>NC_132936.1:5570500-5886000 GCF_034638445.1 Ciconia boyciana | reverse complement strand
CTAGTCCTATTATTTCTGGCTAAAGAATAAATCTGACCTGTGGAAAGAGAGTCTGGGGAACGATGAAGCTGCCTTTCCACACCCATTGCACAAAACTATGTTCTGCAATATCAGCTTGCAGTGGAGTGATAGAAATCTGCCTGCAACAGTGCTTGTACCCACAGTCCAGCATGAAAAAAAAAAAAGAGTTGTGGAAAATATTTTGTAAGGAATCTGTGATTCCTGCATCTCTGCTTTCTAACTCTGTGATAAATCTAAGAGAAAGAGGGCATCTTCAGATCCACTGTTAACTGGAGGAGGAGTTGCCACTTATTATTAATAGCCGAAAGTCTTTATGAGCTTCATTTATGATTATCAGTGCATGTGTGTGTCTTGGCCAATGAATGTTCCATTGATTTCCTAGACAGCAGTGACAGAAACAGGAAAATGCATATGAGATATTATGTTTTTGAAAAACGTACTTTGAGAAAAAACAACCCATCAACCTACAGCTTTATGTCTGCAAGATAAAAATCAGACATTGATTTGTACTGAAACTTTGTGTGTGCTGATTAACAGCCAAATATGTATCTTGTATTTATGGAAGATAATAAATTTTGAAAAACAATATGGAAGATATCAGACACTATGAGAAAGTGAAGTATCCCCAATAAAATGTAATTATTTGAAGTGTGGATTTTTGACATCTCTGTGGGGCCAGAAAGGTGCCCCAGATTTATCTCAACTAACATAAGGTATTGACCTGAAACGTGTAATTTGAGAGTGCAGTCACTCTAGGCTGCTTCTAGAGCAGTGTTTTTTATCCTCTTGTATCTAATGCTGTACGTTGGAAGGGCCTGTGACAGTAATTTCGTGACATCTTACATCAGTATGCTTCAGTTTGCCAGCCAGGGCTCTCTACCTCCAAGAGGGAGCAGTAAGGCTTCTGCAAGCTGAAGAAGGTTGAAAACCATTGCTGTACAGGGAGAGCAGAGGTGAGGTACTCTACTAGAGATCAGCTAGACTGCATCACCTTTTAGAGTGTGTCTGTCTTGATTATGGAAAAACCTATGGAAATTACACTCCTAATATGCAAGTTTTGGCTATCAGACTAAAATAAGGTGGAATACGTGTGGCCCTCTGCCTCTCTATCTGTTTGCATAGTACCTTGCTTAGTGGAGCACAGCCTGATTACAGTCTCTGAGTGCTGCTGCTGTATAAATACTATTATTGCAGCAGTTGCACATGCCACTTCATATTTCATGCTCCTGATTCCATTTCTGTTAGTGGCTGTGTGTCATTATCACTCACACAGATACCGGCAGAACCTGTCATTTGTAAATGCTTGCAGATGGCAATACAAGTCCTTCCTAGGCATTACAACGTACTGTTTAAAATCTTAAGACAAATATGGTCATCTGTCGACTCTTTCAGATTGTCATCTGGCCACAGACATCCACTGCTCCTAGTAATTTCAGCTAAACCTTTGGGGGTTTGGCACGTAACAAAAAATCAAGCTGGAAATATCTTATTTGAGCAAAAAGCCTGAAACCCCAGGGATAAAAGATAATGTCACTTTTAGACCAGGGAGAGTCAGAGAATTGTTCCCAGGAAAATAATGTAAGAGCAGTTATGGTCTGGCAATTAGAGCAGGAAAAGTGGTAGCTGAATACAAATCCAGCTGTAAAAGCGTAGAAACAGGCGGGATGAGTTGGGAATGGAATCATTCATTGATCGGCTAATGTAAAGAAAGAAAATATCTCTCTAGAAGGGTTGGTCAACACTGTATCAGCTGTATTAGGACTGTGAGGTACAACTGAGAGCTTTTTAAAAGCCAGAACATTGCAATAACAAACCAAGGCTTAGTAACTAAAGGGCTTCTTTTATTGTACAACCTGCTGGGTTGTTGTTTTTCTCTTTTTCACACTGCCACTGACTCTTCCTTTTTTTTTTTTTTTTTTTGCAAACAGCTTCACTAAAGTCTGTTCCAGAGGGAAGAGAAGAAAACACATCAGTGAAGAGCTAGCCATTGACAAAGAACTGAGCAACACTTAGGGACAGAGCCTTCTAACACCAAACACCCATGGAGAGATGCAGCTGGGGACTGAAAGAGTCACACGAAGTCCCCAGCACACTCTTCTCTTCAATACTTTCTGCCCCAAGCTGATCTCCTTGTCATTAAGTTCACCTTGAACTTATTGAAACTATGACTAGGGAAGAAATTCAATCTTATGGTTAGGGCATAGGAGCCAGGAAGTTTGATTTCCACTCCTGATTTTTTGTGCAGGTTTGTGTTGATCACTGTTATTTGTGAAGTGTTTCAAGTTCTTCACATTGCTTGAATTGAACAGTGCAGTGCTATTATGTAAGTACAGCTCTTAGTAATTGGAAACAGTTTGATTGATTGCCATACACAGCATTTCCCTAAATCAGGAGACAAATATATCCAAGGTAGAACCTAGGAAAACCTGGAAATACATGGCCCTTTCTCTGGTAAATTGAGCATGGTCCATTCTATGGTGAATTTGGTCTTTCTCTCTCCTTGCAGTTCTCTTGTGCCTTTCTGATGTGAGGGACAGAGAATCTCTGCCAGCAGGGACACCAATCTGAGAACTCCTGAATCAAAGGATTGCTTTTTATAAAGCCACACTTAGACACCAGTCTGATACCGAAGTTGCTGTTTTTGAACGTATGCAGGAAGAACATACTAAAAACTAAATGTTGTTTCCTGTTTTGATCTGAACAATTAGCCAAAATTTCTGGGTTGTGGGCTTTGTTGCAGTTTGAGAGAGGAACAAGAAATGATACCAAATATTTCTGTCATGCAGTCCTGGTCACAGCTGTTTCCCTAGAAGGGAGGTAGTCCTGGAGGTCCTGTGTCTTAAATACATGCTACATTCCCTTCATCTCTTGCCCATGTTCTGCAAGAAACATCGCAGAATCTGCACTTCCCTCTGCTCTTATTTCTATTCTTTTGCAGTCTTCTGTCCCTTTTTTCTACCTACCAGGTTTCTTTTTGCATTCCCCACATTCCCATCTTTCCTTCTGCTCTCTTTCCCTGTTCTTCCTCTCCTAAACCTTTTCACTCCCCGTCTTATCCTCATTTTTCAGAAATCTTCATTCGACTCTGTTCGCACCTTTCTTTGCATGGTAGGGACTCCAGCAATTCCTTCTGCTCTCTGTATCACTGACCGTCACTTTGGTGACCTGCAGCTTCTTGGAGAAATCTTTACAGGGAAGGCCTTGCTTAGCTGCAGTGACCCCAGGGTGGATATGGCTAATGATCCAAGGGATGGTGGGAAAAGGAGCTGTGCTAGGAGGAGCTCCTTGTCACACTGGACAATACAGCTGTCAAACTAAGTCTCTCCTGAGCACGTATAAACTCATTTTTCCAGGGGCTCAGAGCTGTGTCATGCTTGGGAGAACATAATGAAAACAGCCAAAGACACAACATTGTCCCCAGGGTTACATGTGTGGTTCGATTTCAGGTTCCTGCTTCAAAGCACAGAAATGCTAGAGTTTTTCAGCAACAGTGTACGACTGATTGTCTCTTTTTTTTATTATTTTACATACACAAAATATTTCTTAACATTGGTCTTGGAAATGACTGCATTTTTTTATTGAACCTTCCTGAAAAAATATCAATGTGAAACAAATGTGGCAAAGGTAATTTCAGCTTGACAGTTCCAGCATAGCAAGACTTTATTGTGGAAAGTGTGAGTAAATCTTAATATAGGATATTGGTGCCTCTGCCTTCGATAATAATTGGAAAACTGAACATTAAAATACTGACAGTTTAACAGAGAGTAATGAGCCATCAGTTGTCAAAAATAATATTGTAGGAAAAGGTCAGCTGTTTGGGAAAGCAAGTGCCTGTGGATTCACAAGGTTAATCACAAAAATAAGTGTATCGCTGCCAAATTGTCAGTTGCTGGGTAACCCACAGCTGAAGGAAAGTATATTTGCTTAATGGGAGGAATTTAATGATTTACCATCTGTGTGAAGTTTTCTTCAGTGGAGCATGTAAGACAGAAACACGTGTTGTACAGACAAGAAGCAACCTGCTTTCTTGGTGGAGTTCAGGTTATGATTAAGACATGAGGCTCAGTCCAGTTACCTGCACATAGGTAGGCGCCTTGGGCTGTTTGAGAAGCCCTAGGGTACCCTACTGGTTCTTCTGCTGCTGGTCTAGAAAGAGCAGGTATCCGAATTGTGTCAGATCGGCCAGCCCTGTGAGGGTGTCTCCCGTATCACAGAGCATTTAAAATGGTGCTGGAAGTCCATCTATGAACTGACTCAAGTCCTTAAAATGAGATTGAGCTACAGATTAAGAGACCTGCACCACATGTGTCTACAGGTGCAGCAGATGTTTAAGCTCCTGTTATAGACGGTAGACCCTAGGGAGTAATTAAGCTGATCAGCCACTACAGACATGGTTCAGTTGCCTCAACATTCGAGGTGCCATAGGGCATGTGACACATCTGTGTGGGCTGGCAGATATGACAGATACGATAGGAAAATGAGCCTTTCTGAAAGAGCATCTGTAGACCAGGCAAGATAAATCAGGGCATCTCAAACGGCTTGACACTTTTATTTAGGCAATGCAGTCTACCTGCTACATTTGGTCAGCTAATCTCTCTGTAGGCTCCGTTGATAACATTGGCTGCAGGCTCAATTCAGTTGGCTGAACATGAATTACAATAAAAAGTTCCTTTATTTAGTTTTTATATATCCCTAATGGACTTAAAATAACTTAAAATAAAACATCCACACCAGATAAAGTAAACTACACATGATTTATTTATGGAAAAGTTTCTTTACGGGCACAAAGATTGAAGACCAACCTGAAAAAATGATAAACAGAACTTGATGGCTAAGGCACCTCGTTCAAAATGGAGAATGTTCTGCTTGCTTTTGACTGGATATTATTTGATTGTTTAGCTGCTCTTGACATGGTTTTTGCATGTGGCAGGGCTTTTTTTGCTGATTGGAGGCCTTTTGGTGTGATCTGGTCATGCCCTATTGTGAATTTCTCTTACCCACCAAAACTGGGTGGTTAGATCCCAGCTGCCATTTGGAAATTATCCATCCATCTCTCTCTATCTGCCAGGCTACACCAACAAATGAAACAGTGACAGACACCTGCACAGGGCAGTAGAACTCAATCCATCTGTATCGTCAACAAGGTACTGGCCTGGCTTGGATCCAGGCAAACGAAAACTCTCCTAAGCAATTTCCAGGAGCAGTTTAGGAGTTAGCATGGGCCAGGGACAAATTCCCAGGACAGAGAGCAAGGCAGAGAAACAAACAGACGGAATGACCAGAGAAGATTAAGTTCCTTACTAAATCAGGTGAAAACCTCTAGTACCAGTGAAGTCATCTAGAATCACAATTGCTACAAAATAAAACAAAACCGGGCCAATCAGAACTGAATACACCTTTTCTCCTCTTTTGCCTATTCTTAGAATAATGTATTTCCTCACCTATCTACCCTTCCGTAGGGCTTCCTTTAAACTAGACACCTAAGGCCCTTTGTATGGATGAAAGAGAAGTAGGCACCTTTCATGTGCATCTGACCTTTAGATGTCTATTTTAAAAGAAGACGAGACTTTCACCTGGAAATACATGTTGTAGTGTGTAAAGGGGATGTAGACTAACTTAGATGACTCCCATCCAAATGTACCTCCGTAATTTCCTGAGAAGCTTCTATCTGCAAGCTTAGTCCACTAACCACTAAAGTCCTCAGTAGGAGAGACTAAATGGGTACATGCAGAACAAGAAACCTCAGAGTTAGGACTTCTGTTCTGGGCTGCAAAAAAGATATTTCTTCTGACTACATAAAAAGATATTTTGTCTGACTGTAACATACAAGTAGCATTATTTTTTTTATTTCATAAGTTTTCTTAAAAATTCACTCCAAAACCTAAACTATATGCTGATCAGATGTGGCTTACGGAATTATAGTCAGCTTGGTTACTTTTCTGCAGTTAGGAGGAGTGTCTCAACTGAAAACAAAACAGATAAATGGTTTTTCAGCTGTTTTTCAACTTTGTTATGTATTCTGCAGCTCCTTCATGATCACAGCAAAAACCAACTATATTATTCATGCTGACAAGATTGAAAATTATTGAAAATTATGGAAAAGGAGAAACCAAAGCTTTTTGTGTTTGCAGCCTTTTCCCCAGCTAAACACATCAGGTCCCTCCTAGCCTATTTTTGTATTTTTCTTCCAGCTTAGATTATTGCATCCTAAAATAGTTTAGGTTATACTTTTAATAATGGAAAAACACGAGGGGCATTTTATCTGATACCAAAATTCTCTCCAGAATTGATTTTCCCCTGCATGTTGCAGCGTAAGTCTGGCTTCAAGCGAATTCCATTAATGCAAGTACAAAATACTCCTTTTTTCCATCATTTTGTCTTGCGTAAGTGACAGTTACACAGCATGTTAGAAGTGATTGAGGCTTTCACTGAGTGGTATGGACTTCTCATTAGAGTAGGATGATTACTAGGGTGACTTATCAGTCAAAAGGCATTATATTTGCAATGGCTATGTTATAATTAAGCACAGATGAAACCCACAAGCAAGCATTGCTCTGAAAAATACAGTTCCCATAATGCTGAATTGAAGGAACTTTCCAAGGAAAGGGGCTAGGAAGAAACTTACCTGGCACACATGATTTCTCTGAACTGTCCCAAGCCACTAGCTTGTGGTGCTTCCCCAAAGACCAACCTGTGACATGCTATAGGAAGACACTTCATTCTTTCCCCGGCAGACAAAAACAGCACTTGGGGTTTTTGCAGAGGGTCATTTGCTGTGCCTGCATTTAGCTTATATTCCAGAAGCGGCAAAGTTCACATCGACAGACTTCTCCCTAGCTAAAGTTACCTGGAGTAGTCGTGGTTCACTCAGAAACAAACCAAACCATATTTCTGTTAGACAGGCTTCTCCCCAGAGATATTAGAAAGGAGACATCTCATTTTAGAGATGGAAGAAAAGAAAACACAGAGGACTCTTTTGTCTAAACAGAAAACTGGAACACAGTCGTGGTGTCCCAGGTGCCGTCTCGGGGCTGTATCAATGGGAACACAAAAGGCAGTTAATGTTGCTTATTGCACTGCCAATTCTGCAGTCCATGCTATCTCCTTGCACCAGTTCCCTTGCCTGATATTGGAGTAGTTCGAAACCTTATGCCATCTCTCTAGGGCAAAAGAGAGAAATCCTACTTACTGCTGCTTGTTAAAAAAGAAATCATTCTACTCTTTCAGAGGTTAAGTATAGTTTCTAGGCACATTCTGAGAGCAAAACTCATATTCAGCCTACCTGAAAATCCAAATTGGGCTCCATTTTCAGAGATCTGTATTCATGCCTTATCTGTATTTCTTTATAGAATTTTCGAGAACAGAAGTCCAGTTCTTGCCCCAGAGGGAGCTGCATTCTCTAATAGATAATATGAGTCCATACATCTGAGATAAGTCTGTCAAGTTCACAAAGTGCTCTGAGATTTCAAAATACAGCTATTATGGAAATAGCCATTGTTATTCTTGTTTTTAATAGCTGCTGACAATCATGAATATTTTGAGGATAAGTGCCAAGTTAGAAGCTGTGTTTGTGAATAGAGCTTTTCAAATACGCAAGGACTCTGTTATGTTTTGGGTAATTTCGTGAGAAGCTTTATGTTGGTGTGTCTGGACTATCATCTGAGAAACATCTGGCGGAAGGGGATCAGTCCGACACAACAAAGACTGGCAGTCATACTTACATGTCCCCTGGTGGAGCCAGTTTATGGTTTTGGTTGTGCTAAAGATGTTGTGCACTTTGTCTGTGCAGGGCTTTATCGAATTTACTTGAGCTGTCTGAAACTCAGCATTTCCATTTCATGGCAAATGTTGAAGTTTCACAGCATATTCTCATTCTCAGTATGAACAAAACCACAAGTATAAAAACTTTCCTGCCCATTTAGAAGAGTGTTGCTTTAAGAAAACATATATATATGTATGTACACAGGAAACTTCACTTCAAAATGAAATTGTTACTTCAAAGCTTATTTTGGGTTCTTTTTATCTCTGTATTAGTTCATTATCTCCTGACATAATAGTTCTAGTGGTCCAGGATATGGCACATCTCATCACACTGTATCCTGTCAGGATATGGTCCAGGTATGGATGTTATTACTAGGCAACCAAGTGGGAAGTTTCCAGTGCATGGGATTCAACTACAATTACCTAATTTTAGGTATCTTCTTTGTGTAGTGACTACATTGGAGCTGGTGGCCAAATTTCTGGTTTGGAGAGGGATTTTCTACAGCCAACAGAACCTAGAGTGTAGTTCAAGTCACTCTAAAGTAGATACCTACATTTAGGCAGGTGAACTGCTTTCCAGTCTCTATTGCCTGTATTGACTAGTTCTCCAGTATGTATAACGGGAGCCTAGACTCTGTTGTAGACGTGTACATGTAGGTTTGAATTTGCTGCTGAATTTCACCCTATACTGTTCACCAGTGGGATGAGAGCTTTCTGAGAACAAACTAATGGCAATAATTTGAAGCCTCTTGTCCGTTTAATATTATTATCTTTGGAATATACCTGAGACCATTTTGGACCTGTCATCCAGAACATGTAACCAGAGCAGGGTATATCAAAGGCTATCTTGTCACTGAAAAAACTTGGTATATTTTTAAGCTATTAATATAAAATCCTACTGAGGCAAAGCTCTGTAGTTCATGAAAGACAACTCAAAGCCGACTGGGTTTACCTGAACCTGTCTCCACTAGGGTCTTGTGTTGACTTAGCTGTTTGATTTAGCAATCAGATATAAAACCACAACATTTTTGAAGCTTGTCTAATGAAGATGCTTGGAGTGAAATTCTTCCGACCACATGTCAATGTCTGAATCTGAGAAAATTACCTCAGGCTCCCTTTACTGTCAATGGGAAGAAACAGGCATTTAGAGTGTGAGTCATCTGACCTATTTTAGATGTCCATTTTGGAGTGATGAGTTGCAGATGAAATGCTGACTTCTCTCCATTGAGTACCAGAGAAGCAGAGGGTGATCAGCTTAGATGTAGATGTCTAATGGGATTAGATGAACTCACCCCATCCCCACTTCAGAGTACAATGAGGGTATGCTTCACCTTATCAGCAGGAAATAGCTTTGTCACCCAACAAACACCATGGCTGATATGGGATCTGTCCCGAGACTAATCTGCATGGAGATGAGAACAGCCACTGGAACTGGAGCTCCATTTCCATTTGAGAATGATTCACAGCCCACTGAGGTCAATGGGAATCTTTCCACTGGCTTCAGTGGGCTTTGCAAACCCTGGGGTTTCGGCATACATTAATTTAGCAGCTGGGTGCCACAATTTAAGATAACATCATTCTTCTGTTTTTTATTATTAATGTTTTGCCAAAGGTCGCCACTCTTGCAGCAAAGCTGGCAGAACAAAGTGAGTCATAGACTAACATGGGTGCTCACTCAGTCGTAAAGGCTGTGTATATGCTATCCTGTTAGTATACGTTAGCACAACGATCCCTTCCCTTAGTACCTGAGTCTCTTCTGATTTGGTCCATCTGGTCCACAGTCTTCATTATCACGGCACTCAATACTCAATCCCTTTGTCCATCTAATCCAAGGCTGCCACGGGTCTGTGGTTTACAAAGAACAGCTTCCCCATCCAATCTGAGTGTTAACCGCCTTCCTCAAAGAGCCCCAGCAGTTTGGTCAGCTGGCTCACCAGAGACAGGAGTAAGTTAGGGGGTCTATTTTAAACTGATTATATAGGTTCTCCTTATGATCTGTGAAGGGCAGGTCACCTCCAGCTGAAGGCGGGTGGGATGATGTTTCATATGGAGGGTGCCTGTCTCTGTGCTTTAAGGGGTGCCTGTGGGCAACTAGCGTTTACAGGACTGTAACCAGGATGTGAATCCATCACTAACTGTTTCCCTGACATACAAACTCTATCCTTTCATCATTTGACCATCCTGAAGCCTACATCTCAGTAGCAAGTCTGGTGGATTAAACAAACGACCTCTTGTGATGAGGGGACTGAAAGTATCTTTGATAAGAATTCAAAAGTAGACAAAACTTTTGGGATAAAACTTCATGTTCTTCCTCTCTGCCAGACAGGCAGAGATGTTGCTTATATGAGGGAAAACTGATAAGAGGAAATACATTATTGGACTCTGTTACTGAAGCTTGAAACTTCATTAATCAACAATAAGTAACATGAAAGGATATTGTAGCTTTTGGGGCAAGTGAAGACTGGGAGAGAAAATATGAGAGTTTAAGGATTTGTCTTATTTTTGTGGCATTGTGGGTGCTTTTGCAATAGTTATACTTTTACTCACCCCACTGCTCCAATCTTCCTTTCCAGTTTCTGGGCGAGATTACTCTTTTGTGCCTGGAGAATGCCTCAGAGAACATGCTATTGCCTTACTAGCAGAGCCTTACAGGTACCAACAATTTTCTGCAACAACAAAGTGACAAACTCATGTTCCCCCTGTTGTCCAGGTCAGTGTGCTATGACTTTCACAGTCAAACTAGGATCATTCAAATGCTAAAAACATCATTGTCCCAATTGTGTTTCTACAGGAAGAAACTGATGATTTAAAACCTTTGGGAAAATAATATTCAAGTTGGACGGCTAAAATACTTTTTCATTTTTAAATAGCAAGCAGGATTTATGGCTGTTGCATGGTCTGAGGAATTTCAGATTTTGGTAGTAATGGAACCAAGGAGAATATATGCAGTTTAAAGCCTTAACTCAAGATCTGAGACACCTAGGATCCAGTTCATCCTTTCCTATAGGTTTCTTGTGTTGCCCAGAATAAGTCTGTCAAGACAGGATTCAGCTTAACCAAATCTAGCCACCTCAAACCAGGTGGCTTGTTTAAGACACCTCTCTGGGCTCCTTGTAATGTCAATAGGCACTTCCAAATGGCAACTGATCTCATTCAGATAAGGTGCATATTTCTCCACCAAGAGTGCCTGTCCTTCACCGTTGACTCTAGAAGAAGTCTGGACGATCAGTTTAAACTAGATGTGAAACTTTTAAAAGGTTTTATTTAGCTGAAATAAATTCTGTTCTAATGTTAGCATTATAAAATCAATTTGAGTACATGTGCAGACAAATATTTTAATATATTCAGTTACAGGCAAAAATAGATTAATATTATCCTGTCAACTCCACGCATTAAAGTGGTCACAAGTCAGTATCACAGAAACGATGAGTGAAAAAAGCATCACAATTATGATTCTTTATTTACCTCATGGTTTCTGTGCCTGTTGTAGTCATGCTGCCAGAGTTTTTTTAAATAACCGTAATGGATAAAGATGGTCTAGAATTTTCCCTTCTGAATGAATACAGAGATTCTCTCCTAATGAGGAAATGGAGTCTACAAACAAACAAACATGTTTGCAACACAGACTGAATAGAAAATGCTCTTGGGGAGGGATTCTCCAAGTGACAAGCATCTCTACTTCCAGATAAGCCAAAGCGTGCCCCCAAGCTCTGTGCTTATGTAAGTAAAACAAGCCACCAACTGAGCTCTGAGCAGCAGGGCAGGTGGCATAGCACAGCTCAGATCTACCTGAACCTTTTTCCCTCCCAACACAGGAGGGAAATTGCCCACCAGGAATGGTCCCTGGCGCACTGGTATCCTTTGAATCATCTCCAGACATTGCCTGAGGGAATGCTGATTTGCACAGGACAGAACTCTGCCACGAAGTGTGCTGGCAAGTTAAAGGATATAAAGAAGAAGAAGAAGAAAGCTTTACTGACATCCATAGTTCAATTTTGGGGCATTAAGGAACAGAAAGATTTAATCACTTGCCGAAAAGCAGACAGGAAGACTGTGGCAAGGCAAGGAACTGAACCCAGCACTCCCCAGGGACTGGTTTTTTTTTCCCAAGGCTAGGTTCATCTCTGTTTTTCCAGTGTAATTGAGTGCAGAAAGTATTCACAGTTGCTGTTGCTGTTTTTAAGCATGGTCTATTACAGAGTAATCTGAACCAGTGTCTTAAAAATGAGACAATATTTTTTCCAATGTACAGCAGATTACTTAAGCAGCAGAGGAATTTGTATCATGCCTACCTAGGGATGCAGAAGGCTGCAGTGATGCATAGCTTTTCCGAGGCCTTTTGTCTTCTTAGTAGGTTTTCACTGTAAAGTGGCCCTTGGAAGGTAATCAGAGGGATAACTCAATATTAGCAAAGAGTAGCTGAGCACTGTTTGAACATGAAGGAAATAGCTGAAAGTTTCTCTGTGCAAATACAGGGAATATCCACTAAATATTTAACTTACCCCCTGATCCCACTTTTGTTTCCTGTCAAGTATCAAGAGCAATGAGCAGAGCACCTGACTGCAAGTTAATAACACTTGTGGGAATTATTTTTTGCAGCTTAGATGATCTTTTATATCCCTGCAAAGGGCATTTCACACCACTGCAAAGGGGGAGTGAAGTGCCAGGAAGTAAACCCTAAAGCACTTTCCAACCCAGAGGTGTGGGATATGCTCTCTGAAAGCAACATGTAGCTGCAGCTGAGTTAACTTGGAAAACTTGAGCAATTAAAATGCTAGTGCCTAATATCTAATAATATCAAGAAAGTAGTTCAGTAGTTTCTTTTCTTTGCCTCACAATCCTACTCTGTGCCATATTTACAGCCAGCTTGAAGATTGCCAGTTTTTTATAGCGAGGATTAAACACTATTTGGCTTAAAGGGTCAAAAGGCCATGGAAAGGAAGTCAAGACAGAATAGCTGTGACTTCTCTCACTTACATAAATATAATCTGAAGGCTGAAGAAGAGACATGAACATGATTTTGCAAATTTGATAAAGACCTCGAAACAGCAGAGGGTCTTGACATGAGGCTTCTGGTGCCATCCCTGCTGCTCAGGACCCTTAAACTCACTCAGCCAAGCAGTATCTTTCACATGAAGTTAAGATTCCAGCGAAGTTGCCTTAGCAGTGGGTTGTTGCATTAGTAGTTGCCGGGCAGGCAGCTATGCTGAATGCTGTCCTTAACAGGGTCATTTTAAAAGTACTGTTGGTGCTACCACAGCTTATTGTAGAACAGAAGTTTTGTCTTCCCCATTCTACCTAATAAGAGATTTGTTATCAGCAAGTCTCTGTTGTGCCTTTGTTTCCCAATCTTTCTGTCTTCTTTCTCCGTTAAACATTGTGTTCCAGATTGAACAAGGAAACCTGTTCTTTTCCATCCAAGAGAAGCATCTCCATGAATTTCCACTCATATTTTCCACTATATTTATACAGGATTCAGTCTCTCAGCTATTTTTCTCTTACAAGTCTCTCTAAATAATACGTTGTAATCCTGGCATTTCTGAATTCCCAGTGTGGGTCCATTTAGAAATTAGTAAGGGTAAAATTAGCCAAATCCTAATGTGAAAGAAAATTGGCCTCCTTCTTAAAACTATTGTTGTTGTATCACAATGGTGGTGAGAGGCATAAGCCAATAATGGTGCTGCATTGTTACCAGACACTGAGCAGAAATAGTAGGAGATCAGTCAGACCTTGAAAAATGTACGATCTCAGTGGATAAATCAGAGGCAGAAAGAGGAAGGAAGCGACTTGATGAGTGTCACACAGTAGGCAGTAGCAGGGGCAGAGCAGTACCATCGAGTTCATCTGTAGTGCCATATGAGTGCACCCTTGAACCCTACTCCACTGTCTGTCTGCACTGGATACACAGCCATGCCTGCTTTGGTATCACACCCCTGGTCCGCTGTATTCCTGCCTTTGTGGAGAAACTGGAAGAGGGAATAAAGGTGGCTGCACCTTGGAGCTTCAGTCCTGCAGACAGTGTTTGTAAACCCAAACAGTGTCCAAAGACTCCATGGTGTCAACACAACTAGGTTACACCATTTGGGTAAAGAATATCAGTATATACTTCAGCTTTGTCCCCAAAGATAGTAAAAGTACCTTGATCTTTTATCTCCCACTCCAGTAACCTTTTCTCTGACTACCTTTAAATAAATGTAACAAGCTCCCCTCAAAAGAAATCCCCCTTTCCCTCCTCCAGTGAAGCATGCAACACCAACACAAGCAAGGATGCAATCACTGGAATCTACCAGAAGCAGCACTGGGTGGGTTTTATTGTCCTCATGCCTATGTTCAAAAGTGCCCTCTAGTGTTTGCCATTCCATATGACCCTGCATGCCAAACGTCCCCATTTGTGGCCATCGCTGCCAGACCCTGTTTTGTCCTGTCTCAATTCTGCCAGATCCTAGTCCTGCTACCAAAGTTAAGGAACAAAGAGAAGGACCGGTTTCACCTGTGCTGTTGGAGTGATGCTACCTCTCAGCATGGTTCCGTATTTCCCAACAAAGTGGAGAGAATTGAGTTTTGTCATTCAAAGGAAGAAGGAGTGAGTCCAAATCAGCACTAGGTCATATGAAAAAGAAACAAAGAAGAAGCAGAGCTGAGACTAGTCTTGGGGAGACTCCTGAAGAGCTGGTCGTCCTGCTCCCACTGCTGCTGGAGGGATCTGGGCAGGTATGGCCCCAACCCTACACACTGTGATCCTTTTCTGATGTCTGACTCCCAGTGGCATGATTGCTATTTTGCTGCTTCCAGGGCACTTCTGAGTTTAGGATTACAGACAGCCAAGTCTTTGTTGCCACCATGCTACAGTTACACAAAACTGGAGAGTCTTAAATTATTCAATCTGTTCACTGGCTTTTTCGTGTGTACAGTGGCTGCTTCCCAGCCACTCCATGCTTCCCAGTCCACCTAGAGGTGTGCAGAGGATGATGATACAGAGCTACTGAACAGGAATATTCTTGTGGTCCATTCTACAAATTGTATGACTTTTTCCCATGGTCTGAATGACATGGAGGAACCATGAATAAATGGAGTGCAGGACCAAAATGCAAAGGAAAATTCAGTGGAGCTTGCTACCAAAAACTACTGTCAATAAATGGTGGGAAAATTACTTAAACTCCAAGCAAGTGTCCCCTCATGGTTATTTGTGCAATATCCAACATAACAGGACATGAATTTGTCTTTGAAACCTTGAAAATGAGAGGATTAGTGCTGTCCATGCTACTATTAAACTGAGGTCTAGGAACACTGTCACCGTATTAAATATGAGCAGGTTTGCATTGTCAAATTCCACACCATGGGCAATAGATTTTATTCTTCTCTTTTCCTGACATAATAGTAGTTTTCATTTTATGTTAGCACCTTTGGTGTCATTTCCTTCCCGCTCATAGTGTATTAGTGTCTGTCGTCTCACACCTTTGAAAGAAATAGCTATGATATGCTTCGCAGTTGCATGCTGAATTAAACTTTTTGTATCTTATTACCATCTTTCCCTTCTCACCTCATGCTATGTTTCTGATTTGTCTTGTTCTCATACTGCTTCTCAAATTAGTGCCTTTCATTTCATATTTGGGAACTGTGAAAAAAAAAAAAAATTGTCCCTGAGAGGGCAGTCTGTTGCCCAGTTGAAAAGAGCTGGCTTGTCATGTCAGGGACACGACACATCTTTTCTCCACGTGCCACTTTCCTCACAGCTGCATATTTTGTCCTCTCCTTTTCACCAATGCAGAATGAGTATCAATGGTTACCAGCTACAAACCGATGATGACGTGGTTGTTTAATAAATGTGAGCTTCTGGCTTTAGTTCCATGATATACTTACTAATGCTAGTGTGGAAGTTGTACAAGTTTTTGTTTCCTCATATCTCAATCACTGGTCATTCGTTTAGTGTTAAACTGCTATTTACTCTCACCTCAAACTGCAGTAGCATTGAACAACTCTTAAAAGTGAAGAATAAAAATGATGTAAAAAGTCTTAAAATCATCTTTCAGTCCTGTGCATACAAGTTGGTCTTGGGTTTGGAGTCTGTTTTCTGCTCTGGGGTCAAACACTCACTGGAATAACAGCTGCAACTCAGATCTAGAGTGAGTCTCTAACTGCTACGGTGGAGAGCTGTACTCACTTTGACTGGGTTAACCAACAGCCGGGTATTATATGCAAAAATGGTTTTAGTGAAAGAGCAAAATTTATTGATCCAAACTGGATTCTTCAAGGGGGCAGCTACCTTCAGTTACTGTAGAGGGAAGCTAGGGAGGTTAGTGTCCCTAGACCAAGTTTAGACTTTGTAAATAACCCCTCAGGCAATAACATGCGAGTCAGTGCAGACGTCCAGAAGAAAACAATTTACAAATTACTATGCTTGAGGTTGCAAATACCAGCTTAAACAAGATTTGGTTGTTGAAAACATACAACTTCATGAGCAGACTCTGAGACTTCAACTTAAATGCTGATTCTGGTTTTCATAAATGGAGGTGAAAGCTAGAAGCTCAGCTAGAGGTCTCAGCTCAAAGATGAGCTTCCAAAATTAAGACTGCAGAAATAGCCTAATAGTTAAATGGAAGGAAGTTGTAGGAATTCCTGGAGAATCTGATGAAGTTGTCTCCTCCAAGGAGTTTGAAAAACGTGGGATTTGTTAATGAAAAAGCTTGAGTGTGCATCATGGCAGACTTGTTTTGAGGCAAGGAGAAGGCACCCAAAAGGGACTGTCCAAACAGGCTGCTTGCATACTCTGCTCAGCTTGAAATCTCCGAGTCTTCACAGAAGAGAAGATCTGGACAGAGCAGCCAGAGATAAACAGGAACAGCAAAGCCATGCTCCTCTTCTAAATGGTACATGTCTATTTTTGATAGATGTGAATTCTGTGCTGATATGGACATAGATTCATAGCCCTCTCCAGATATCACGAGATAGAAAAGATATTGATATATGATACCAAACCAAACCCCATATTCTGGGACGAAACAGCTCCAAAACTTGGGACATTTTATCTCTGCAAAGTGAACTACCACATCCTGGCAAACTGATAATTCAGAACAATTCCTTTGCTCCTACAGATTCAGACTTGCAGGCCTTCAGAATACTCTTTTTTTTTTTTTTCTTTTCTGTGGAAAGGAAGAATAAAGTTGTAGGATGTTCTAACTTGGTAGCTTCAAGTAATTAGTCAACCCATACCTTGTTTTTACATGAACAATAGGAACTTGTTTTATATACATGTATATATTGACATCAAATATGTATGTATGATTTCATGGTGAGTTCAGTTTTTGTTTGAAGTTTCACGTAACCTTTCAGAAGTGAGTAGGTAGCAACTTTATTCTTCCATCTGTTTAAATTAAAGAGTACGTTCTTAAATTGAAGGGAAATTTCACAAAACAATTCTAAAATATGATCCCTCAAAATTGGGTCTGTCAAGATGTATAAACTTTAACTGTGCTTTGGTTGTAAACAGATAATCTAGATTGATCTGAAGTGCAGAAGGATAATGCTGGGTACAACTTGCTATTGTTAAACAACACATGAATAATGCACTGGGTTTGGGATCAGTCAACTCTTCTGGTTTTAATCATTTATTTTCTTTTATTCCATTTCATAACTGAACTGTTGATGTAATCCTACCCCATGTGAATGCTAAGTTCAGGGTTTCACAATAAATGAAATGACATCTAAACCAGCATGAATTATCCACACAGTGTAATCTAAGGTGCCCACAAATTTGGAAGAGGACTGGGCTCCTGATGTAGACTCCCTGGCTCTCCAGGGAGTAATTAAATTCTCAGAAAAATGTTTTAATCTTGCCTCTGGTTTCTCTTTGCTTGCCTGAAGACATTTAATGTCTTATTTCAGTAGTGAGAGGATGGACCATGCAACAAATAGGAAAGCAGGAGATCTGGCTTGGATTGGGTGACATCAGGCTCCTTGAACTGAGCCTGCTGTTGTGTTTTTACCAAGAAGGCGAAAAAAAAACGTTAGGTGAGCTGACTGCATAGCACAGGCCAGTAAACTTCCCAAAGAATTTTCTTTATCAGACTCTATTATAAGATATCTGATATCTGATATAAGATATCTGATATCTGATATCAGACTCTATGATAAGCTCTATTTGAGCACTAACTATCCTTTAAAACAGTCACTTCTCATCTAATGACTGCACCTTCAGAATCTATTTCTCAGCTAAATGTTTGCACCCACGATAAGAGCAAAACGCATGGGGCAACATGCGGAACTAAACAGTGTCATTTTGTCTTCAAAACAGATGACCTTACTGGGAATGGTCCTGGGCCCATTTTAGCTGTCCTGTGCCTGGGAATGACTTAGGACAGTGCTAGTTGGCCCAGCCCAAAATAGTGCCAGCAACTGTTCTATGAATTTAATAAGGTGAACAGTTGGATTCCAGCATCTTTGTGGTGATCTGGCATTGTTTAATTTACCTATGTTATGGTTTTGTGTGCACTGTAGAGAATTAATTGTCAGAATGCAGCAATCTTCTGCTTTCTGTCACAGGATTTACTGTGTCTTTTGCTGACTCTAGCAGACATTTCTTCCCCAAATTGGGATCAAATGGTAACCTCTCTTTCTTGAACAGACTACACTGATTTGATCGAGCTATTTAAGACTCTCGTTACTAGGCACGTTTTTGAGACATCATATCTGCCCCTTTTTAGCCTTTTCTGATATGAGAACTTCGTTTCATAATAAATATTGTATGTATCCAACCTTCCTCCTCTAAACTGATACTCACTTGCTTATACACCCAAGGCTTGAGAGGCATTGCAGCAAACAGCCACATTCAGCTCACTATCTGCTGCCAAGGAACATTCGGTGAAGGACATCTGCACTGAACAGCTAATGAGTAGGTGCTTGATTTCTTGAGTTAAGTGGTGTCATTATTCAAAAACCGTATGAGACTTTGAATGAGACCACAGAGGGGCACTGGAACAAGTTGCCCACAGAGGAGCTCCACCTCTTGTGGAGTCTCCATCCTTAGAGGTATACAAAACCCAACTGGACCCAGCCTTGAGGAATCTGCTGTAGCTGATCCTGTTCTGAGCAGCGGGCTTGAACTAGGTGATCTTCAGAGATGCCTTCCAGCCTCAGTGATTCTGTGATTCTGTGTACTCTTTTCATTGGATCAAGGTTTGGAACATCAGTCTCTCTTCACCCAGGTAAGAGTCAAAGTCCCTCCTGCTCGTTTTGCCTTCCCTCTACCCATAACTCATGCCTTCCTAGCTGTCCAGTTTAAACAGGAACTTCACGACCTTTTTGTCTTATCTGCTTAGATTTTTCAGACCAGCAATTTCTGTCATTGAATTAGAATTTTATAAGCTTTGGAGAAGAACCGGTGGACTGTTCCATCTCCTAGCACTTATCTATGCCATAAATACATGCAGACTTGGTTGTGCTTCTACTGACTTTGGAGCAACATGGGATGCGTTGGGGGAATTTTTCAGAAATACTTGAGCTGACTACACATAAGCCAGCCTCAGTCAAGAAGTAGTTTAGCACAGGAAAATGGTTTCTGAGGATGGGAATCACTGGGTTGTAGCATCTCTTGAAACCTCCACTCTGATAATACTAGGAAGTACAGAATCTATTCTCCGATGGAAAAATAGGCATTCCCTCTCTGCTCTCCTCTGCTATATCTAGTCTATATCCAGCTCCTGGCAGCAGGACTTGGGAACTAGAGCATTGCTGTGGGCTAATGAAGCCACCTAACTCTTAGTAATGCTCAGTCTCCTTTAAAAATAAGCTTTGTGTCTGTGACAGCAGAATTAGTACTGAATTTGGTATCCAAGTTCTCTATTCAGTGCTGGAGGCAGATTTAGTAAGAACAAAACTCATAACACCCAGCATGCTGACAGTGGGGAAGCCTGATGTGGGGCCGTGGTCTCAGATACAGAGATTTTGTTTCTCTGAAGTGATAACTATACCCTGAGCAGCACCTCTGTAAGATTGGTTCACTTTGAAGCTGTAGCTAGTGGTCAATACTGAACCACCATTACCCCTGCATGTTTTTTTATGCCATAGCTGTCCATTGTAAAATATATTAACAATTTTTGGAGTAAGGGCTCCCTTCAGCATCACAGAGAGTCAGATACCATTTGTTTTCTCTCCCTCCAATCTTGTGACTTAGGTGTGGTGCAATCCAGCTTCAAGTGGAGAGGAAAGCACCTTTCTGTTATGGCATTTTCCTCACCCCAATGCATCTATAAACTGCAGAATAAAACACTCTTGCAGGAAAAACATGTATTCAAGTCTCTGAAACCAGAGGAGGGAACCGATTTCTCCATTTCAGGGAGGATGGCCAGCTTTTAGGACAAACGTGCCCTGAGAAGGCTGTGAGGGCTACTGAGCCCTGTGCTCCATGTGTTGTGTTGCATGTACTTGGGTGCTGAATTAAACTCCTCAAAGTTTTCAGTGGAGGGATGCCTGGTGTGTGAATCCCGGACAGCTTCAGCAAGGAACAAGCATAGAGACATGCAGCAAAGCTGAAGTGGCAGCATATCTGTGCATGGCCAGTTTTGCTTTCTGGTGAAACTCAAAGCTTTTAAAGTCTCTCAGATTCCTAAGGATTTCAGAATTTAGGCTGGTACTGCTATACTTCAGTGCCTAAATTCCACCTAGATTGCACATGAGATGCCTACGTGCTCTTGGGGATCTTAAAATTCCCTGTGTCAGAACAGAGTAAAATAGGCCAAGCAAAGAATGATGCTAATGCAGCTTAGCATATCCAGGTACTATAATTAAATAATTTAGAATAGATCAGCTCTTCAGTGTGCTAGCTGGGTGCTGCCCAGGCTAAAAGTCAAGTTAATGGCATTGCAACTGCAGAGCTGTAAATTACATGCACCAAAATCAAGACCTGCGTATGTAAATTGGTAGATGAGCCTGTAACACATGGAGCCTGGAGCAAAACTTAGCATTGTTTATAAAGACTGAGAGAGTATTATGATGATTTTAGGCTCAGATATTATAAGGAGAAGGTAAACTTGGATGTGAGGCGTTGCTCGCCAAGTAAAAAGACTGGAGGGTCACTAGACTGAACGGAGAGCTTGGTTCTGCTGTGGTGCTCTGCAGCTGTGTGCACCAGACTGAGCATCCTCCAGTTCTGCCCTGGAGCAGCTCTGAAAGCCCTGCCTTCAGTGGTGTGACTTTGACCCTTCTGAATCCCTGCAGCGAACAGCTTTCCTCTAACACTTCAACACAGAGATCCCCCCACCCCAAACTTGTATTTCCCATAGGCAGCCATGAAGCTGGAAAACAAACCTCCCAACCTTCCTTCTCCTCAGCCTGGATTTATTTCCCAAGGCTGCTGATGGTTGAACGACAATTGCTTTTGCTCAGCAATGGCAGTCTGAAGGGATTTGCATTGTGAAGGTGCTTGACAAGCCAAGGAGCAGAGCGGTGTGAGAGGAGGGAGTGGGTGGAGAGATGCTCTGCCAGCCAGGCAGCCAGGCAGGCGGGATCGCTCTGGCAGTGGCTCTGCCTCGCTTTCGCTCTGTCTCCCCAGGGAGGGAGCCTTTCTCTCACTCCAGGCTTCTCCCCTGCCACACAGAGGGAGGGAGAGAGGAGAAAGCAGAAGGGTCCTTTCACACAGACAGCACCCAACCGTCCGGCTCACATCTGCAGCAGGCAAGCCATGAGGAAGGGTCTCTTTGCCCCTACAGTCGCTTCGCCTTTGATTTAAAACTTTCGCCCACTTCCACAAGGGACAATGGAGGAGCAATACATTTCCAAACTCCACCCCGTAGTGGATTATGGAGCTGGGGTCTTTCTTCTGATCATAGGTGAGTTCTGCCTTCACCGCCTGCTTGTTTGCTTCAAGCCCAGGAGCAGACACACCGGGGCTGCCCTGTCTGTGCTGTGGTCAGCGCCGGCAGCTCCAGAGAAAGCTGGAGGGAAATTATAGAAAATCGGTTTCCACATAGGTTCCTGCTTATTGCCTTCGACTCAGTTGGATGCCAGGATTAAGCTCCACTCTCAGATTTGCAATCTTTTGTTTCGATGCTGAAGACTTGCCAGCATAAGTTTGCCTCTGCGGCATCACAAGTATTCAAAATAAGTTGTCTACCGCTGATCCTGGCATCTCAGCCCTCTGAACTGAGAGATGAGGCAGCCCGTTTCATGAGACCGACCAGGGGAGAGCAACTTTGGTCTGACCCTTGTGGGGGGGATGTTCATTATGCCTGGAAAGCAGCTGTCTCTTGGTAGGATAAACTGGTATAAAATAGCAAAGGGTTTCCAAATAGAACTTCTGATTTCTATAAAGGCCTGTTTGCCCTGCTGAAGGCAGATTTACAATGAAATACAAGTGGGGATATGTACCTGTCTGCTCCAGCATGGCTTTAGCTAAGCGTTTTCTTCCTTGTCTGTTTGTTGCATGTACCCAGGTGATTTGTTTACTATCGGTGTAGATTTGGAGAGGAGCTGAATTGGTTTAGGCATGCAGTCCAATTGAATTTTGCTAAGGTCCGAGTACCTTCGTCCCTTCAGCTCATTTGAAAACCCTGGTTGAGATGCATTTAAGAAAGACAAGCATAAATTTTTGTGTGCTTTAATAGAGAGGCTCTGGGGAGCAATGCTGGGCTTTAGCATTTCACAGCTCCCGCCTGTTCCTGCACCGCACTGCACTGTGCTGTCCCCTCAGTTGTGCTGACAGCAGAGTACAACTCAGGGTGTGAAAAATCACTATCTGCGAAACAACGAAGGGTTTTTCTTTTAATGCAAGTCAGGATGCCAGCTCCTTTCTCACACAAACATAAATATGTAGATGCAGTTAAGGTAATGGGACAAGGCAGCAACAAAGGGGCTGGAGGCTGGAGCTCCCCTTGCTGATATGGCTCTTGTGCCACCACGCTACAGTCTCACACCTCTCCTAAGGGGCTTTTAGGCACAGCTTCCAGCATTGCATCAAGAGCCTAAGGGGCTTCAGGCATAGCTTCCAGCATTGGATCAAGAGCCCCGTGTAGCAGCCAGGCTCACTACATCCCATATACGAAGCAGTGAGCTTAACCGGAAACCGTGTTGTATTTATCCGTAGCTTTGCCACCTCACTGGGGGCTGCAGCAAGGCTTATTTGTCCCCTGTTTTCATTAGGAAACAACAAGGCCAGGGCATGGGCTGCAGCACTCCCCACAAGCCTTTCTGCTATTTACTAGCCCACTCTTGCACAGCTTTGTCCCGTGCCATCCAGCAGCCTCACAGGCAGTGGGATGGAGGGGAATAGCATCTGTCAAAGTAAAGGAGAGGGTGGGCCTGGATGTCTACCCCTGACGGTAAGACGAAGAGCTACTTCCTACCTCTTGCGCAGTGGTTAGGGCTGTCACAGAAGAAAGTGAACTGGGTTCATCTTCCTCCTGCAGCCTGAGGATGTCCCAACCTGGGGCTGTCATTTGGCAGGAGAGTGCTCTTCCCACCAAGCCGCAGGTTGCTCTCTGTCAGCAAGCGGTCCCGTGCCAAGCCACCGTGGGCACCTCTGCGTGTGCAGGCATACAACTCTTCAGAGCTCAGGGAACTCTTCAAGGATGTGCAGAGGTGCCAAGTGAACGTGTGTGGTTAGAAAGTGAATGAATGAAGGATGTGGGGGTCTCAGATTTGTACCTCTGTTCTGTTTAAGGCTTTCTCTTGGCATCTCTGCCCATCCTTGGATTTATGCCAAAGTGTTTATTCCATTTTGTTGCATGCGCCTTTATTAATTCCTCTGCGGGCACTTTATTATGGGGTATCTGTGAGCAAATGCAGCCTTTCTGCTTTCACAGCGACAAGGGAACACGACAGAATCTTTTTCTGTTTCCCTACTTTACTTCTGACTTTAGAGGACACCTTCTCAGGAAAACCTGTGATCAAAACGTAGCTCCAGCACAATGTTCACTTAAAAGAAAAGAGAAAATGAGTTGTTTGCTACGTGTACTTTTGACACTGTTGTCATGAATGCTTTGAAGCCCTATGGCATATCTGAATAATGTATGTCTGACAAGTCCTTTTGCAAAGCAGTCTCTGGTCTGTTGCATGCCTCTGGCTAAACAATTTCTGTGGTCTGTCTCACTGCACTCAGAGACCACCAGAATAGTGCGGGTGTCTGAACGGCAGCACGTAGTGATTCTCAGCTGCTTGACCATCGAGGACCCTGAGCTGCCCAGCCAGCACATGTCGACTATCAAGGCAGCTCAGAGTCCAGGAGGCTTGTGCAGGGGCTCCAGTGGCAGATACGTTGCAAAGAGGGAAGGCTTTGGGAAGTGGAGGGCACCAGATGAGAGAAGGGGACAAGCAGGCAGGAGAAGGAGAAGTAAGTAGGGGTATTACCAGGGAAAAATGAAGGTGGATAGGCCCATTTTATTTGATAGTATGTTGTGCAAGATACTTAAGAGAGTGAAGCGAATGGGTGTGGGCTATTGCCATGATAGGAGCCTCAGGGAAATAGGTGGGATATAGCGCATGGAGAGGGGTGTGTGACATGAAGTGAAGAGCTATAGTGTGGTATAGTGTGGAAGGGGCAAGATACGGTCTACTATTCATATGACACAATTTCCCCCAGTCAGTAAGGCTGGCCAGCACTACAGCAGGCTCTGAACAGAAATCTGAAGCACTCTTTGCTCTAGCAGGTCCGTAGTGGAAACACAGCCTGACTGGGAAATCCCTGTCTAGCAGGGAAGCAGGAATCGAAACCCAAGAGCTGGCTGAGGCCAAACAGTGGATGCTGTGGTGAGGCTGTGTGAGGCTGTGTAGCAGCTCTCAGAAATGCCATCCAGGTGGTATTTCCTATCTGCTGTCTAAGAGAACAAGTTTCCTTGCCAGCAGAAGAACAAGGTTTCATAGCAGGTACACATCAGTGTGTTTTCAAAGCATCAGCACAGCACTGTGTTGGTCTGGAAGATGCCGAATTCTGGCTAGTGTCCTGGTCTGTCCTGTCTTCTAGACTTTAGTCCCAGGCTAACGACCGGTATTTTTCACATCCTTTGTATACAAAAGCATTTCACAGGTGTGCTAACTATGTGATATTATTGTCTGTGCTGATTCTTCTCTTCCAGCCATCCTGACAATCCTTGGAAATTCAGCCGTCCTTGCTACAGCTGTGAAGCGCTCTTCCTTCCTGAAATCACCGGAGCTGCTTACAGTCAACTTGGCCATAGCAGATATTGGAATGGCAATCAGCATGTATCCGCTGGCCATTGCATCCGCCTGGAACCACGCTTGGCTGGGAGGAGATGCATCCTGCATATATTATGCCCTGATGGGTTTCCTTTTTGGTGTCTGCAGCATGATGACCCTGTGTGCCATGGCTGTGATTCGATTCCTTGTTACCAATTCATCCAAATCTAACAGTAAGTACTTACGTTTCTGGTAACCTTGTAGTGGTGCGTTTGGGCTATTATGTTCAGAGAGGTACTTTGCTGAATATGGCATGGAGTATTAGTTCAATAGCTGTAGGAATAAGCCTCAACTTTTAGTCCAGTATCAAACCTCTAATGTTCCTAGAAGGATCTGATTAAATTCCTTATTAAAGAGTGAGGCTTCTCACTTCTCAGTAATACCAAGTGAAACTACCTGAGGGTGCAGAGACCAAATTTTTTGCTGGACCAGGCTGTCTTATCTCCCTATTCGTGTGCAAGCAGACATACTGACACTTGAGAGGAAGGAGTGTTCTCCTGGCATTCCTGGACTGGGAGCACGGTACATTTTGGGTCAACTTGATCTTGTAAAGCTGCCTGACTTACCAAACTTTAGTTCAGCACTGAGGGCTGCGCTCAGGTCTCACCCAATCCATGGGCGCTTTCTGTTATGTTTCTCAAGAAGACCAAAGATTAGGAAACTGCAACAGCAGCCCAGGAGTATCTGTAGCCACCATCCTTCTGTTGGAGAAGTTATGGCAGAAACCACGTTGCTGAGATGAGGTCCATATATGCTTGCTCTTCCTCTTTGTTGCAGGTAACAAAATCACCAAGAACACTGTTCGTGTCTTGATTACTTTCATCTGGCTCTACTCCTTGCTCTGGGCCATTCTGCCCTTGGTAGGCTGGGGCTACTATGGTCCTGAGCCATTTGGCATCTCCTGTACAATAGCCTGGAGCAAGTTCCACAGCTCCTCCAATGGCTTTTCATTCATCCTGAGCATGTTCCTCCTGTGCACAGTCCTGCCTGCACTGACCATCGTTGCCTGTTACCTGGGAATTGCCTGGAAGGTTCATAAAGCGTACCAAGAGATCCAGAATATTGACAGGATCCCTAATGCAGCTAAACTGGAGAAGAAGCTGACATTGGTGAGTTATCCCAGTGATGAGAAGAGTCTGCAGTAATCAGGAGCTAGCAGAGAACGGTCTCTGCTCATGCATGGCTCATGATGATCCTTCATTGCTTTTGTCTAGTATTGACCAAAGATGGAGATATAGCTTGAGGCTCACCCATACTCTGCACTCCTCAGGGGAGCAGGAGGCTCCTGGAATCCTTGTCATTTCAGTAGCTTGATCAGGATAGTATATCGTAGTTACAATGCATCTTGTTAAATCTTTAGGCAGTTGCATCCAAGATTTTCACGGACATAGATTTCCAGTTATGCTGGAATAGCTGTTGAATCCTTTCATGTTGTAGCTGGGGTGGAGGTCTTGTTCTGTCATCCTAGGTATTTTGATTGACTGAGTGGCTATTCTGAGTGAGAGCTACACAGAAATTCTGTACGGAAACAGGAGGTTTTAATATAACATTTTTTCAAATAAGTACTTCAGTTGCTCATTTCTTGCGGAAAAGCAGAATTGATCCAAGCTTTCTAGAGGCCAGTCTAGTGGTGGGCTCTACTGTCTGGTTTGGCTGTGTCTCCCATGACATATTGCCGCCAGTGTCAGGGAAGGAGATGAAAACAGCAACTGCCTCATAAGAAACCCACAGTGTAGATCTGCTAGGTGGGAATAAAAGCACATATGCACTGTCCAGTGTTACCTGTCCTCATATCACAACATAGCAAGCATACGGTTTCAGGTATGTCAGCTGGTTCAGGTGTGGTTTCATCCACACACCACATGTCTAAGCATCAGACCCAGTCAGCGCAAGCTGAGAACTGAAGCCCTGTTTCCCTTTCAGATGGCTGTGCTCATCTCGGTCGGCTTCCTGAGCTCGTGGACACCGTATGCAGCAGCCAGCTTCTGGTCCATATTTAACTCCAGCGATTCCCTACAGCCCATCGTTACACTGCTGCCCTGTCTGTTTGCCAAATCTTCAACAGCGTACAACCCTTTTATTTACTACATCTTCAGCAAAACTTTCCGTCGTGAAATTAAACAATTGCAGTGTTGCTTTGGCTGGCGAGTTCATTTCTTCGGCACCAACAACTCCGCTGAAAATCCTGTGTCGATGATGTGGAGTGAGAGAGACAACGTACGTCTCTCTTCAGCTGCAAAGGTGGAGAACCAGGGAGCTGCAGCTCGCTGAAATGCAGCGATGGTTTCACAACATAGGTCGAAACTTGGGCTCACTCATGGGTCCAAATGAGTAGGAATGCAGCACGTGGGGTTGTCACTGCATATCTTATGTCAAATACAGAGGTTTAAATATATATTTTTAAGCAACTCTCAAATATTGTCTTTAAGCTACACAACAAAAAAAAAACCACTATTTTTTTCAAGAATTTCCACTTTAGAGGAAATAGGTAGATTTATGTACTAAACATAAAAACATATAAACTAAACTTATTTTCAGGAAAACAGCTGTAATTAAAAGAGCATTTATTATTTGGGGTTTTTTGTCTTATACTTTTGACTTTTTAATGCAATCTGTCTGCAAACTCTTGGCTATATCCGTAAAACAGCCATCAGAGAAAACTGTAGGTTGAACACAAAGTGTTACCAAATAAATACAGCTGAGGGTGTAGCTTTCCAGCAATACAGACAGAAAACCATATGGGTAGCAAGAAATATTCACTGCCAGGAAAAGATGATAAAGTGGCTGCTATCAAAATGTCTTACAGAGATCTACAGTTCCTTGCTCTGCCAGAGGTATCGTTCTGACTCCTCAAAACACAAGCTCGAAAAGGAGTCGAGCAGCCTTAGTCTGAAGGGGTTAGGTGGGAACGTGGCAGTCAGCGAAGGATGCTGTCTGCGTATCGCAAGCAGCACAAGGAGAAGTGAAGGAATCTCTCAGCGAAAGGAACTGAGCACTTTTGCTGTTGCTTGCTGAGGTATAACAGCTCTTCTACCATGAAAGCTGTTGGGGCATTTGTTTTCTGGAGGAGCACTCTGTAGAGCGTACAAAAGACATCCCCAGGATAACCTGCCCGGCAATAAGTAATCCTGCAGATGCTGTCCCAGCTCTCATCGCTTCAGTGGGAGCTCCTGAGATATCGAGTTCCCCACTGGCTGGAGCACTGACACAATTGCAACCGAGAACAGAGTTTGCTGATTCAGTTTAAAGCATACGTACGACCGTAACGTCATCCTGCTAGCCAGTTTTAATAGAAGAGATTCTGAGGTGGAAATTATGAGCTCCTACAGTTTAAATCTCTCTCCCTCTGACTTAATGTTTGTGATTTTAAGGGACACAAACACGTATCTTTAGGGTTTGAAATGTTGCACAAAATATGGCTTGATAGCTGCAGCAGTTCTTGCTTCCCCTGCTTGTTCAGCTGACCACATCTATCTTTGCATTAGGTTTGGCGAAGACAAGAAGAGTTAAATCACAGGCAGATTTGGCACAGATTTTAACCAACAATGTAAAACAATAGTGAATGGACTTTGAGTTCTTGAAACTACCACACTCAAACCCTAGTAATTAGTTTCATTTTATAAACTTCAGCTATGGCCAAGAACAGGATTAAAGGATAGGCTTAAACACTTCTGTGGCTATGAGAATTTCTGTTACTGTGGCGTGTGGATTCCAAAAGAACAAACACAATGAGACGTAAGCTGTAACATACACTAAGGCACAAATTAATTACTAAGTCGGGGGTTAGGAAACTTTAAGGAGCTTGCCTTCCCCTGAACTCCTGCCACTGGCAGTGTTGCCAACTCTCATAAATATTCCACTAGATCAAACGAGGCTTATTTGTAACCAGTTGTGAAAAATTCCTAAATTAAGTTGGCCTCCAGGGCGACATTATCTTGTCCTGGGTTGTCACTCACAGATGCTCCATACGGAATGAGACTGCGCTCAGTCTTCTGTCCCAAATATGAAGAGGTGAAGCATCCTCTGGGAAACAGTCACCTCCGACAGCCCATGGCACAGGAGAATGGGAACAGGGAAGAGGAATGTGGGGAGCAGGAGAAAACACCAATAGCTGAGAGGGGAGCTTGTGAAAGCTGAAGGAAGATCTTTGGCAAGAGGAGAAGACGCAGGAGAGCGTTACGCAAGTGTGTTTGTGGGGAGGACGAGGAGATGGCAGAGGGAAATGCAAAAGGGACAATAGTGTAAAACAAAAGAGGGGTCAGAGCAGTGTGTCGGCGGGTGGAGAAAATGTTAACGTGCTGGAAAGGGACTTCTTATGGTACATGTCAATTATCAGCATTTTTTCAGCTTTAAAAAGTAACCTGCTAGGAAAATGACACTGTATTTTAATAATCATCTTCCACCTCAGAGTTTTTGCTTTCACTTGCTCAGTGGCTTGATGTTTAAAATACATAGCAAAATATATATTCCCATCTGCTAATTGCAGGTTTGTGAATGGAACAATGAGATGCGCATTAATAATGTAATGTAACGTGAGCTTCCTCTGTGAAAAATTTAGGAGCAGAACAGGTCCACATCCACTTGTAAATGCTTTTAAAGTGTATGTAATATGAAAAATATGCCACTCTACAATACAGACAAAATCGCTGTAAAACCAAAAGATCTGTGTATTGTTAATGTTTAAGTATAATGCTTTAGTAGCCTGATTTATTACCTGTTTATGTACTTCATTTTTAAAACTCAAAGTCCAGGTGTTTGTGTATCAAATATGGCTCAAATCTCTTTTTCATTTTTC
Organism: Ciconia boyciana; assembly: GCF_034638445.1. Classification (NCBI taxonomy): domain Eukaryota; kingdom Metazoa; phylum Chordata; class Aves; order Ciconiiformes; family Ciconiidae; genus Ciconia; species Ciconia boyciana. The sequence continues at coordinate 5,856,239 of NC_132936.1, read as the reverse complement.
AGACTCTGTGAGAAGCAAATCAAAACTTCCCCAGTAGAGACTCTGAATTTTAGATAGTTTTATGTTATATACAGCAAATTTAAAAAGCAGGGCTGCCCTTGACCAGAGAACTAGGAAAGGAAGTATAGCATACTATATAGGGGACTAGTTGTTTTTTCTTAAGTTTCATGTTGATTTATGGTCAAACTATAATTCTAATTTCACAGTAGTTCCTGCCCAGCCCTGGACTGTGTGGCCAACCAAGTGATCTAAGACACTGAAGCAGAATGCAAGCACTTACCTCAGGAGTGAATCTGGACATCTTATGTTTGCAATCACCGGTGCAGTCATCCCAATACAAATATTTAAGGTAAAAGCTCCAAGAGCATCTAACCTGCTCACATACTAGCAGCTATCTCACCGAACTGTGGAAGTTTACCACGCAGACACCCACGTCTGAGCGAGCCACCTTTGGCTCCTTTCTTTCTATTGAGGCTAAATGGAGCTCCCTACTCAGATAAAGTGAAATAACACAACTAGCATCCTGATTTGCACTAAAATAAATCGGAATTCAGTGCCCTACTTCAAAAAACTTAGGCAGCTTGTCCATCTCAGCACAGGAATAACTTACAGAACTAGATCACTTCTATCAATGGTCGATTTTCCATCTGTAAAATTAAATGTGACTCATTTCAGAACAAAGATCAATTACTGGAGGGAGATCATTGTTCTAGCAGTTAGAGCATGAGGCTAACACTGCGGACACCTGGGTTCCGCCCCATTACTTTGCCAGTTATACTGTGCGACTTTGGGGAAATCACTTAAACTTTGTCTTGGGTTCTTCTCTTATCCACACAGTAGAGACAGTCTTGCTGCTCATCACTGTAGAGCACCGACTGTTTGATGAACAGCTTCATACAAGTGCAAAAGCACCAACCCTGAAGGTTGTGAAAAACTAAGAATGAAGACCAGATTGCTACTCCCTTATAGTATTTTGTCCTCTGGATCATCTACCATGCTCAGGAGATTACTTTACAATTGAAAATCAAGTGGAAAGTTTGTTTCAGTTAGGGCGCTGGCCTGGGACTTGGTGCTACGCTCAAGTTCTTGCTTTATCACAGCTTTTTTCATGAAAGACAATGCATTGCAGTAAGGCAATTCCTATGCGTAAATTAGGATCTCCAGATCTCCAGCCCTTTGTCCCCTCTGTATTCCTTGCATCTCTGCAAAACAGAAAATGTCTTACACATAAAAAAAGACCTACTGTTTTGGAACCTCCTCAGGGAAATGAGTTAGCCATGCAGTAACCTGCCGCTACCTTGCTCATTCCTATTGGAAAGGCCCGAGTGTCTAGTCCATGGTTTATAGTTATCATTTTGTCCTGGAATATGCCAAAAATACTCATACTGAAACAAAATGTTTCAGTATATTTGCAGAGTACCTACTTGATTTTGCACTAATCCAAATTCTCACTAGCCTCAACGGCAGTGCAGTTTTAAAGCAGCCAAGTTGATGAGTGTGCGCAGCTTCTGAGATCTTAGTTGGTAACCATTCACCGTTATCAATGAGGGCTGACAACCTGACATCGACTTGTCAGTAAGCACCACGTTCATTGCTATGCTGCTCCAGCAGCAGAGAACATAAGGGAAAAGCATGTTCCATCTTAGCTTGTCATCTCATAAGGAACCTCCACTTAGGCAGTGAACTGACGACTCGCTTGAAAGAAAGCCTGTTCACTTGAATACTTCCTTTCCTTAAAGAGCCTAATACAAACACTGTGTGCCAGTGAGAAAACTATTCTTTCCCTAGCCTCATCATTTTGTTTTCCAACCTTGATATGACAAGAGAGAATCAATCTACGTTAGTCAGTCCCAGTCTTTAAAGGGCCCCCCTTCAAGCATTGAAAGCCTGGAGCGATTCCAATTGAAGTTGGTGGGGATTTTTTTATGGAATTCAAGGGAACAAGATGCAGATTTTAAAGATCATTAGAGTACAAAAAAAAGCAGAATCTGTAACGCAAAGGGTAGATGACATATGTTATCAAAGAGCAGAGAAACCGTAGACAGAAAGAAATGAATGAAACCAGTGCCATTATAAAGTTTAGAGGTCACCAACACTTTGACTATGTATTCTTCCAGTTGGCAGGCAAGAAAGCTTGTGAAAAGACATAAGGGAGTATTTTTATTGTTGTTATTTTCTGTACATCCTGGTTTGAAGCACACCAGTCTTTCTTGGAGGGAATCAGATACTTATAAATAGTTGAGGATAAACGCCCAAGGAGTTTTAAAGGCAAAGGTCTGGTTTGGGTTTGATACTTTAAACCTTTATTAGAAAGACAGAGAGAAGAAAACAGCAAATCAGTTAACCTCCTTGTTTCTGAGCAGTGTGAGACTACAGGCACATGCCCCATTAAACAAGCTTACTTTAAGTAAAGATCTCATCAATTGCAATTTTTGAAGTGAGGATACAATGCTATTAACTGGATCTGCAGTTTCGGGCCAACTGCAGAACATCTCATTTTGAATAACGTATGGTGGTGCTGAAGCTCTTAGAAGTGTGCTACAGCCTCTTCCACGGTGAGGCAGATACAAGCATTATCCCAGGGAGGCTGTAGTCTCATTTTATGATGGGATGCCATGAGCAGCAAGGCAAACTGAAGTGGGATAGGACCATAATGCCAGGGACTGTCCCCCAAAAGACCCTCACACCCCATTTGCCCTGTATGGATTCCACAAAGGACTTTTCACATGTAGAAATCAAATTCCTTCTGGAGGGGAGACAAAAATGGTGAGAATTTAGGATCAATTTACCTGAAGAAAGTCCAACTGCTAAATAGACAGGGACAGCAAGAACAATACTGGACAAAAATACAGAACTAAGTAAGGGAGAATGAGCACTGAAATGAACTTCATTTGAGAAATGGTGAAGTACTGGGGAAGGGCAGTGATGCAGACAGAGCAGAGGTGACCAGCTGCTCCTATATGGGTTACTGCCAGATACAGGATTTGTATCTTATTAAACAAACCATGAACTTTGAAAAGTTATAGTTTCTCTACGTATATGTTTCTAAAGAGGGTTAAGTCAGATTAACATTAACATCAAAGTGCTGCTGGATTCAATCACATCTCTGCTGAACTTTAGTCGTTTTGCCTGAAGACTTCTAGGTCTACAATGCATGCCAAAAAATTCAAAAGAAATTCTCTGCATGCAAAAAGAGATCAACCAAAGTGCTGGAACGGATATTTTATTTATTAGTATATCTGGAAAAAAAACCAAGCCCACCTACTGAATTCCCTTCATTCCCTGAAGTCATAGTTCTAGAGATAAAATTTTCTTGTGGGTACATATATAAATAATCCTCAAATAGAACAAGCAGAGTATTTACAACTTTCTTAGAAAGCACAAAACACCAGGCCACAGGGCAGTGGAACCAAAGGTATGTGGCTGGCCATCCCTTGCTGATGATTACAGTCTGTAAGCGATTAGTATAAGGCTGGTTGCGTTGTGTGACATTTCAGCATTACATAGATTGCTGCCTCTTCTCCAGACACTTCTCAATATCATCCAACACTTGGACGGCTGCTTTTGGAATACGAGTCCCTGGACCAAACACATTGGTAACGCCGGCTTCATACAGGAAGTCATAATCCTGTTCAGAAAGAAATTTAAGATCCATAGTTAATAGTGCAACGGAAAATTGATAATTGATTTATAATTGGTGTACGCTCTACCCTGTACGCTCGGCCTAAGAAAGTATAAGCAACAAGTCCCAGAGAGAGGCAGCACAGCATCAAGGGAAATAGGAAAAATACAGTAGTCAGAAGGTAAAAAAGAAATATTAAAAAAACATCCACAGGAAAGATTTTATTTGTTTAGAATCAGACTAATGTCAGATCCTTGGAAAATATTCAGAAGTCAACTGGATGTGACCCTGAATAACCTAAGCTAAATTTGATCTAACTTCTAATTTTGAAAATACTGCTTTAAACAAGGGCTTGGACCAGATGACTGCCAGTGGTCTCCTGCAATCTAAGTTACTCTAATTTTATGATTGTCCTGAAATTTCAAAAAGACCTGGGAAACAGTTATGTATTCTCTCTTACTTCTATATAGGATATATTATACCTTTTTCAACCACAGGTTAGTAGCATCCCACTGAGAGATACTGGACAGAACACAATTTGACTCCTAGAAAAAAACTACGAGTTTTGTTTGTTCAATTTAAAAGTCCGTCAGTCCTGAACACTTACCTAATCGGCTAAAAAGGGAAGAAGTCTGGGAAAAAGGAGTAACAGAAGATTTATATGCAAAATCAGTTTGAATCTCTCTAGACAGAAGATGACCCTAAAGGTGATACAGCCAGGGAAATTGTGGATGCGCTAAGGAAAATTTTAAGACAAAAGCACAGATCTGACTGCAAGGGAATTCAACAAACTGTTCAACAGTTTAGGAGAAATAGTCAAGCAGGGGGAATGAGAGGCAACACTGAGGCTTGACGATGGGGAACATGAGGAAAGGCTAAACAGTGAATGAGATGTGTAGTCTATAGGTGTTGGGATCTGCCACGTGTCTTAGTCACTACCTGTGCCTCTTCTGACCTATTATTTGAAGTCATAAAGTCTCTTAAGACAGGAGCTAGCCTTTATCAGTAATATGCAAGGTACTGGTAATCAGAAACAACAGAGCATAAAGAACATCTCCCTGAGGCTAATCTTTTCACAACGCAACTTAATATTCCATCCAACAAACACTTTAAGTTAAACCAGGACACGGTGTACAGAAAACCAGATCAATGAGACCTGACAGCACTCTGCGACCGTCTTGCAGATCTGTGCTGACCCTGGTGATTGTACACAGTAGCCTTCAGCGCTGTAAATCCCCTCTGACATTAACAGAATATAGGAAATAGCTAAAACCAGCACAGCCAGAAATAAAGCAGTCTCCTCGTCTTGATGAAAATGATGTTGACCCGTACCTGAGGTGGGATGACACCTCCACATATGACAAGAATGTCTGGCCTGCCAAGGGCGTTGAGTTCTTTGATGAGTTCAGGCACAAGAGTTTTATGACCTGCTGCAAGTGTGCTCACACCAACACAGTGCACATCTGCATCAACCGCCTGCTGGGCCACTTCTCGAGGTGTCTATATGGAAAGAGGATTACGTGACAAATAATAGCCCCAGCCCCGTTGCTGTATAAGCATTAGAGGGAAAATAGCTGCATTTGAAATACATTGGACACCACTCAATCAGTCATACCTGGAAGAGGGGACCTATGTCCACGTCAAAGCCAATGTCTGCAAATCCTGTAGCAATAACTTTAGCTCCTCTGTCATGGCCATCTTGACCCATCTTTGCAACGAGTATACGAGGCCTGCGCCCCTCACGATCCGTGAACTTGTTAACTCTGATTGAAAACACATATGGTATCATTGTAAGTCACTGAGAATCATGAGAAGTATTTCCACAAATAAAAAAAGCACTGGCTGCAACTGTAGCACCATTTCTGTACATCAAATCAAAAGATCTTCTAAGTCATGGTTTGTCTATGCAGCTGGCATACTATGTTAATATTCATGTTATATGATTACTAACTGATTTCTTTTAATTAATATCCTGAACAATAAAACATTCTTTTTTAAAGAAAACCACTCCACTACTTTTCTTCTTTGTAACAGACAAAATACTGAATTCTCTGAGGGTTTAATGAGTTACAACTAACTAAAACACAAATTTTAGATTTTAAGAATAATTATGACCAACTATTTCAGAAGTACTTGCATGGCACACAGGCTAGAAAGATGGATCCTAGACATCATACTGTGCATCATCGTCCAACTGGGTATAAGTCTGTGCAGAAAAGGATTACCGTATCCCCCATTCTGCGCACTCATTCCAGTACCTCCCTTTTTCTGGTTAGTGGCAGCTCAGATTTCTGTTGAGTAAAAGTGACTGTGTAACCACAGCCTCAGAGACTAATCTTTCATCTTACTTCTCATGATCCATGTACCGCCAGTATCTGTTCTTGAGTGGGACACTAAGACTCCCGCTTCTCAGGAATAAAGGTTTTTTGTTTTTTTTGTTTTTTAATATTGTACTGTTCTGAGCATCCTGTAATGATGGAGCTGTATGGATTTTGTGCGCCTTGAAACCATATGCTGACCTGGCCGGGATGATCACTGTATGAATCTAGTAGCTTAGTTTGAGGAAAAGAATGACCCTAAATAAAGCATTTATCAGCACAGATTTGCACAGCCTCAGGAGATGATTCCAGGACAGGAAAATGCATCATGTAAGAGGGGAAAAAATAAGAACTCAGACAGCTTAAAAAGGAATTATGTCAAGAGAGCCTGAAGAAGCAAACTGATAAAGCTTCTGTTTGAGGATGTACAGGAGTTGGGCCTGCCTTCTAAGGACTGCTGAGAATAGCAATGAAGTAGGTATCTGAATTGATTTGTGATACCTTAAAATCCTTTCCTCTGTATTGTTTTCTGTCTCCATATTCTTGTTTTCTTACTTGCCCACCCACAGGCTCCCTCCCAACAAGACCAGTTCTAGGTGCTCCAAGCCTGCCAGGCTAAGACTACCTGAGTCACTGCAACTCAGGGCTTGGTTTAAGTGTGGGGCCAGTGTGAAATCACACTTCTGAAGGCCTGTGCAAGGGTGACACGTAGTAAATCCAGTTTCATTACCATGTTTACTAACTGGTACATACGATCTTGGACATAAAGGCAGGTATGTAAAAAAAGGAGCTACATCTTGATTCTCAAGGAATCAGTTCAGTTCAGTTTCATGTAAATGCATAATTACAAATACTTAAATTTAAAATAAATATTTAAAATAAAAAATGATGGTAACATCCCCCAGCACAGCTCCTTTCAAGTCAGGCTAAACATCACCACTGTGAAGCCATCAAGTAATTCCCTTTTAAGAGATCCTGTAACTCTTTAATGTATAAGCCCCAACACAGCAGAGACTTATGAGCATCAATTCATATTACATCACCACCCACTACAGCAACTGTCTCCTCACCCAAGAGGACAGCAGCAAAGGCAGAAGCTGACAAAAGCCACAAACGGGCACTGTTTTCACACATACTACCATCTTCTGATGTTTTCTCCCTTGTGATACGAGTAAGTAACACCCGTAGACTGGAAGTTGTATGTGGATATCCAGACAGATTTTAGCCTTACAATTTTAGGAATAGTAAGAGTGAACTTGCAGGGACACCTTATGGGCAGAAGAAAACCAGGTTTTGGTAATATGAATTGCTGGAAATATTTGTAGAGATTACTATGACAGAGTCTTCAAAAGAAGCAATCCAATGTACGGGAATTTCAGGCAATGTTTCTCAGCTTCTTAATCTTACGGCTGCCTGGTCTATTCAAACAAAATCCTCAAATTGTAACATCACTTCAGTGGATTTTGTTTGCAAGCAAATACAAGTTCAAATAAGTTTTGACTATCCTCTTATTGCACTTATTTCTTCTCATTCTGCTTACTTGCTTACAGGCATGAGAATGCCTGTGCAGGTCTTGGTTTTGTTCTGGGGATGCCATTCAGGTTTGGGGAATGCTCATTTAGGGCACAGTGAGTAGCACATGTATCTAATGGATTAAATGCGAGACCGTGTTTGGCTTTCTGGGAAGCTATTCTCACCTATTGATGGCATGAAGAATTTCATCACTCTCTCCAAACTCCTGGCGATAAGCTCCGCTCACCATTCGGTCACTGGCTTTATGCTCCCCAAACACCTTCTTCATTGCATCTGTTATTTCTCCAACAGTGCACCTAAGATACAGAAACAAAGTATTCATGCTATCAGGAGGCTTATATGAAAACAGAATACAGAAATCACTGGCAGTGGCCCAACCAAGTGTCCTTGCTGCAGGACAAATTCATTTACACTCGTTTCCCCTTTGGTGCTACAACTCTGAACATCTGACTCACCCCACTGTCATCCACTAATAGAACATGCAAGAGTATTTTTAAGAAAATACTGTTTTGCTGAAGTAAGAAGTGATTTTACAAGTGACAAGGCAATGGGGACCACTGCATGGCAAAATATTTCAGGAAATTAAATCAAATTTTCTCACCTGGGAATTTTTTTGGGCTCAGACTGCAAGATCTTGCATTTGGACTCATACTAAAATTCAAAATATAAATCAAGAGGAAAAAAAAGGAAGAACACACAGAAAAGACTGAAGCCTAACTTTTTAACTGGATTTTGTTTGTCTTTCCCTTGATGTTTATATTTTAGTATTTATTCTTCTTCTTCTCTACTCCTGACATAGCTCCTTTATCCACTGAGATACAGCAGAATCTGGGAAATCCATTTACATGCAAGTTACAAGCTTTGTTTGCTACTGGAGACACTGTGCATGTTTGAAATAATACACATTTTACTGCTGTAGCACAAGTGCTAGAAGCAAACTAGGCTGTGCTGTCTTCTTGTACAAACATCAGAAGTAACAGCCTCTGTCCCAAAGCATTTAAAAATCTCAGGCTTAATGGATTCCACCTTTCTGCATAAAATCGGTAATGCAGACTGTACCAAAAAAACCAATGCTGTGCGCTAATTACAGTTGAGCCCACAACCAAATGCTTGATGAAAGGGAACCTATTTGGAAGGGAACAACAACTCATCTGTGGAGAAAGAGCAGTTCAGCTGGTAACTCCTTCACAGCAAGCTTCTTACTTCTGGTATGAAATTAACTGGGATTCGGTACTGTGTAATGATTTTGAAGGTATGCTACTGAGCTCTTGATGAAATCTTTCATCAAAAATATTTTGATGAAAATATTTTTGTTTATAGGAATAGGAAAAGACTAGAGAATTTGTGTATACTCAGAAATGAATACAACTTGCTGGGAACTTTGTCAAAGGAAAGAAAAATACTACTCTTGCAAAACACTTCAAAAGTATGCTTACAAACACAGAGACCAAACCCCATTCATTCAGCTACTGCTAAGCACATTTCAAACCCCTGGAATTCACATTTTCTCCTGTCATATTGCATTTAACTATAAGCTACTCTGAGGCAAAATTAGGTTAAGCATCTTCTGAAGCTTTTATATAAAATGCTCAAAGGATGTTTGGACAAAATACAACTTCTTGTCCACGTACTTTTAGAAGGGGGTGGCCAAATGAACCGTACTCAGTTTTCCTTCTGCTGTTTGCAGTTTCAGTAGCTATTATCTGATTCCTACCTTATGCAATCTGCCACACATCCAATGTAACAGAAGATGGATTTCTGCTATGTTAACTGAATCTTTCAGTATATTTCAGAGAGATATTTTACTTCCTGTGACCCCCCCCAGCTAATTTACTCTTTGCTAGCTCGCATTTTTTATACTCAGCAAACTTAACCATAGTTATAAACTGTAACTACTGTAATGTAAAATGGCAGAAATCCTATCCTGAGCATATAGGCAAGATCTGTATAACGCATATGCCTGAAGCCAGCCTCTTATCTCTCGGTATCACTCGTCACAGTTGGCCTGCTTTGTCTAGAAGACAGTATCACCCTGGAACACACATTTGTAACTCATGTTGTTGACAGAGTCTTGATCACTTTTTGTCATCTCCCCTCCCTTGGCTTTCTGGAATTATATTTTTAAAGTTCTCTGCTTTTATCCATTTTCTTCCTCAGCACACTAAGGAGTTCATATCCGGATTTATGAGGACCATAGTCTAGAAAAGCAGCTAATGCAAAGTAGTACCAAATGCATAGTATCTGTATGGGTATGTGTGAATGGGACTTAGTCTGATACTGCCTTTGAATTTATCTAATAGTAATGGTTTAGAAAGCATTAGTTATAAAGCAAACTGTCCACAATTGCATCAGAAACCATTGACATCACTATGTAATACTCTTAATTTTTACAGCACCTGTAAGATCTCAGAAAGCTTAGTAAGCACTACCTGAGTTACAATAGTTCTCAGACCTTACTCACTATACAATCATTTTTTTGTTTTTCAGGACATCTAAATAATCTTATTACTGTTACTGTTCCCTGACATTACTAACAAAAAAATGAAAAGTAAACTGCGAAAGTGCTAGATTAAGTGACTTCCCCAAGGTTAAAAAGCAAGCTTGCAGCAGACCTAAAAACAGTATCTATAAATACTGACTCCCTCTCAGAGTGCTAGACATCACAGATTGCAGCCTGATATAGATACATCCCATGCATAAACATTGACAACTTACGCCTGTGTAAACACTGGCTGTTTGCTGAAGGCTTACAGTAGCATAACACGCGTCTTTTCTTCTAGAAAAAACTGTAAGTCTAGACAAATCTTTCTCCTCCTTCTCTTTTGCAGAAGCAGCATCTGAGTATAACTTCAGTATTAAATCAAAGCACAGCACATGTAGATATAGTTGTGGTGTGCTTTTCTGTTCTTATTAAGTAAAAGTGTGAACGAAAGTTTCATGAAACAAGTGAAAAATAAATGGTTTGGACTATCAATTTTACTGAAGTATAATCTGGTGGCTGGGATGAAGTTTTTTTGTGTACTGCACAAAAAATGAAATACATCTCTTTCTTCTGTAAATACTGCTTCTGAAATCCCTTTAGAGGATTTTGAAAATTCTGCCCCAAGCCTCTGCAACACTTTAAATCTAAAGTTCCTAAGTAATAATAGGAGTTTGGCTTTTAAACTACTCATGAATGTTTTCCTACTATTTACAATAAACATTAAAAAAAAATAAATCTCTACTTAGTTCTTAGTCCTGCTGCATCAGTGGGTGCCATCTATTCATCCACCGTGGAATAGCTCTGTCTGGAGCCAGGAATACAGCCTCTCTTCTTAACAGGAGAGGAAAAGCATATTTTTAATGAAGATTACACTTTTCTTTAATCAGCTAGTCATAACATTGGACAAGTTCTTTACAATCTGGATGTATAAAACCCTCCCATTCCTGTTTATCTTTACAGCAAAATTTTGTTCTGGAGACAACCATTTTCATCTCACTATTATAAAACTTAAGTAGTATAAGCAACAATTCTTATTATTAATTTACAGTTTTTTCAATGCACGCTGATAAAACCCCACTAGACAATTGTGCAAAATTGACAGAAGAGAAGTCACTTTGCCTTTATTGTATAAATTTGTGTTTCCTTCATATGACTGTCATTCACATTTGCCTTGCATGTTTTGGTAGTACCCTTTGTTTTGGGATAGCAGGTAATTTACAACCTAATCTATGGTTTTAAGTAAACTTAAAATTTTGAAGTGGAGACCAAAAGATAGCTATATTCTCCTTTTTGTGTTTTATTAGCCTATAGCCCTTACAGCGTGTCTTGTGGCAAGGACAGCATGTTTGTACATAAACTGTAGCCTGCATCCTATGAACTTCTGCACTGCTCAGAATTACTGTTGACCAACTGTGCTATGTCAGAGCCCTCAACTGTTCAGAGATTCCCTGAGCCTCCTCAAAAGCAGGGGATTTTCAAATAAGAGGAGACTGGCTCTTCGCTAAGCTTTTGGGCAATTCAACAAGGTCAATGGGATGAAATACAACCACAACTGTGATGGCCAGAGAGGATATCATTCAATTCAGTGTGTCTTATCAGGCACAGGTTCCATCTCCTTTAGCAATTTGTGCTACGACTCTCTCCCAGTGGTTCACAACCAGCTGTAGAGGCTATGCTGCACAAATACGAATTTGAAGAAAGAAAGTCAATGACCATAATGTGCCTGTTAGGACTGTCACCTTCTGTCTGTTCAGTCTCACACTACTGCCACTGCCTCTCTGCACTTCACCAGTAATGAGAGATAGCACTGTGTGATCAGGTGACAAAATATCATGAGGACACAGACTGGGCCGACAAAGAAGCAGCACTACATGCTACATTGCACTTCGTGCCTTCCTTTTCCATCACCAATAGCTGGCACAGCAGGAACTGCAAGTCTGGAGAGGGACAGAAAAACAGTACCGCAGATGAAGGAGATGAGAAAGAACTTAGCATAATCTGTCTCATACCCTACCTAACTACACCCATTTTCCTGTAACGTGGCTTCTCATGAGAAACGAGGCACAGAAGGGAGGCAGTACTGCTCCCATTCTCTATCACCTTTGGCCTGCCTTATTGCTTTGGTTACAATAACAAAACGGCTTTTCTACTTGTGCTTGTCAGCACTGAAATCTCCATATTAGGCCATGGAGTCTTTTCCATAGTTGAATGCTGAAAATTCTGTGCTACTCCTTTTATTTCAATTGAATTACATTACTTGTCTTCATGATCAAAACCCATCATTTTCCTTTCAGTAGGAGACAGGCATCTGTCACTAACATGCTGGTCATACTGGTCTCCTTGTCTACTGCTTGTAAAGGATGAACGTGATCACTTGAAAATCTTTTCCCATGTTGCCCCTAATAGAAGGGTTCCCCGTAAATATTCACAGAGCTCACAATCCTCCTGCAAACTCTTTGTCAGATGCCATGACAACTTCTTTCTGTGGTCATGTCCCATCTATAGTTTTGGGGCAGAGTTTGTGTTTGCAACTTACAACTTAAAAAGTTTTGTGTTTGCAACAAAGGTTTTGTGTTTGGGGCAAAGTTTTGTGTTTGCAACTTACAAAGCAGATCTGCAGTCCATTAATGCTTTTACAAATAATAAAAACAAGGTTACCAAGGAGAGAAACTAGCAGTTAACTGGTCAATTTTGGTACAGGAGATATGAGTCCCTGGTAAATCCAACACTACCCTCCTATGACCTTTACAGTTCAAAGACAGGTGTAGACATGCTGCTGGGGAATCGTGATAAGCTCTCTGTGGGAGAAAATGTATTCAAAATACAGCTGTTAAGTGTTCAAGGAAAGGCAATGATGGAATTTGAGACACCACAGTAAAAACAGGACAGCACCCCAATAAGGAGTGAATTTGGTTTGCTCATTTTTGGGGCATCTGGTTAATTAAGGAATGGACAGATAGGATCTATTCTAGAGGAATGAAAACAGTCTTAAAAGCACCTTAGGTGAAAAAAGTAAATGTTCCACTGGACTCTAAAGGATGCCTTACTGCTCTACTCAAGAGCATCTTTTACATCTTTCCCTGACAAAGCAAACTTATTTCTCCTTCAATCAAAAAATGTTTTCACACCAATCTGTGGTGCAAGGAAGGATAAAGCAACAGACCATGATAAGATTGTGAATATCCATTTTCACATCTCAGACACTTCTTAAGCTCCCTGACCTATGAAACAGCAGGGTGCCAGAGAAACCTAGTTATGTCCTGAAACTGGTAAGAGTCTGAGTTGTAAACAACACAATGTGTATGAACAACACCATTTCATGAGACATTCTTTGTATCCATATTGTTCTTTGTAAGAAATTAAAGCATAGCCTTAAGAGACTGTAAAATGTAATAATCTATCTTACGATGTCAAACTGCAGTCATCTTTTACTTCCACCTCTGAAGAAAAACCCAAAACATCTCAAGACACCAACCTCACCGACACCATACCCAAGAACAGTTAAAAGGTGAAAATGAACCATCGATTTTTAAACAGCAGTTGGATATTCACCCCCGCTTGCAATACCTTGAACGTGCTGCTTCCACTGCAAGCGCAAGTAAGTTGCCTTCCCCAGTAGCAGCACACTGTGTTAGAGCAGTGAGACATTGCTGGGCTGCTGCTTCATCTCTACTAGCCTTCACCTAAAGTGGAGGAGAAAAATGTTCAGTAAAGACAAACTACAAAGTGAACTGGGAAGTCGAGCGTGTAAGACTTTCTGATTTCAAATATTAATTCTGGAAGCATGGAATTGTCAATTGTCAATATATGCTACATATTTCAAAAAGATTAAAAGTAAAAAGGTGTCTCAGACCTTAAAGCATGTGTACAAGTCCATAAAATAACTCTAAAACCATTTTATCTACATTTTTACTAATTCTGAAAGTGGATGTTGATTTCTGGTTCCATAACCCTGTCCCTTAACAGCCCTTGACAAGCTACACCAAATAGTCTGAGTGATTACGTTACATACTTTTAGAGCAAAACATTGCATAGATATTTTGTGTCTTATTTTCAGAAAATGTAAAGTTCTCAGTTTTGAAAGGTTAGACATATATTCACAAGACTATCTGAAATATAGTGATTAAAACCAAATGAATGTAACAAAACCAATTTTGTTTGGATTCTAATACTGTGTTTCTTGGGATTTTCCATCAGCTTCCATTAAAGATGAACAGAAATCTAGCTTCTCCACTAAAGACTAGAGCGGATTCTCAGAAATTTGAGGATCAAGTTTCTGGCAAGCCACCTTTATTTACTCAAGTTCTATCTGCAATTACAAGAACTTTAATTTTTAAGAAGGCAGTTCCCACCTTATTAATCTTCTCGATCTGCTTGCTACGGACTGAAGTATTATCAATAGCCAGAACTTCGACTGTCTCTTCTTTTTCTAGCTGATGCTTGTTTACTCCAACAATTACTTCAGACCCTATTTCCAGTGGAAACACCAGAAACTCAGAATACATTTGCAAACTACTGTGAAAAGACACAATATTAATAGGACAAGAAAATTTTGAGCATTATAATGCAGTGCTTTGCTTTATAACTATATACATTTCAAATACTTAAAATTTGTTCTCATAAAAAGACTTAAGTCTGTATTTTCCATATTTTATGATGAGAGATGATTAGATGCATAAACATTCAACTCAGTGAATACTGGGCCCAAAAAAAGATTTGAAATAGAACAATATTTATCTTACAAACTGATTTAGTAATGAGTCACTAATACACATTAGCTATTTTTCTCTTTTTAAGTTCACATAACTGAATCTTACAGAATTAAGCAGAAGTGCTGGTCTCCTGCACTGCTCTGCATTTACTTTGCTGATTTACCAGACAAATAAGAAAGTGAAGTTCCTACCTAAAACTACTCCATGTGAATAAAAATTAATTTGTCATGTTAGAAAACTGTATTTTAGCTTTCAGCCAGTATGGACTTAATAACCATTTTTATTTGCAGTGCCTGATAATACTACTACACTCTTAAAAGCAGCATGAAGTAATTTACATTGGGAGAGAAAACACAGAACTTTACTGATTATTCTTTATTGGTCTTAATTAAAGACCTGCTTCAAATTTATCCTCCAAACAAAAAAGTTCATATGACTTCTCTCACATTCAAGTTTCTGTAACTGGACTGCTACTGGAATGCAGACTACAAAAAGCGGAACAGAGCTATAAGTACACATGTATACCCATCTCCACATATACTTACTATATGTGTTCTTATCCATATATATATATCTCACAAACGAAGAGCTGCATCATCCTCTAATCTGAGATTACTGCATTTTTTCTGATTTTCTGGAAAAATGGGCAGTTCTCAAGGAAAAGCAGGAATTTGGGCATTCCTGCTACACTCAATATCGCCATCTGCTGGCGGTCATACTTTTAAATTCAGGAATCGCAGTTTAAAGATACTACCAGTAATTAAGCGATTAACTACTGAAGGCCCAAAATACTCCTTTAAAATAGTCTTTCTAGTGCTTTGTCTAATCTAGTCTTAAATGTGTCAGGCAAGGCTGTTTTCATACTGGTACTGTATTTCATACATACTGCTCTTTCCAGAAGCTTTCACTGACATAAAACTATTACCATTTTATCACTCACAATCTGCTACTCCTAAACTAAGAAGAAAAAAACCAATGAAAATGTGTGTAAAACACCTTTATACAAAGGTATTCTATTGGAAGTTTTCCCTTCTTTCACCTCCCTGCTCCCTACCAGAGTCAATCCTGGCTTGTCTTCGAGCTGCACACTCTTCAATACGAAGTTTGGGAATTCCTTCGGCAACAGCTTTGGCCATTCCACCCATTTCTTCTATCTCCTCAACAAGCTGAGAAATTAAGAGGATTGAGAAAGTGAGTAGTAGCAAGGTTCACAAAATGAGCTTTGCACTTGTAATACCATCCAAATTTTTATTATACCTATATATACAGTCCTGTGCTCTAAAAGTGTGCTTCCTATTTCCGTGTCTCTGACTACAGGTTTTGGTATAAATTAAGAGACATCTCAAACAAAAGAGCATTTTTATTACCAAAACTCCATGAATTCAATAACAGTGCATGGCGTATTGTTCAACCAGTAACACCTATCGATGAAAAGGATTAAAATTTGAGACCTTGACTCTGCACTGACTTCTGCATGCCAACCAGCCCTTATGGTTACATGTATACAAATACAAATAAATTGAAAAAAGCCAGGGTCAGGTCTCTGATCCTGAAGACAAATGCTATGGCACGGTTCAGCTCTCACACAGCAGAAGCCTATTCAGCTCCAAAACATGGTAACTGCATTCAAATTGCCTACTGAAAATGGCCATCAGACCATGCCTGGCATTGTCTAGAAGCATCCTAGTTGACAAGGACCTAAAAAACAGACGTCAGGCAATGTGCTAACAGTATCTGTATAGTCCCAGGCTAGTGTTTGGGCCTGTATTAGCTTATTAATTTGGGACTTCGCACAAGAGCAATAATTTGCTCAAAAGGAGAATCACTGGGTTTAGCGGTAGGCTAGACATGTAGGCATGTATCTTTATGCAGGATTGACACCAGTAAGACTACTCCTGCACAGGAGTTTTTGCATGCAAGTAATGACTGGCAGCTAAAAATATTATTAAAAAAAAAATTCTGCTCCAACAGAAAAATTTTTCTCAAATTCTGCATAGTACTCAAGTACGGCCAGACAATTGTCTGCCTACATGCTTGGTTATAAAACTTTGCTTTCAATAACCCCTAGTTTTAAAGTCTCAAGCAGATCACCACAAGCATGAGTAGGCATGTAACCAAGTAGGTTGGTTTGACTCTTTCTTCTGTTGAACCCTTTTTTTCCTTACACATAAAACAGAGATCCCAGCAAACTGGGAGTCTTCAGTGTACAAGGGACTTTGCAGGGCTTGATTATTTGTTCCACATTGGGATATCTCCCTTTTGAATGTAGTCTACTAGAAGGCTGAAGTCTCTCTTTCTCTAAATATACACTGTATTTTTATAAAGTTCATTTACAAAGAAATCACTGAAGCACAATTGTAAAATAATTTCCTCTTCAGAAGTTACCAACATATCAAATAGTCCCTTAAAAGACAATTCTCAGAACTCCTATACCTAAAATTTTCCCACAACACATAAAAGGTTATGCAAACCGACCTTTAAAGCAGCTTCATAGACATCGTTGGTGAGGCACTCCATGAGGTAAGATCCCCCCCAGGGGTCTGCCACTTTAGGAATACCTGACTCCTCTTGAATTATGATCTGTGTGTTCCGAGCGATGCGAGCACTCTTCACTGTAGGCAAACCCAAGGCTTCATCAAACGAATTTGTATGCAAAGACTGTGTACCTCCAAACACTGCAGCCATTGCTTCAATTGTAGTACGGATGACATTGTTAAAGGGATCCTGGAAGGAAAAGGAGAGCTCTGAAGCTCAATGGTTCTACCACGGGGCTAAAGCAGATTAGTCACACATATGTTACTGCAATGAAATGAATGCAAGATTCCCGATAGAAACACTGTCATCATAACAAAAGCTGAAAAAGAAAACAGTCAATAATAAACATCCAATCAAACTGATATATCACTTATAAATATCTTGGACAAAAAGCTTAATCCATAAAGAAAGCCAAAAATATCAGTATATGAGTAACAAAGCAAAGCCTGACTTACATTTAGTAGTGTTTCAAATAACTTAATGAACCCAAGTTGGAGAGGATGGGACAGGTAGTCCCGATGTCCTCCATCCTGGGATTCCAGAAGTCTCGGAGCAGTGAATAGCACATCTGGCAGACAGGTTACTAGCCAAGATGCGTTTTGGAACAAAATGTGCTTAATATTTTCATTAATGACAGCATTACACAAAGGTAGGAATTACTGTTGAAATTTGCTGGTGCTATAAAACTGAAAGATATCTATGGGAGAACTGGGATATTAACCAAAACAAACGGATAATCTGGAGTACAAGGCATAGAAATAGAGTTAGTATTACAGAATATAATCTCAACCTTTAGGTCAAGATTTTTATCTGCTCTTCTCATACATCTAGATAGTTAAGTTGTATATATGTGCCTTTACAGTCAAAGAAGAGTTATCATGATCTCCAGGGGTTGATGTGTTTCGAGACAGAGTGAAGATTCACCCACTGCATTTTCTCATCTTATTTCATTTGATTATTGAGGGAACTTAACAGTAGCTCCGATTGCATACCTAATTCTTGACATGCTTAGTTGGGATGAAATGTATCCAAAATTATTAAGAGCTACCAATGTAATATGACCTTCAAGAAGGCAAAAGGAATCATGAGATCTATGAATTAAATTATTTTCCATAAAGAAATTGAATTAATATCACTATTTTATAAGGACACAGTAATTCTACCCACACTGGAGTCTATTTCTGGTTCAAGTATTCCATTTAAAGAATTACAGAAAATGTGATTTGGATGAGCAAGAATGTAAAACCTAATTTATGAGTGGATACCTATCTAAAGGCAGGCCAAAGGAAAATATATTTGCCCTCTGAAACCTGTAAGGAGCAAACACTGGGCACTGAGGAGCTATATTAAGATAAACAATGTTTAGACAGGAAAAAAGGGTTATGATCTGGCCAGAAATATATTTACATTGGACACTGGAAGACGGTCGATCATATTTTTGGTAATATTAATATTTTGCACTCATACAATACTTTTAATTGGATGACCTGCAAAGGCTACTGTTCAAAAAATTCCATTCTTTTAGTTTTACTGCATTCCTGTAATGTAAGTAAACATTACATTTGCTCTGAAAAAAAGAAAAAAAACCCAAGGCACAGAAGTCAAATAACAATGGTTGCAATCACAACCTAAAAATAACTTATATTGCATGAAATTGATTGAGAGCAGGCCTTGGAATAAGAGCTAGAACCCAGCTCTGACATCGCTTGGGAAACTATATATGCAGTCCAATGATTTAGTTGCTTATTGGGAAGTGATGTAACTCAACGGGAAAAGCAGAAAGTGCAACCACTTTCAGAAGAGCAGACAAGCTGTAACCATTACTTCACTCTTCAGCAGTGAAAGACAGGGGCATGAATGACTTCCTTGGATGCTCAAATGAATTCTCAAGCCAGTGATCTTGAGAAAAAGGAGCCTCTACTTCCTCATTCAGCTGCATTCTGAAAGGATAATTTACAGGACAAATCCAAGAAAGAGCTTCATCCTCGGAGTCCTGAATTAATATAAGCACCTCTCTGCAATTCTCTCTCTACTCAGCAGGTTTGGATCCCATGCTCAATTCAGTATCCACTAGACTGAGAGAACACATGCTTAACACAATGATTTCAGAATGAAAATGAAGCCAGACAATGAAAAGTTAGGCACTGAGACTCTGCCTATCACCATACCGGAATCTTTTTGTGAATAGTCTCAAGCCTTTAGTTTCTGCCCTTTTACCTGAGCGCTACAGGGCAGTCCAGAATACTGAGGTATTTTGTAAACCAGCATTTTGGGAAGCAATGCTGCTGGCACTCAACAAGACTTTTTGTATTATGTAAGCAAAAAGATGTATCCAATGCTAGTGTGTGCATTTGTTGGACTGAGAGTAAGACAGGTTGTCTCCTTCAGAAAGCTGCATTTTTATCAGTAAAACCAGCAGCCCCCTTTAAGATATACACCATGAGAACATATTTAAATGAGGAAGTTGATGAGAGTCCAATTTCTAACCTGCTCAGTGAGTGACCAGCCCGAAGTCTGACAATGAGCTCTCAGCAGAAGAGATTTGGGATCCTTGGGCTTAAACATTTTCTCTATCAAGTGAGCCCACAGCCGCCGCCCAGCTCTCAGCTTAGCTATTTCCATATAGAAGTTCATGCCAATTCCCCAGAAGAAGGAGAGCCTGTAATAAGAGCACATGAACAGGATAAAATATTAAACCATTCTAATAATTCTGTTTTATAATAAACAAGTCCTACAGCAAGGTCTCTGATTAATTTACTTTTACAGATATAACCCAGACATAAGATGATAGGAATGTTCCTGGACACTGACGCCAATTACTACAGAATGATACACATTTATGCCAATAAACTGTCTTAGCCTCCAAACAAGGTGACTGCAGGCAAACTGCCAGCGACAATGGTCCCTGGAACTGCTAAACTGTCCCCAGGGACTGTTTTAGGGGAGCCCTAGGTCTAGCAGTGTTCCAGCAAGTCACTAATACAGACAGTGACACTCTGGTGCCAGGGAATGCTCCTGGATACAATCTGCTAGTGTAGTTAAGATCACAAACTACTTATAATGAGAAGACATTACATATTATAAGCATGTTTTCATCCTTTTCCTGACGATTTTAATCAAAATCCAAATCAAACATCAGTTCAGATATTGGATAGCATATCAGGGAACAGACTGATTGATCTTTTTCTACTTAGAGCTTCTATGATTTATAGATGTAAACATGCATAGTTAAAGCCAGTAAAACTCATTATACTAAAGATGCACTTTTTTAACAGTTAATTAGCTACCAAAACAATTTGCCAAAGGCTCTTACAGATTCTCCATCACTAGAAAGTCTAAAAATAAGGCTGTATCTTTTTCTACATGATCCACTTTGGTTTTGCCACAGATCTTGGAAACAGGTTAATTCAGCTGACTCCTATAGTTCAAATGTGCAACATGCTATGTAAACCACGCCTTTTGTTTTTTAGACTCATCGTATAGTTAGGGAATCTGTAAATCAACTAGACCACTGAAACTGTGATTCTGCTTTAGTAACTATACAAAAATACAATATTCTGCTTAAAATTAAATTTTATTTTTAGGAAATCTGCAACTGTAAATTAAACTACCTGAACTTCCCCTTGTTAAGCATCTTTTCCCACATATTTCAAAATAATACTAATGAAAAGAAATTAAATTATACTACAGTACAAAAGAACTGTGAGACCCCTTGCTGCATTCTGCAGTCCTAAAGCTACAACTGTATTATTACAGTTATCACAGATATTATTACAGATATTACAGCTTAGGGATCTTCTTTATGATCCAGAGACCAACTGTCACAACAGACCTTGACAATGCTTGGGCTTGTACATGAGTTTTATTCAGTTTATTACCATAGATGTAGTCTAAGCGTCTGCTGGACCAGATATTTTCCTACCGCTGAAACTGTGTAACAAAACCAAAATAAAACCTATCTGCAATGTGAGCATAGCCAATATTGCTTGTATGTATAAAAATACTGAATTTGATATTAAACTCTAGAGGTTTTACCAAAAGTGAGTTTTATACTTGCAAATTTCTTTAGCTCACCTTGGTGCAAATTCATCAATGGTAAGGCCAGCTTTAAGTCCAGTTCTGCAGTACTCCAAGCCATCTGCTATAGTATAAGCTAATTCCAGAATGGTATCAGCTCCTGCCTCTTGCATATGGTATCCGCTGATTGAAATGGAATTAAATTTTGGCATATACTGCAAAAATAAAAGACAACATGGTATGACATTGCAGGGGGGTTGGACTAGATGACCTTTAATGGTCCCTTCCAACCCAAACCATTCTATGATTCTATGACAACAGAAGAGGGGAGGATCAGATAATTGTTCTACCAACACAATCCACAAACAATCCATTCTTTGTAGATTGCAAATACAACCCGTCTCTATTAAACAATGCTTGCAGATGTATAATTTACATGCTTTTACCTTCTTGCACTATTCATTGAGTTTAAACTATCACCGACCATGGTAAACCTCTTTCTCGATTACAGGCTGTGTTCCACCTCTCCAATGAAAACACAACTAAGAAAACAACTGGTAGTACTGAACTTTCACTCATCAGTTCAGGACTTCACTCCTTTCTTTATCTGCTTCTCATGCACAATTTTGCAGCAGAAGTCCTTCAAGATTTCTTACCCCTTCATTCCTGCTATGTGGCTTCTTACTTTCTATGCAAAGAACAGCCTGTCTGTTCCTCGTCTCCAAGCTTCCTGCTGTCCTTTCAGGCTTAGGCTCATCTTAATCTGACTTTGATTTGGACTGACTTAAAAATCTTAAAATTTATGCCGTGATTTGGGATCTTAACTTCTCCTCCCGGCACTTTCCACAACCACATCATTCTTCACTACAACAGGTTTTCCCGTCTTCTGCTTTCTTCTCCAAAATGCCTCATAAATAGTTAACTAGATATAATAACACAAGTAAATACATTTAAATAATGAATACCTTTGAGGTGTACTGGAAGATGTCAGCAATAATCCGCATGGATGGTTCTGGGGGGAAAATGTACGTATTTCGGACCATGAACTCCTTCAAGATGTCATTTTGGATTGTCCCTGTCAGCTTGGCCTGAGGCACTCCCTGTTCTTCTCCAGTTACAATGAATGTTGCCAACACAGGAATGACTGCCCCATTCATTGTCATAGAAACTGACATTTTCTCTAAAGGAATTCCATCAAAAAGGATTTTGGTGTCTTCCACTGTATCAATGGCAACTCCAGCCATTCCAACGTCTCCTCGAACTCGTGGATTGTCTGAATCATAACCACGATGGGTGGCTAAATCAAAAGCAACAGATAATCCCTGCTGGCCAGCTAAATGAAAAAGGAAAAAAAGAAAAAAAAAACCAAAAAAACAACAAAGAGAGATTCAGAAGTGTTAAACAGATTTGCATTAGTACTCGATCTAAATGTATGAATTTTATTTTACATCATTCAGTCATTGGATGACAAACCAATTTTTGATGCTAAACACTGTTCCCTCCCCAAACTTGTCCAAGGTCTTCTAGTCTTAAACTTTAAATGAAAAAGCTTTTAACTGAGAAAAAAATATCGTAGTTGTTCTAGTTCAGCCACACAATCAGCTTACCATGCTTAACATATGACTGCACAACAGTCCAGACACAAGTTACAAATGTGCACAGACAGTATCAGGGCTTATATACAGAAACTACTTAGCTTAGCTGGAAACAAAGTGTGATAAACTACGTCACATTACTTTCTCTTTATCACAAATTAAACATGCACACACTGATTGTTATCCTGGCTCTACTGACATACGTTGTTTATTCCTAAAGTGAAGTGATGCATTACTAAATCCGCAGTAAGAGAAAATTACTCACATAAAGCAGGGAACAAGACAGTTAGAGCTCTTGACAGACTTGCTGCTCCGACCTGAAAGCAGTACCTGAAACTCTGCTAACCTCAGGCATTCACCCTCTGACCAGTACTGCTGTTCCCGAAGTAACTATATCTACTGCAAGTCCACTTCTCAACATCAGCAGAGCTCTTAATTGTCAGATACCAGCTATTGTCTTTGATCTAAAAAGCTAGGTATTAGCTCTGAAGCACAATGACAAAAATTTAGATTACTGCCTAGTTTCAAGCAACAGAAATTTCAGTAATTATGAGAACTGATAATTAATTCTTTTTCAGCATTCCTCTAATTACAGAGAGATTTTAACTGAATTATTAAAAATGCTTTACAAATAGGTCAGATTCGGAAGCTATGCTAAATAATTCAATATTAATACAACCATTACTACAACAACAGAGATAAAATTATAATATCACAATGTCAAAACTCGAATAAAATTCCTGGCAGCAAGCATTCTTGAGTAACTGAGCTGTGCGACCAGCTAACCCAAGTGTTAGCCCTTCTGCTTCAGCGGCAACGTTCAGCAGTAACATAGAGTAAATTCAGAAGAATCTTTCTATTGAAATGTTGGTTTGCAAACCTCTAATACCCTGTATTTATAATTTCTTAATTTACTGAGAGTTTTATAAATGGAAAGAATCCAGAATATTTGCAAGAATACTGCAGCAAATATTGCTTCATATTAGCTAACCATGATATGGCAAGAGGTAAAAACCCCCAAACAACTCTTCTCCCCTGCCCTAAACAGTGATGTTTTGAGCAGGAAGGCATGTAAAGTGGGAAATAAAAGCATCGCAGATGTATTACTCAAAAGGCAATTTTCAGTGGTCTGTTTTGACTGGTAAGGTTATAATTAGCTTCAAACAATTGCTAAGATGTACGGCTGGTGTAAAACTAATGCTTCAGTCTATCAAGAACAACCTTTCAGTAGTGGTTTTACAATGCCTAACTCAATAGTGTATTATGATGACACTCTGGCTATTAGCTAAACAAATTGCTGCAAAGCACAATACTCTGCAGAAATACTGGGAAAACCGCTCTCAAATAAGGAAAATACCAATACTTCTAGGAAGCTGGCTCTACGAGTACACCATGAATGACACTATTCATAAGTATTTATATGAGTTCATTTAAAATTTACAACATGAGATGGAAACCCAAAATGTCAGAATGCACTAACACCAGAAGTGCTAAATGACAAAGTTCAACAGATTTTTCCACTATAATCTTCTCTCATGGTCACAAAATGACTGTAAATTGGTCTGTGATCTCTGCTGGTCAGACCCTGGGATGCAACCAAATTTTGCCTCTGTGTCAAGGCAGAATAACTAAAAATAGCATTTAACACATTCATTTTTCCACCTCAATAGCAAAATGAAGCAAGGACGGTTTCAGAAATTATCTAATTTCCCTGTACTAAAGAAATACAGCACCACTGGGAAAAGCCTATCAGAAATCACAAGGCGGAATAATCACATTTGCCATGTAATTCACCATATGAATGTTCCCCATTGCTTTGCAAGGCAATGTTGTTTCCCAAATCAGCTGTCTTACCTTTAATGTTGTCCTTGTAGAACTTGTTGCTCTCTTCCACTGTACTGAAGCCAGCATACTGGCGGATAGTCCACGGCCTGTATGTGTACATGGTTGGGTAAGGTCCTCGAGTGAAAGGTTTCACCCCTGGCAGCTCCTCAGGAAGGTCTTTCGTGTCCCTCTTGGAGTACATGGGCTTGATGTCGATCCCCTCTGGAGTGTGCCAAATTAAATCCTTTGGATTCTTGCCCTTCAGCTGCTTTTCAGCAAGGGCAGCCCACTCAGGGTGCAGCGGCTGCCCATGTAGCGAACGCCACACGAGCCTGCAGGCTGGAAGTTGTGCCAGGCACGTGCAGTGGTGGGGCCGCAGGCGCAGGAGAGCATCCTTGGCTCTTAGCATATCTGCCCCACTGGTTGGCAAGTATGGGGTAAGCTGAAGAAAATAAAAACACGTATTTTGCATTATCATATAAATCTGACATGGGAGAAGTGAGCATGGAGAGGTCAAGCAGTTTGCTAAAGCCAAAACAATTACTCAGGAAGAAGCTAAGTGTATTTATTCACTCACTCATTTGACAGACAACCCCTCCCCTTGCCTTTCAACCAGACAATGCATAAAACAGAGTTCTGGAAAAATCGTACATTTTCCTCTAGCCAAGGTAAACATTCCTACAATTCATCTGCATCCATGTACGAAATGTGTAACTTATTTCAGTCCCTAAGCAGCACCATCATTTATCCATCACTGAAAAGTCAGTGTTATGAACGAAGCTGGCATGCCTAGCTACCTTCTCATCTCTCTCACCTACGAATTCCTTTATGTCAAAGAGGGACCTTCAATATCAAAGAGACACTCTGAAGGAAGTGGACTGTCAGAAAACTGCTGACAAGTCATACACTTTGGAAAAGGTGGCTTGGGCTGGATTAAAATCAGAGCTTAACCAAGAAAGAAAGGAGCAAAAAAATGCAGTATGCAAGAACACAGGGATAATACAACTCATAGAGCTTGTCTCACCATACATGAGATTGAGATGGTGGATAAGTTCGGTAACTCCTGAAAGCTGTAAGCTCCTCTGCTTCTGCTCCCTGTACCCCATTCCTGCACTTCCTCCCCAACCCAAAACCTTTACAGCTTGGGTCTAAGGGCCAGTCACCTCCTCTCTGCCTCATCTCCTTCACAACTCCCTGGAAACACACACTTCCCTGACACCTTTAAGAGAAAGTCTGCATAAAACTGGAAAGCATCTCTATCGCTGTTATAGTGCTGCAGCAACACGCTCCACACAAGTGCTTTAATAACCTATGTTCTACATGTGGTACACATATAAGCTGATGAGCACAAAGGAGCACCAGAGGAGCATTCAGATCCCTGCAGAGACGCGATCCTGCTGCCAGGATGGAAAGCAACCTCTGCCTCCACTGCTGCACGGGTCCCAACGCGATCTCCCCGGCCTCGTACCCCGAAGGAACCACTAAGCTGCCCTGTCATCCTCCTCCGCACCTCTCCCTCCACCCCTCATACCACAGCACCCACAGCCGGACGGGGGCAGGGACCAGAAAGCACCGTTCACCGGCCCGGCCTGGCAGCCCCACACCGCCCTGACGGGCCCGCCTGTGCGCAGCGCCGAGCGCCCAGCACCCCCCGCCGCCACAGCCCGCCCCCAACACGCCCCCTCGGCGGCCAATAGGGACGGGAGACCGGAATGGGGGCTGCCCCGGGGGGTCGCGGCCCTGCCCGCCCGAGGGACGGGGGCACGGGGCGGGCTGCGGGCTCAGGACAGGCCCCGGCCCCGGCCGCCCCCCGCTACCTGCTGTCGGCCCCTCCGCCGGCACCCACACCCCGCGCAGCAGTGCGCATGCGCCCTGGCGGCGGGGCGCATGCGCAAAGGGCCCCCCCACGCCCCTCCTGCCTCCCAGGGGGCGGGGTTGGGGCAGTGCGCATGCGCCCGGCTGCGCGGGGAAAACGGTTTGTTAACGGCTCGGCAGTCTAACGCGGAATCGGCGGGAGCGTTGAGTAGGTGCCGGGGTGGTGAGTCTCGGAGCGGGGTGAGCTGGTGGGAGGTTTTGTGGAGGTTCCCGCGCTGTTATCCGGCAGCAACGGGGAGCAGGAGTTTGGAGGTACAGGGGAGGCACGGATGGCGAAGACTACAACTCCCAGCATGCCTTTCGCTCAGTGAACCAGTGCTGCAGCTGTGGCGGACAGCGTTGCATGCCGGGAGTTGTAGTCCGCGCCTCGCACGCTGAGGTGTGCTGCAAATGCTGTCCCGCGCGAACGCTGTCGCGACACGGAGAGACGTCGCGCTGCCCATCGAGGTGCGTCCTGAGAAGCAGACCACGGCCTCCGTATTATGGTAGTTACTGAAGGAGGGGAGAGGCAGGGCTTATTTACCTGATGTCGGTCGCGACTGTCGCCTGTGAGCCGTGACGGGGCCTCTGCATGAGGGAAGGAGTGGCCTGAGAGGATGAAAGAAAAACTGAATACATCTGAGTCGTTGTGCTTAGAAAAGAGAAGGATAGTGGAGTGTAATGATTACTTTCTTCTGTGTGACTTCTTTTTCCTCCATCTCTATAGTGAGTAAGAAAAGAAACTATAGGTTTAAACTGCAGCAAGGGACGTTGTGGTTAGGTGCTGGGGTAAAAAGTTCTGGTAATAGGATCACTGCACTGAACTGCATTAGAAAGATAATTAATTTCTGTTGCTGGAGGCCTTTAAGAACAAATTAGACTGTTCTCAGTGCAGTTGCATTGCCATTGCTGCTCTTTGGCATACAGGCATGCGGGCTTTTAAGTTTAGAAAGAGATTTGGAACATGCAAAGACTTGTCTGAAAGGCGAATGGGGATGCTTTTTTAGTGGTCCTGCACTTAGATAAATATGCAAGATTTAGGCTTTGGGTTGGCAAATATGCAAACATTTGGGCTCATTCAGCACTGGGTGTTTCCGCTGTTTTGCTTGTTAATGTGTAGTTTGTACTGTACAGATTATAATTGCTGGATTTTAAATTTGCTTTTCTTTCCTCCTGTTCAATTTGGTTTACAGGTAATGAAACGCCACCATGCATCTTCCAGTAAAATGGGGGAGACCACTAGTGGGGGATCAGCAAAACAACCGTTTAAATCACAACATCAACAAGGGTCTTCCAGCAAAAGAAAGGGAACAGATGGAGAAGGAAGAAAACAAGGTCAAAAAGGAAAGGTAATCATTATTTTGGATCAACCAAATTAGAAAAGTAACCAAATGGGAAAAAAAAAAAAAGAGGCATTTTTGCCCAGTTCTTTACTGGAATTTGTAGAGAATATTTCATTGACTAAACATAGTCCTCTGGAGGAAATGTCCAATGTGAACAGCTCCTTTGATACTCACTGCCTTAGTTGCTCCCTGATTTCCAGAATTTCTAGTTGCGTGCTACTGTGCCTATGACAAGTAGAGGGAAGCCTTGCCTAATGATTAATAAAAAGGCAAGCCAGCTGTGTGGTTTTGAAGAGCTGCATAGCATCTGTTTGAACAGAGTGATAAAATCAGAGTTCATGCAGCTCAGGTGATGTTTATTCACTTGTGGACAGTATTCTCTGCATAGCTCAGGATTGGCCTAGGCAGCTTTCTGTTGGAGAGAGCTTGCTTAACCACTTAACTTATGAATGGCATGATCTTGAGATGCAGCTGGATATCCAAACATCTTGTGCATTTCTTATTTCATGACCTTATTCTTTGAATGGGAGGAACTAAGAAGAGTGAATTGCTTTCCTTAAATTTCTTGAGATGAACTACTGTTTCACAGTTCAAAAAGCCTTTTTGGTGGTCAACAACAACAGAGCTCTGTCAAGCACTAAAGTGCTTTCACAGCCTTTTTATAGCGCGTTGCTAGTAGTAAATGAATGGTTGCACAGCAGAGGATGTTTCAAAATTACCATACTTGCTGTAAATTTTTCTCTTCAGCAGGTCACTCAGACAGTCAAAAGGAAAGCTAAGGAACATGGGGACTATTCCCCTGCAGGTAGGATAGTATTCTTTCCTTATGTTTGTCTTGTGCAAATTCAGTGTTTTGAAAAAACACTGAAAGTAAAAGTAGTAACTGCTATGTTGAAATCATAGATGAGATGTCACTGAAATAAGTTTCAAAATTTTCTTTCTGAACAGTAACAGCGAGTATTTGCAGTACAGTCTTAGCCAGCATGCATTCATATTCTATGAGTTGTGTATGCACGTATTAATCATATGCTTTTATTTGCAAGTAGTGTTCTTCTCTTGTAAATTCCACCACAAGCACCCTGAACTTTTTAACTTTCTCTTCACAGGTCACTGTCTTCTCTGTTAACCTTCTGCCTTAAGGCTGGCATGTGTTGTATTGAACATACAAATGAGATGAGGCCCCTGCTGCACTGAGTTTCTCGCTTATGTATATTCCCACTCTTTCTTTTATCTCATTCTGGTTTTTCTCACTTGTATCGCCGATGATTTTGGGGAAGTATCTGTTTAGAATGAAACTGCTGTAAGAAAGAACCTGTTCTACTTTGTGCTTTTTAAACAACTTGTGACTTGCAAATAATAAGTACCACCTAGCGTGGATAGATTTGACCTGATAGTTTTTTGACATGGAAGAATCTTAACTGTTACACCTTTTAGTATGATCTGACTGAATGGAGTCACAAAGCTGTCTATCCACGTTTGACAAATCATATCTTTTCCTTTTTTCCTTTGTGTTAACAGGAGAAAAAGGTTCTTCAAAAAAAATGAAGCTAACCAGTGCTAAAATAAGATCTTGGCAGACTCTCTCAGAGAGCAGTAGGCAGTTTCTGGAAACTGTAATGGATTCAGTAATACTGTAAGTGCCAAATATCCTGGCGGTGGTTCTTTGTTTCCATAAGGAATGAAGTAAAAATCATAACATTGCTTGAACTGGAAAAGCTTTGGAGCTTTTTTGGACAATATGGCTGGCTGTGTATATTTTGTCCGGCAGTATGGCTGGCTGTGTGTATTTTGTCCAGTATAACACTTTCTATCTGAAGTAGGAAATTTTTAGCTAGAGGAGTTCTGACTGTGTTCACTTACTTGATGTGTTCTCTGTGCTTACAGGCTTTGTGATGAAAATTCTGCCTTTATTTTCTTTCCAGATCTGTTTTGTGCCAACAAAGTGAGAGAAAAGACGATGTTCAGAAGCACCTCAATTTACTGAAAGAGAGGTAAGAAATTATATTTATAAAAAAAATACAGAGGGAGAGAAGGGATTTAGTTTATCCAGTTGTTTACAGAATTGCTTCTGGGAGCAATCACATTTAGGAAATCTTGGAAGGGAGAGTTGATGCAAAATCAAGGAGGGAAATATCTTGATGGTACGTTGATTGAAGTGGACAAGCAAGAGTTGTTGAAAGACCCACTTTAACTACTTCTGTATGAGTACCAGAACCTAGGAGGTATTCTTAAGAGCTCCTTGAATCAGCATTGTACTCCTTATATAGGGTTTAAATTTGTGGGCAGCTATTTATTTTGTTATCACTTTATGATAGTGGTGGGAGCAGTTATAGCTAAATTTTTTTAAATGCTAATTCATTTTCTGATGGTTGAAGTTACTTCAAAGAGAATTTAAGTTTTGTGTTGGGACATAACTTGTAGCCTTTTTGTCATTGTGGGAGGAATTATGTATGCTTGAGTGTCTGAGAATTTTTGTGTGCATGTGTGTCGGTATACCAGGTTCTTATCAACGTAGAGGAGCATGTTTTTCATTCAAACATGAGGAGCTAGTTTTTCATAAATGGTTTTCTTTTCTTTTTTTAGTGTTTAATTTGTAACATGTTTAATTTCTGAGTTGCCAAACTCCTGCAATCTCATCTGAAATGCATGGAAATTGTGGCAGTTTGGTGTATCTAAGACAGATCCAACTTGGAAGAATTCAAGTCTTCCTCAGAATCAGAAGGACCTTTGAGAGCAAGCTAAAACTCTTTGTCTGGCATAAAACTATATGTCATGTTTCACAAGAGCATTTACAGATTTTATTAAAATGATCTTTGTTGGGAAGCAGTGAAAAATGCTGCTTTTGGAACTTAGTTTTACTTTGAAAAAGCAGAAAGGTCACAAAGGGGAAAATATTAGTTAATGTCAATTTATAGTCAGGGAGTGTACAGACCAGTGGGATAGAAACCACACAACGTCAGTGTAATAGCAAAGGTTAGAATGGTGGGATTTCTTCTTCCTAGTTCCTTCCTTAGACATGCATTCCACATGATTTTGGAAAACAATTCAAGACAGTTTTTCTTCCTGTCTGGATCCTTTTACCTCAGTGGCAGCAATTGGGCTAAACCGAGTTTAGTTTTTCCCCAGAGAAATCGTTAGTCAGTTTTCTTTTTGTTTTGCAAAGAACTCCAAACAAGTCATGCTTTCCTTTTTCTGTAATAAAGGGTGCTGAGATTTTTCAAGACTTTCAAGGTGCCTCCAGGGAAGCTGGGCAACCTGAAGAATGTCCCGAGCCTTCAAACGGCAGAGAAACAAATGCTTGAGACAAATGAAGAGTCCTTGGTACAATTGCAGGTATGAAAGGCAAGGAAGGGAGGAAAACGTCTTACCCGTCCACTGCTGCTCAGTGTGTTGTAACTTTTAGTAGACAGACTGCTGGCCATGCCTGTGCTGTTCTGCAGGAGTTGTCCACTGTTCATCATTGTCACCCACCTTTGCTACAAAGCAGTGTATCTTTTTTGGATGGTTTTTCAGTGACTCAGCTGATGCTGATTATCAGTATCTTATACGCAAAAGGCTCATAATCTCTAAAGTAAATTTTGTTCTGGTCTTGTGTCTGTTTTGTCTTAGGAAGAAATAAATGAAGCTGAGCGATCAGCAGAACACATTGAAGAAACTATACAGCAACTGCAGTACAAAATCCAGGTGCTCAAGAACCAGTTAGAGGAAGATGAAAAAAAGGCCAGGAAGGTATTTCCAATGGATGTTATTGCATTCCTCTAAGGAGAATGTGTTTCCTATCGCACCCAAGCTGTTTCTGCAGAGAGCGTCATATAAGGAAGGCTTTATTTGCCTTTGGGAATGTATCTTTTCAATTTTTCCAACTTCAGTTGCAAAATTAAGAAGTTTAGTTTTCAGAAGTTGGATAATGACAGCCAGTTTATTTTCCTACTTGTGTGCCTGATGCTTGTTTTTGTGTTTTGTTTTTTTTTCTTTTTTTCCCCTTCTAGGTATTCCAGGAAAATGGCAGCGGAGCACTCCACCTTCCAGAACTTCCCAAGAGCAGTTTACAGGCACCCATTTTGCAGGTGAGCATGGAATATATTTTCAGAGACACCTTGACTATGAGAAGAAAGGCAGCAGAATGTGCTTTTATCACTTAACCTCTGCCAGAGGGGGCAATTCTGAAATACTGGGAGGTTTTCTCTTTGTTCTTTTTTTCTTTCTTTTGTTTTTCTTTTCATTGTGAACTATATGCTTACATTTTAAAAACAGAACAAAACCCTAGAAAACCTGCCATTTAAAGGATCACAGGTCTTTTCTTAGGAACGCTATGGTCCTAGGGAACCTGTAATCATTTCTGAAATCTGTCTCTCTGTAACTGATGGAAGAAAGACTGTCTCATTCCGTGTCTTTGAATCTTTTTTATTTTAGCTGTATTTAGGTACACCTAGGCTGCATGAAAGTGAAATTTCTTTTGGACTCAATGAAAGCTGTTTTTTTTAAAATTTCTTGTCTATTATTCTTTCTTTCGGTCTTAAGGAAGAAATTTTGAAGATAAAAAATCAGAAAGGTCTTTTGAAGGATATGAACACTATTCAGCAATCAGCTGACTTGAAGAACATATTAACCCTCATTGAAAAGACCTATGAGAAGGTGGACTTCCTTTGAGAAACCGAAATATATGGAGTCTCCTTTGAAGAAGATAACCTAGGCCAGCACTCTGTGTTAATGTAGAGCATCAGGATGCTGATAATGGAAACTGTTTTCTTCTTAATGCTTTACTGTTGTGACTGCGGAATTTCTGCTAAAACATTTTCCATGAATATTGGTATATAAATCTGTAGAGGCATTCTGGGACTGGGATTCTAGTGATTTAAGTGATCAATCAAAGTTTTTTTTTTAGGGCTTTTTTTTGGACCTGTGATGACTTCTATTGATGATATGTACTGTCTTAGGAGAAGGGAGGGAAATGGATCCTGGGGTTTTTTGGGCATTTCTATAGAATAAGGCAACCTATTCCATTATATTTGGACTTTTATATCACATCTTGAAATTGGTGAAGGCAGTATCCCATACCAAATTAACTTTTGTTTTGGAGTTAAATCCTCTTTAAACCTGAAACATGTAGTAAAAATATGATTATCTAATGCTCAGTTGCAAATCCCCTGTTCAACTTTCTTCCCATTTTTTAATAAAGAACCTCCATGGAAGGAAATTGAATAATTTTTATCAAATGGGCAGGATATTTTTACATTTTCATATTCACCACTTTAAAAAAAAAAAGACAACATTCACATCTGATTTATCCAGGTGGTTGGGGAAAGCAGATAAGAACATTATAAAGCAAAGCTCTAATCTCAGAATTGTGTACTCACCTTATATTTCATTAACTGTCAGATATTCTACACTTCCGAGGAAGAAAATTAAGTCAAAAGTAGTCTATTTTCCTATGCACTTTAATCTCTCCTCTATTTTTTCCATTATAGAGCTTCTCCCTTAAAAGATTCAGTTGTTATAAAGTGCTTTCTCCAGTCAAATTATCTGCTAGAAGACAGCAGTGCTCTTTACATTGACTTACCACGCAAACACTTGTTCTTTTGGTTACAAGCTGCTGGTACTCTTAATGAGATATGAGCTAATTATCTCTATTCTCCTATGAGAGATTAAAAGCCTCTCTGTAGTTGCTACATGTAGGATCATGAAAACCAGGCTAACGACTTGCTTTTTACTGAATCACATGAAAAACTATATAAATATTTAGAAATATTTCTCAAATTTTTGATCACTCAGCAAGGGGAGCATTTACTGCCATAACCGCTACCCCAAAGTAATTTAATCCAGATTATGGGTCAATGATTTTCCTGCATGCCTGCTATCTTAATTTTTGTTAAGTAAAAATACACTCCTTTGCTTTCATTAAGGGTGATCTACTTGCAAGCAATTTACCATGTGGGTTTTGAACTTCATAAACCATGTAGATACCTTTTTATGGAGAAGGGCAGTAAGTAGGAGTCAGAGATATGATATAGCTTCCATAGGAAAGTTGAAATAAGAAGAAGGAAGTAATGAAGATGTAAAGCATTTTATGAAAGCATGGAGTAGGGGTTGGTTACTCACTGCTTTTTACAACATCGGAATGAGGGAGTAGCTAGTTTCATGGCTAGACAGCAAGTTCTTAAAGTAAGGTACTCTGTAACAGTGCCAGAAGATTCTGTGTAAGCCAAAGTGTACAAATAGGTGTGAAAAGGAAGTAAATCTGTGAAGTGTGTGTCCATCAAAGACAATTAAATGGTTTTGACAAGGTAGTGATACATTGTTGATGTACTTTTAATAATTGTGCTGGTTTTGGCTGGGATAAAGTTAGTTTTCTTCATAGTAGCTGGGATGGGGCTATGGTTTGGATTTGTGCTGAAAACTGTTGATAGCACAGGGATGTTTTAGTAACCGCTGAGCAGTGCTTACACAGAGCCAAGGCCTTTTCTGCTCCTCACCCCACCCCACCAGCGAGTAGGCTG
Source organism: Ciconia boyciana (assembly GCF_034638445.1). Taxonomy (NCBI): domain Eukaryota; kingdom Metazoa; phylum Chordata; class Aves; order Ciconiiformes; family Ciconiidae; genus Ciconia; species Ciconia boyciana. The sequence goes on along the minus strand of NC_132936.1, from coordinate 5,821,907 downwards.
GGGGGGGGCACAAGGAGCTGGGAGGGGACACAGCTGGGACAGCTGACCCCAACTGACCAAAGGGCTATTCCATACCATATGATGTCATGCTCAGCATATAAAGCTGGGGGAAGAAGAAGGAAAGGGGGGACATTTGGAGTGATGGTTTGTCTTCCCACGTAACTGTTACGTGTGATGGAGCCCTGCTTTCCTGGAGATGGCTGAACACCTGCCTGCCCATGGGAAGTGCTGAGTGAATTCCTTGTTTTGCTTTGCTTGCGCGCGCGGCTTTTGCTTTCCCTATTAAACTGTCTTTATCTCAACCCACGAGTTTTACCTTTTTTCCCATTCTCTCCCCCATCCCACCGTGGGGGAGCGAGCGAGCGGCTGTGTGGTGCGTAGTTGCTGACTGGGGTTAAGCCACAACAATCATACATGCTGACACTCTGAAGGACAGGGTACTGAAGTAGGATGAAGTTTTGCTTAGCTATTTGCAGCATTTCTTGTTTCCCCAAGAAAGGCTGTAATTACAAGACCTTTTGCAATTATTCCTATGTGGTCAGCTCCTGAAATTGAGATTTGCGGTCTCTTCCCTTCCAAATCTAGTTGTTTAGATTGCAATGTTGCATGCTCAAAATAGTATTTAAATGCAAAGAGGAAGCACTCCTTGGAGGGGAGTGTGTAATACCTTTATGTATGTTAGGTGCTATTTCTTTGTTACTCCTAAAACCAGTTTTGTCCAGCTGCGGGTCTGTGTTTCCTGAGCCAATTGTTGGTGAGTTCTTTGTAGCTGAGAGGTCTCCTGTGCCAAGCCTCATCTCTTATCACCCTCACTGCTCTCCCGTGCCCCATCGCTTATCACCCCACACCTGTACTTCTCTGCACCGCATCCCATATCTCCATTTCTCAAGGCCTCTGCTATCATACTTGGCCCGTATTTCTCTATACTATATCACTATGTTAGTCATAAATATCTCATTTGACATAGAATAACTGCTTGTTACTGCTGGCTGTATAAAACTGTGGTTGTACCATACAAAGATAACAAAAATAATTATTTGCAGACACCTGGTCAGTTAGAGGAAAGGCTAAATTACACAGCTAAGTAAAACGTTCAAAGAGCACCTGATGAGCCTCAATCGCAGTGTACCACTAGCAACAGAGGTACCATATTACAGGGCTAGATAGTTACAGAAGCAAGCCATAATTATTTTAATTTTTTTTTTTTTCCTGACATTGGGTGATTTATGATAGGCTGGCTGGCTGTGGATGTTGTTACTTTGGGGTTGTCATGCACACATAAACAGGACAACATAAAACAGGAACATAAACCCAGACTTTTAGGAAGTGGTCTTAGCTCAACTTATTTGGTGGTGGATACCCTTGGGCAGAGTTGCAGAATGGTCAGATTTTGGTTTCTGATGAGATTAGAGGGCTCTTCTAGGAGAAGGTTCACTGTTGATCAGTGTGCGTGGAGCTGTGAATTTGTTTGGTTTGACTTGGGAGCATCTGAAACTCTTCAATTTCACAAACCTTGGCTTCAAGTAGGTAAGTTACAAGCTACAGATTTCTTAAGATATAGCAGGAATATCAATCCATATCCCATATCAAGTTTCCTCATGCTCAAATAAAGCATCTTTCTTCACGTGCTCTCCCATAACACTTCAATGTTCCTTCTCTATTGACTCTTCTGCCCTATAGTTTATCAAGTCCAAATCAAAAGGGCGATATGGGTTGGCATCATCAGACTGGACTGTAAGGGACAACCAAAAAATCAGGCAAAGGGTGAACAGGGCTGCCACCTCAAAATGATGCCTGGGGCTGCTTGGCTGGGTTGGTTTTCTCTTTGGCAGAACGTGTCTCAGTTTATCTCAGGCTCTTAATTCCCTCAGGGTATGAAGGTTGGCACTGAGAATGAGAATTGACTGCTTTAATTTCACTACCACTGAGAAGAAAAAGGATAATTACAAGTATGTGCAAAGCAGATCATTCACTGGTATGAATGCAAAGAGATTAAATGTCGTAATGAAGAAATTAAAGGTTCTTGCTAGAGCCTATACTCTTGAACAAGCCTTTTGACACTTTACTAACTGTGCTTACAGTGTCCCTCCTCCAAAAGTGTGGCTGGTTCTGGCTTTTATTTCCATGCTCCCCCAAAGAAAGAAAGAATAAAGCTTTTAGGAACAGTGTACCAGTTTAGAACAATTTGGATCAGTAAAATTATAGTTTTAAGATTCTGGACAAGGACTCTTGTCATTCCCCATGCAGCAGCAGCCACAAAGTGGATGCATTTTGTCTCCTAACTTCAAGTTTATCATTGCACTTTGGAAGTACGAGCTACAAGACTGAAAGCAGGTAAGCGATCGGGTGGTCTATTGGTGCAATACTTGTTTTCAATCTGAAAGTACTTCCAGGCATAAGGGTGTAAGAACTGTCCTTAAGTAACAGTAGCTATATATTCAAACACGTATCAACTCTACCTTTAGATATAGTTGCATGTATACTGATGCACTGTGACACAGAGGCAATCTTCCCCTTGAAAAATGGTGAGAAAATGAAGTATAAGCTTCAAGAAAGGTAAATATGCACATGTGATCATAGACAGGGCGAGGTTTTTTTTTTTAATTTTTATGTTTGGTGAAGCAAGACAAGGAACAAGGGGAGGGCTTGAGGCTGATGGTGGATCCCATGGATGCTGGAAGATATTTTCTTATCTAAGGCACAGGTGTCTTAGCTCTGTTCATGTATCTCTACCCTGACCTGGGGAGCAGATTGTCTGCGGGTGTTGCTTAATGCTATGCTTTATTCAACTCTTAATCTGTTTGCTGAGGACAACAAGAAGAGGCAATTAGTGCTGACTGTTGCGTTGTTTCTCTGTTAAACAAAGCCTTGTCACTTGGAAACTGGACTAAATGTTTGAAACCTAAACACAGCCTGGAAGGAAGATTCAAGTTAGGAGATGCAAAAGCCTTTAGTAAAAAATACATGCTGTGCAATCTGTAGAATTAAACAAAATGAGAAAATGGCCAGATTGGCACACTCTATTAAGAATAAGTGAATAGAAGCCTTTTTCTGTGGGTGACAGATGAGTCATAGAAGTGATCTTGGAAAGACACCTTGACTAACTTGCACTAGAAGATCAACTGTGAGGTTAATATATAGTGCTGACAAGATAAGTCATCAATGCTGAGACCCTTCAACATTTGCAGTATGCGGGTGCTTTTTATTTCCTTTAAAAACACAGGAAAATCAGATTGAGTAACACCTGATTGTTGTCTTACTTGTGATCTGTCTGTTGGATCAGTACCTTTGCAGGAGCCATATAGTGTCTAATAAGCGACCATGGGAGCTGAGGGTGGATGACCACCTAGCCCCTTGCTACAAGATTTATTCCTCCATCTGTGATCCTGAGAGGTGGCTGCTTATGAGATGTGTGTTAGTAGTAAGGTAGATACTTGATGGCTGCAATAATTTGTAAGGTATGTTAAGATTTCTAATGAACTGCAGCAAAGGGAAATGCTTTTCAGATTAATTGGTGCACATTTAAGAGGTAAATGAGAGGAGGAGGGATGTGGTACTTCTGAGAAACCTTAGGATTTGAATTCTTTCCTTGGGCTTTTTAAGTGATAATACATTTTTATTGCTTTCAGGGTTTTTTGAGGTTTTCTGTTTGGTTGGTTTTTGTTGGCTTTTTTTTGACAGACCGTAACTATGTTGTTTTGGATGGGCTAGTTTGGATTTACAGCAAAGGTGGAAAGGAAAAAAAAAATTAGCAAGGCAAGGCAGCTGTTTAACAAATAAGATTTGTGGCTGTCATTCTTGCAGTAACTCCTCTGCTGAAGAAGTTACTCTTGGGGATGACATGTCCCAAATCATAGCCTAAAAAGTTAAAGGCTGAATTAACATAGTACAAATTACTTGTTAGTAACCAGTAAGAGAGATCAGTCCTATCTAGGCTTAAAGAATTGTGTGGTAAGAATTTTTTTGTACAGTTTTTACCAGCAAAAACTAACAAGATTTTTTGGGGCAGACATGAGAAAGCCCTCTTTTTGAACCTATCTGTAAGTGACCTGCCTGGTGTTGCACAAGAAACCTGGTGTAGAATAACAAATTAAGCCCAGGATTTTCTGACTCCAACTTGGTCTGCCAAACACCATCCCATCTTGCTGTTCTCTGCACATCCATCTACTGAAAAAAAAAGATTCCCAAAACGTTTTCCATAGGAAAATGCTGAAACAGGGCACTTGTGGGAGCTATTGTATTTTATGAAATTAGCAATTATGCCACTCAGTTCCTCCACCTTATTGCTTTTCTGAGGGACTCTTTATACCTTGTGTGTGTTCCCAGCAAGGAAGATGCTGGTGCTCAACTGCTCCATGAAGCTGCAAATGCTGGAGAAAATGCTAAGGTGGAATTTCCCCGAGTCCCTCAAGGTAACACAGCGCTGACCTGTCATTTTCTGTGGTATTTCCATCAGTGAATCAGGACGTTTGTTGGGGAATCAAAGCTGTGGGGAGAGGGTTGTGCTTCTTCTGGACTGACTGATATTTGCTGTTTAGATGACTACATCTGTGATATCCGTTTGGCCCTGCTTACTAACCCAAATCCACATACTTAAGAATGAAGTAAACCGGTCCACCTCTTCTCCAAAGTAATTAGGGTTGGCACAGTTAGGCAATGGTTAATCTTCATGGTAATATGCCTTATTGATGTGAAAGGGTTAAATCCCTGACAATCCCTGACTAAGACCTTACTTCGAGTTTCACTTGCATCCTTGTTCTCTTATGTTCTCTTCCTCTGCAAAGATAGTTTTAGTTACCTGCTGAGCAGAGTTGATGGTGGGACATTTCCTGTAACTTCTTACCTGATAGGACTAAACAGGCCTTGAGCAAGCTCGTTAGGCTTCTTAATTAAATCACTGATAACAGGAACTCAGGTTTGTGCCAAAGATAAGCACCAAAGAACTAGTTTAAATCGACCCCCTTATGACATTCCAAGGCCGAGGCCGAAGGATTGATGAGCTAATTCAATGACTATATACGGACAAAGGAAGCCCAAAGTTCAACTAACGGACAACGTGAGGAAGACTATGGAAGACCACTGGCAGGGTGAAAAGACCCTAACCCTAATTTTACTGCACATGCTTGGACTATGTAAATGAATTCCGGGAACTCATCACCATAAAACTACCCTTTTCAGGAAATCTGATGAATATGTATGATTTTTCTGTATATGAACTGATGTGCTGTGCTAACCTGGTGGAACACTTGTGGCGGAGCAATCCCCAGTGCTGTCCAGCGCTGCAATAAAGAATACCTGCTTAATAGTCATCCTGACTATTGAGTCCTGATTTCGGCTTTTCACAGCAACAGATGAGTGTGTAGGTATCAACCTATGTGATGTGTGTGTGTATGAAAATCTAAGTGTGTGCTTTCAGCTCCGTGTCGCTGGTTTAGTCTCTGGTTTATAACACAGGTGCCATGTTAACATGTCTCAAACTGTCTTTCTTCTCTTGGCTCTTCACCCTGCAGGTTTATGGAGCTGTGATGAACATCAACCAAGGGAACCCCTTCAGGAAGGAAGTGGTGGTGGACTCATGGCCAGACTTCAAGGCCGTTATCATCTGGCCACAGAGGGAGGTAAATTGACATGTTTTTTATCTTTATTTCTGAGAGGTGGATCCAACCTGACTGCGGCCTTCCTCTCAGCTTTCTGAGAGCTTTGTGGATGGGGCCAGCTTTATCTGGGAAGTGCATAACAGGGGGAGGTGGGAACCATAAAGTGCAATAGGACATCCCAGTGGGTGTCAGCACAAAGCCCACTATAGGGAGTGCTGCTCTTTCCTGAAACATTCTGCCTAGCGATTATAGTATAACCAAACTTATTTATGAAGTACATGCTCTAATTGATTGTAATTATCCTGATTGCACTGACTGAAGATTAACTGCATAGCTTATGCACAGACACATTTTACCTGCACTCACTCCACTTGACCAAACTTTCCAAGGATTCTTTGGTCTTTCTAGCCTTTGTACAGACAGACAGAAAAAAGAGCCTTAATGAGCTTGCGTTGGGGCAGATGAGGCTATAAGGTGAAAGAAAGGTCCTTCTGCAGCCTTTTGGTTCTCTTGGCAGTGCCAAAGAGAAGCTGGGAGGGGTCATTGCCTTAGCCCCCTTTCTGCACCGTGATAAAGCATTCTCTCAGTTGCATGAATTTGTGGGTGCTTCCCCAACTCCAGGCTAGGAGACAAGCCTTTGTTGGTGTAGGCTCATATGGGGTACAATTAAATCCTTGGCGTGGTCTCTAGGACAACCAGCTCTCCTAGGCCAGCAATGCAGCAGTCAGCATAGGACACAGACAATCCCCAATTGGAAGTTTGGATATTTCCAACCTGTTTTGGTGACTAAGAGAGTTTAATAGTATTGACAAGGCCAGGCTGTGCTATTTCAGCTCAGGGGCAGAGAACAAGCATTGGTACTATTTCGTTTACCAGAAAAGATGCGGTCTGAACACATTGACCTTAGCAACAAAATAACACAGAATGGTTTTTGGGACAACCAGTAGTAGACCTGAGCTTTGAACAATGAATTAGGCAAGAATTTCAAGAAACTGCCACCAGGTTTGAGTTACTGTCCCTTGGGTACATGAAGACTTACTACCATTGCTGCTTTCTGCTAATATGACACCATGGAGAGCAACAGATATTTCTACTGTCTTGCTTGAGAGTCGCTACTGAAAATGTCCTAAAAGAAGCCACCCTGAAGCTCAAAACTTTTTTTAGATCTCTGGGGTTGGCTTTCAGGGAGTTTTGATTCCAATGTGAATGATGTGTGTGTGGGAAGGGCGAGAATTTTTAATTCTTCTGTATTTTTTCTCCCCAGAATGAGGCGGATGACCTTGACCATTATACCAATGCTCATGCAGTTTTCTACAAGGAGCTACAGGCTTACCAGGAGCTACTGGAAAACACAAATGCCATCAACTGGGGGCAAATTTTTCAGATACAAGGTACAGTACAGCCTTACTTGGTTTAGAGGAAACATAATAGATAAAGTCTTCATGGAGTGGAGACCCTGCCATTTTGCTCTGTAGAAAGGTTTTTTGTACTTAAGTAAAACACAAGATCTAGGATATGGCTTTTCTAGCTTTTGAATTTAATCCGTATCATATTCACTGTTACCATTTCAAGTTCTGCTTTCAATTCGATGAAGCTATTTCCCTGTCAGGAAGGCATGTTTATTTATATTTAATTTTGCTACTGGCCTTAGGATTCTGTAGACAACATACAGACTGAGCTGAGCAGTAGTTAATGTGGTAGTTAGAGGTTTAGTGAGAGCCAGTGTTTGAAAGCTGAACCCAGACAAGACCTAAATGGGAAATAATATACACATTTTTAATGGTGAAGGTTACCAATTAATAGAAGAACTTGCTTATGGAATAAGTGATTCCTCCATGATTGAAATCCTTGTATTAGGACTGGGTAATTGACTGTGGCTCAAACTGAGGGTAGGAGTTAGATGGGGAGGTCACTTGGAGAGGGTCTGTGTCCTCACTGTTCTGGTGATTGGATTAGATGAAAAGTGTGGTGCCTTCTGACCTTCATGTATGTAAAGCTATAGCCAGAGTGTGGAGGGAACCTAGTTAATAATTTTGGAGATTTCACATACCTGGCTAGTTCCATTAAAAGTGTATTGTTGGACTTTATTTTCAAAAAAAAAAAAGCTTTTTTTTTAAAGTGCCTTAGTATTTATCTTTGTATACACAGGGCTCCAGGCTGGAATATGTGAAATATCCAGAACTGTGGCTTTATCTAAGCAGGTAGATGTGAAAACATCCTCTTTCCAGATGGCTATCCATTCAGACCTGGACACACTGCCAGATGTCAGATCTCAGTATGTCTAAACACTCCATGTCATTTATTGATACTATAGCAATATATTTCCCAAAAGTGCATTTACATCAAAAATATCAGGAAGACTGCTAGGCTTTCTCTGTGACTGGGTCAAAAACCTGACTGAGGAATTACTTGTCAAGGAAGAAACTATTACCTTAAATACTTACCAAGATTTTTCTTTAATCAGTCTATCTCTTTTGCATTTTTATGTTCCAGGATAGTCTCCATCCCCTCTCATCATGTATACATGGGTTCCACAGGTCTGCTTTCCATCTCCTTTGACTTTCCTGTGTCAAAGCTCCTTAGATTTGATTGATAGATGGATCTGGGTCTCCCACAAAGTTTGTTTTTCACAAGGGGGCTTTACACAACTGCTTGAAGCCTTCTAAGTTTTCTAACATCCCTCTGCTGGCGAGATATCCACCTGACATCAGAGCAGAAGAGTAGGGGAACCAGAGGCTCCATTTTTCCTGGAATAAATTTCTCAGCAGTGGATTCGAAATCCAGAGTCTTGGAGGGTGAGAGAGTGGAAATCAAATCCTTTCCACTCCCCTGTGCCACCTAGTATGTCACTGAGGCTCCTTGCCTTCCTTAACATATTCTCCACTCTTCCTGTAAAGAATAAGGCATCTCTGGAGTGTGTTGTGTGGACTCGGGAGCTTATATAAACAAAAACCTAAAATAGAGAGGTGCTGCCCTCTATAATTGTTCCCAAACCTCCAGTCTAATGAACTCAGCTCACTTTGATTCCTCTTTCTGATATAGACCTGGAAATCTGTTTGGCTGGAGAAGAGCTTTAAATCTAGTGCAGTTGCTTGGAGAATATGAGGCATAGCTTGCTGCCTAATACACTTTCTGTACTGTCTCTTAGGATGGACCCTAAATTAACGCTGGCTTACCTGGACATCTACCATGCCAGCCTGCTCAGCAAAACCAGGTCACGGGGAGGCAACCTAAGATGCCAGAAGTACCTTGCTAACCTCATTTGCTGCTTCCCCAGTGTCTGTGTCTTGGATGACAAGGGGTATCCCCTCTCCTGGAGCCTGACAGACCAGTTTGCCACTATGATTCATGGTTATACTCTTCCAGAGCATCGGGGGAAGGGTTATAGCAGGCTTGTGGCTACCACTTTAGCTAAGAAATTACATAGCTGTGGTTTTCCAGCACAGGGTAATGTCCTGGCGACGAATATACCATCAATAACGTTGCTGAAAAGCATGAATGCCCAGTTTCTTCCCTGCTTGTTTTTCAGAGTGATTCATACACCTTTTCAATTTTTAGCCAAATCTCACTTATAGCCAAACCTCACAAACCTCTACATTCAGATCAATTTTTGTGCAGTGCAGGAGTACTTTGGTGGAATTTAATAATTTAGGTGAGATCAGAAATCATACAAGAGTTTCCTGTCTAAGCCTAAAATTGAAGGTATTAACCGCTCATGACTTCTCTGCAGAATCTTTGAACATCTCTAACCCCATCTGTCTGTCTTGATATAAGTTCTCAAGCCTCTCCTTTCCCTAACATGGCCTACAAGAGATCAGTATGGGAAATTAAGAAGCAGGGAAACCTGCAAGGAGCAGTCTGAATTAAATAAAAACTTTATAAAGAAGTCTTTTAATGTCTAATACAGAAACAAGTCTGTTTCCTTTCTACTGTGTGTCTCCTTTAGGCTCAAGACAAATCTGTCTATCTATCTTCTACTCATGATAGAGCTAAACATGCAAAGGCTGGATAAAAAGTCTTGCAGATTTTAACTTTGACACATGGGTGTTTTATCACAAGTCAGGAGAGCTTGCTAGAAGTAACTTCCATCAATTCTATCAGTAAATAACTCCAAATGCTTTGCAAATGCTCCTTCTGGGAGTGGAAGTAAGTTTCACTGTTTTCACACCAGTCTAAAACTCACTTAAAATTTGGCAGAAAGAAGCTGTGAGATATCTACGTTGTCTCTCAGCCAAGAGTGTCCAAGTATAGATGTGTATTGGGAACAACAATGAGGATGCTGTCACTGAAGGCCATGGGAGGGCACATGGAAGTCTTGTATATGCCAAAGCTGATAAGGCTTTTGCACAGGAGCCTACTAGGAGGATAATGACATGACTAAGAGGTTGTTCCTTGAGCAGCACAACTATCAAAGACAGGTTGCCTTTGATATACAATGGGGGCTCTATTCGGTTGGCTGAAGGCAAGCTGTGCCCTGGGGTACCCTTCCTGGTCTGCACCGGCTGATCCAGAAGGCAACAAATCTCACATATGTCACATTTGTTAACCCTGTGCAGGTATCTCCAATGCTGGATGGTGTCTGAAATGACACTAAAGGCATGGTTCAATTACTGCTGAGCAAACCTAAGTGTCTGTTTAGGTCAAGTCAAATCAATGTCTAGGCTCCACTGACTGTATTCAGGAGATCTCCACTGAATAATGACAAGGTAGACTAAGCTTCTACTTACTTGCCTAGGCATGGACATCTAGTCCAACTTCAGGCATCTTAGAATATTTGAGACACCTTCCTGATGTTCAGAGGCCAACACTCTTCTGGACTACTCATTGAACATCAGCTGTCATAAAGCATCAAACAACACTCAAGAGCTAGACAGCTGAATTCAGTCACAAGGGCACATATAGACACTTGTAGTCAGGCACCTAAATTCACGTGTCTGAATTGGTAGCTGAATCCTGCCAATTGCATGTGCTTTTAACTAACAGCATGCGTCTTGAGGTACTATGAACACAGTTGCGTGGGAATAGCAGCGCTGAAAATTTTTCTTGCTGGAGGTCACCATCCTTTGCTAATCAAGGCAGTTGATTCTAGAGGATATTCATAACTTTTAGTATTTCTGTTGGTTCCTGGTATTGTATAAAGTACTAGTCTGGATCACCTCTTCCAGCACCTTGCAGAAGATAGTTTAAAATGGGAGGACTCTTGTTTCACAGGGCATCTGGTCCAGCACACTGAGTCTTTCACATTTTAAGAATCACTAGACTTTGTTATTTAGTCAGTATTTCTTAGCTTTCCGTTACAGCATGTCTATTTACCAATATATCCCCAGAGAAAAGCAAAGCCGTAATGCAGTGGTGGTCTTCTAATGATAATTTGCCTTCTGAGCAATTTGTCACTGTCGTGGAGACTACTTCTGTAGTCTAACAGTGTAGTCTAACAGGACCTGGTGGAAGGCCAGGGCTTACGTAAAGCTGATAAGGGGGATTCAGGCTGGAAAGTGGAACATCTAAACAAGAATTACTGTCCTTGGGAGAGAAGCACATCCTGAAGAAATAAGTAAGCTAATTAAAATGTTTTGGGAACCATCTGAAACAACTAGTAGAAGTGTGATAAGAAGCACCCTCACGCAAACTATCCTCATTATAATACTAAAAGTCACACCCCTCGAGCTGGAGACCCCGGCCCAAGCAGAGACCCCTCACCTTTGAGCATGTGCAGAATATTAAAGTAGCACTGTAGCTTTAAGTTGAAATAAGAGAAATGTAGACCAATAGAAAACTGCTTTGTGTAATTACTTATGCATATGCATAACTAGACTGTATAAATACTGTACCTGTGTGACCGAACTTTGTGCTAGCTTTGTGGAGCTACCCCCTAGCACCCATCTCTGCGCAGACATGAAATAAAATACCTCTGCCCTGTGTGTATATTGGCGTCTCGCACGCCAGGTAAACAACCTCACGCTTGTGGGATAACAATTCCACAACAACACACCAGTGCCTTCTGCTCATGGCAAAATAGAGCAATAAGCATCATGCCATAAGAGCTCATCTAAAGAGCCTGGATCTCAGGCTGAGGAGTGTACCAAAATCAGATCTCCACTGGAAAATAGAACCGTGGGAGGCTTATTATACCATCTTGGCATTTAACTTTGACCCGGAGAGGTATTATACTTTCTGTTACAACTATTTATGTCCAAAACTCTGTTTGGATCAATCTGGATTCAAAATCAGATTGGATAAAGCCCTGCGCAGCCTGGTCTGACCTCACGACTGACTCTGCTTTGACCTCCTGCAGTCTCTTCCAACCTGAATTATCCTGGAGTCCTGTGAGCCTGTGAATCTATCGGCACTCTTGTTTTGCACCACAGTTTCACATTTTGGATTTGAATGGGTGTGACTGCAAGCGGGATGTGACTGTGAAGGGGATGTGCGTCTACAGGTGCTGCTTGCTGGTGAATTTGCTATGTATCTCTAGTATTTTGCGGATATCTCTGTGCAAACGTGTACCCAGCACTGCTGGTAAGGTTCCTCACAGACCTGAATTAAATGCTTAATGGGGACTATTAAGATTTAGCCTCAAGCTTGTGTTTATCTACTGAACTGAAAGGGGCCTTCATTGCAGCACCTCACAAGAGTCAGGTCCAGAATAAAAGGAGTCCTATTTCCTTTTGAAAAGGAGATTAACTAAAGCCTGGGTGAGAACCAGTTTTGGCAGTCTTGTCTGGCAAAGGAAGGAGAGCAGAAAGGTGGAGGACAGACAAAGGCAGAACAGAGTCCAGGTGGTGGAAGGGGACCCTGTAAAGCTGTGCAGATTCGTTCCTGAATTTGTCTGGGAAACAGAGCAAAAGAGGGAAAGAGAGAGACGAGCCATAGGGCGAAGGGAAAGAAGATTTGAGGGGTTAACAAGGTTAGGTTGGTCTCTCTGCTTGAGAGAATGAGCCACGAGCTTCAGGGGAAGGACCTTAGAGAACCAAGCCTACAGAAAGCCGCTGCAGGGACTGGGGAGGAACCATGGGCCTGGTCATTATGTTTTCTGCCTATTTCTTCTGATACTGACAGCAAGGGTGTCCTTAGTCCTGTCTGAAAGGACTTGGCACCCTTGGACTAAGTAATTGGCACCATTACTGTGAAGGTTTTATGCAAACAGCATATGCCCAGGAAGTATATTATAGAAAGCAAGAGAGGAAAAAAATACATTCTACACAGATCCAAGTAAAAAGCATAGATTGGTTAATACCCAAGAGACTGTTTCTTCCTCCAAGGTTTGCCTGTCCTCTAAGCTGCTGGCTTGACTTATGTCAACACTGTCACTCAGATCTCCTTTGATTCAGACAATGTGGGCTAGAAGCACAGCAGTGGCATATTGCTGGCCAAACAGCTGTCAGGGAGCCTCTGAACAGCAGCTGTCAGTCTGCTAAAAATTCAAATAATATGAGCTCTGGCTTCACCTAGTTTCAAAGCTTCACACAGAAGCCAACTGATTGGCTTGCTGGTTTTCTTCCTTGCATCCTTTGGCATCACTAACAATGCAATCTAACTAACAATGACATAGGTGAGTGAGAAAGGTAAATAGTTTATGTACATAGACCTTTGGAAGGACTGGATGCCTGCAGGTCTGCGAGGAGGTGATGCTCAACACATTCATGGGCTAATTCCGGGGTAACTTGACTTGCAGTGTGTACCTGACAGGATGATTTAATGGCAGGCACCTCCCATTGCTAAATATATGCCTGGAGCAGAGTAGGATGCACACATCCTTTTAGGGCACAAAGGATTTTGAATTATCAGCAGGTCCTGGACTAAAAATTACAAGATTTTCTAAAAGGAGGGCAAAAAGGTCGATTGAGACATTTAATTTCACTAATATTGAAATATTCCATTATTATTTTAGCTTTCTGAGTTTCATACTACATTAAATATGTCACTTGTATGTGCGGTGACATTTGAAAGACAGTATGTGTACCTGAGTCACTCACACAGGGCTGGCGGATTTGGTTTCAGAAAACCAAGCTACAATTCTACTTCATCAATTTTTAAGAACTGAATATATTTTTTGAGCAAAGCAGGGATTCCTGGCAGGAGGGAGCTATGGCATACAACGGAGAATTTCTGCAAGAACATAGAAAAGTGAAAATTGCAGGAAACGATAGTGCTTTGTTAGTGTGTGAGCAGGTGCACAGATGTATACACCATGGATTCAAAGGCCAATCTGGGTTTAAGGCACCCTAGTATTTTAGGATTACTGAATATATCAAGATTATAATCCTTGTCTTTCTGAAATCCAGGTAAATTCTGCCATTGCCTTCGATAAGGCTAGATGTCTACCTCTAGATTCTATCTCATTCAGCCCAATCAGGCCATTTTTACAGAAGCTGTGGAGATCCTACATTTATCGAGAGGGAGGATAATTTCCAGGTAACTACATCCAGTGGTTGTTTGGTTTGAAGACAGAAAATAACCATTTGATAAACAGAGATACCTCAGCAAAGAGCCTGAGGTGGTCATGCAACTTAGAATCCTGCCATATGAAAGGCAGAATTTCAGGCTGCCTAGGGAAATAAAGATCCTGGAGGAAAGAGCAGGGTCAGTTCAGATGAGACTGTTGACTTTTCAGTTGAAAACCCTCAAAGTATATCCAGTGTGGGGAGCTCACTGAAGCACTAATATGAGCTTTGCTGCTTCTATTTTCTTGCCTTCAGAAAGGTGTTGATGGGAAGAACTTGAAATTCTCATGGAACTGGATTTATCTTCTCTATCTACTCCTAGAAGTATTGCCAGTTAATGGAACAGTGTGAGGAGTCATCTGCTATGTGAAGAGAAGATGACTTTTCCTTCATGAAAGAAAAAGGAGCATACCAGGGTCTACAGACTCAGTACTGGAGCAGGCCCTGGCCACAGCCTAGACGTTTTGATGTCCTTGCAATGGATTCTCACAGAGGCATACATGATCTTGTGCCTCTCCGTAACCTCTTCTTTTCTGGTCATACTTTGTATATTAGTCCCAAAATGATAAGAATTCTTCATAACTGGGGTGATTCTTTTTAAATGCCAAAAATATTTTTGAGAGAAATCAGAAATTATATGGTGATGTGATAAAAGGGCACCTACAGTAAAGGGAATGAATTATGTAGTATTTGAAGTTTTCCTCCTATTGCACTTTTAGGTGGAGTTTGGTTTATACATGTCATTCTGCACCTGGGTTGAAGTTTAGACAGAGAGCACCACCACAAATACTCATTGACTGCGCGGTGGGACAGTAGAAAGAAAAATAAGGTTTACACAAGCAATACCTGGGAGGGCCCCTTTCAATCTGTGATGAGCAGGTTTCCAATGATGTGTAAGATTTTGGTTTGGGGGAAATTCTCTCTGCAATGTCTATTCCCGAAACTTTCTATTTTTCATAGTCAATAGAAGAGTCAGGAAATAAGCAATAATAGCACATAGAAAATAAAGCACGTAGATAAAGCACAAAATAAAGCACAAAAATAAGCACATAGAAAAGAGGTGTCCATCATCATGCTTGGGAAGGGTCCCCTACGCACCCTGTAGTGATTGCTCAGTAAACAACCGTGTTCTTTGCGCCAGCACTCAGCCAATGAGCCCTGGTGTATCTGGGTGGTACCCTGAGGATGCTGGGCCTGAACCCATAGTACCACTCGACTCCCACGCTGCCTAGGGGAGAGAGCAGATGCGGAGGCTTGAAGCAGTATCAGCCTAGGGCTAATTTGGCTCTCAGTCAATTTTAACTTCCTTTTACTGTTGCCAGGAGGTGGGAGCCCTCTGACAGCTGGAATTTGCAGACAGTGGTTATGCAGTGTTTAATAGCAAGTCAGAAGGTTCATTACAAAAGCACCAGCTATTTTCCACGAGTGCATGCTTTATTACTGAGGTTATCCATTTGCAGAATATTTGGGAATAATCCTAATGACCCTCTGGACTCAGGTCAACTTGGCTTAAGGTTTTTCCCAAGAAGTAATCTGCTATAACAAGTACATAACTATTGTTTCTTCGCATATGGTAGGCTGTGTCAGATACATCTATATTTGTGAAATAAATTTTCAGGGCTGTTGGACTTACTTGTAGCTTTTTTGGCCTTTCATCATTGGAAGAAGGTCAACAGAAAATAGCAGGGAAATGAGAGAGAAATAATGATTAAAGAAGAAATTGGCACTTTACAGATGCAAGTGTCATGCGGTGGAGGGAGAGTTTGTTTCTTCTCAGGGTGAGAAGCAGTCAGTGAGCTGGTGTGTCTGACAGTAGTGTGCCCAAACTGTCCAAGGTATTGGGCAGACCAACAGACTAAGTACTCTTGTGATTATACCTGTGGGCCTTTTTGGTGAACATTAGATGTGAATGAATGTCCTGTCTCTGGTACAACAGGGTTCTGCCTTCTTCTGAAGTGTGTGCGTCTCACCTGGAGGAGTTGCAGCCTCCATGATGATGTTCATCCTGGTGATCTTGCAAACATCAAACAACTGTGCCATAACTCATGAACAGTCTGGCATTGACATCTTTCAGATGATGTCCTCTTTCTTCTGAATTAGTAAAGACCTGGAAATGGAGGTTTAGCCTCTCCACGGCTGATGGCAACTCCTGGCAAGAGGTAGTGTAAAGAATAGGGGCTTATTTTGCTCATGAAAAAATAATTTATTTTCATCATTTTGTCTCCAACCCCCAAGTTAAAAAACAGTGTTTAAACTGAGTGGGTTTTTTCTGAAATGTTAGAGCTGGAAAAAGACTAAAAAATCCATTTTGATCTGGTTCTCTCTTTGAAGTTAAATACGTGGAAAAGCCTTAGATAGTAGGTTAATGGAGGTCATGTGAATCAATGTGTA
The DNA here is from genome assembly GCF_034638445.1 of Ciconia boyciana. NCBI lineage: Eukaryota > Metazoa > Chordata > Aves > Ciconiiformes > Ciconiidae > Ciconia > Ciconia boyciana. The sequence continues at coordinate 5,805,475 of NC_132936.1, read as the reverse complement.
CAGAGATGGTTAGATAAGATTAGCTGATTTGTACATACAGAAGCACTCTCTCAGGAAACCACAGGGCAATTGTATCACCTTCCACCTCTTCATGCACTGTGATCACACTTTCAATTATCACATTCTTTCTATGGCTTCAGAATCTTTATTTATAAGATAAATGCAAGACTTTTTGTTACATTAGATTTCTTATATTGCCGAGATAAATGTGTTTGGTTTACAGGTTAATAGGAGCAAGAAATGCAAACATCTCATTTCTTTTGAGTACTTTGATGATATGAGAAAGAACAGCTTCAGAAAATGAAATGTAATCACCATTCTAACGGTCAACTTCTAATACCTTTTCTACAGTGATTCCCTTTTTCAAACCTTGCCTTCAGTGGAACACCTCCATAGTTTCATAAATGTTTCTAACATTTAAAATTCAGGGGCAGAGAATGAAAAAAATATTTTCATTGCTGGTAAAGCTAATTAAATTGTAATTTTCACAGATACGAGCTAACTGATGAAAAACATCACTTTCTCCAAGTGCAAACATAGCTCAGAAGACAGACACGCATAAGATTGCAATGGAAATGTCCTGTAAGTTGCATTAGTTTTTCTCACAGGAGCTCTGGACTGAATAGCAGCAGAGGCTGTGAGGATGTGGCGTACTACAACTTCCAGTGCAACAGCTCTGATTTTTTAAAGTTGTTCCCTCTGAGATGCAAAATGGTACCCAATTTCAGAGAGGATATACAGCTCAATTCAGAGGGGATTATACAGCTCAGTGAGCACCGTGAAGATATGTAGGAGTAGTCTCCTATTGTATCTAGTAAGTTTGACCATTCTTCTGCATTGCTCTTCTGGTCTGTCCTCTACTGGAAGTGGAAACAATTGTGTATTGTTTAAAATGGCCGTGCTGAAGGATGGATTTGGAAACATCTATAAATGTTCACAAAAAGTGGAAAAAAATAGACTCCTGCCACCATTACACCTGTACAATCCTCTGTGGTCACAGGAGTGTGTGGATTTATGTATTAGCAAAAAAAAGACTATCAAGTCATAGGCCAGATCCTAAAACATCTACTAAAAGGCTAGTGCACCGTACTGTCTTCAGACCTGAAATGGATGCTCCAGGGAAAGGAAAGAACATGAACATTTGCAGGACTCTTGTAAAGAACAGGAGAAGCGCCATGTTGACAAGGTTTTCACCTGCACCTGTTCTGCCACCTGGATTGCAAAGTAGGAGAGACACGATTTTTAAAAGTCTTTGCCTCTGGAATTTGGAAACAAATAAAAACCTCAGGCTAAATTTCCTTTCCTTCTAACACCTTTGTGAATCCAGAAACTAAAATAAACAGATCTAAATGAGAAGTTTACTACTCCTTTGTAAAAGTTTTCCTTAAAATTAAAAGGAAATTATTACATTAGAAGAATCTGAGAGAAGGGCAAATTTTCTCTTGAATATAAAAATGATGCAACCACTCATGCAATTTTTGGATTCTCATATTATTTTCACTTTTCAGCCTTTAATCATTAGTCTCTATCTAGCAGACTACATTTGAACACTCGTAGGTGTCTGTAGTGTCTACATGATCTGAAACATGCACATGGGGCTTATATGGCAGGGACCCCTGTCCCCCCAGCCTGGCAGCTGAAGGCCAAGCAAAATATCTGAGGGTATCTAAAATGGTGCTAGAGGCTTGGGGTTATAGCAAGTGAATTGTTTTCTGTATATCAACTTTAGAGTGGATTGAATCTCCCCATAATTATTTAATTATTTACAGCCTAATCATCAGAATCTTGTTTGGGTAAGGAGACAAAAGCATATGGAGAAGTGTAGATATGAAACCCCCCAAAACCAAGGGAATAGGATCACAGAATCACAGAATCGTATAGGTTGGGAAAGACTTTTAAGATCACCGAGTCCAACTGTAAACCTAACACTACCAAGACCACCACTACACCATGTCCCTAAGCACCTCATCCAAACGTCTTTTAAATACCTCCAGGGATGGCGACTCAACCACTTCCCTGGGCAGCCTGTTCCAATGCTTGACAACCCTTTCGGTGAAGTAAAATTTCCTCCCCTGGCCATTTCCTCTTGTCCTATCACTTGTTACCTGGGAGAAGAGACCGACCCCCACCTCTCTACCACCTCCTTTCAGGTAGTTGTAGAGAGCGATAAGGTCTCCCCTCAGCCTCCTTTTCTCCAGGCTGAACAACCCCAGTTCCCTCAGCCGCTCCTCATCAGCCTTGTGCTCCAGACCCTTCACCAGCTTCATTGCCCTTCTCTGGACACGCTCCAGCCCCTTAATGTCTCCCTTGTACTGAGGGGCCCAAAACTGAACACAGTATTCGAGGTGCGGCCTCACCAGTGCCGAGTACAGGGGAACAATCACTTCCCTACTCCTGCTGGCCACACTATTTTTGATACAAGCCAGGATGCCATTGGCTTTCTTGGCCACCTGGGCACACTGCTGGCTCATATTCAGGCGGCTGTCAACCAACACCCCCAGGTCCTTTTCTGCGTGGCAGCTTTCCAGCCACTCTTCCCCAAGCCTGTAGCGTTGCATGGGGTTGTTGTGGCCCAAGTGCAGGACCCAACACTTGGCCTTGTAGAACCTCATACAACTGGCCCCAGCCCATCGATCCAGCCTGTCCAGATCCCTCTGCAGAGCCTCCCTCCCCTCAAGCAGATCAACACTCCCGCCCAACTTGTTGTCATCTGCAAACTTACTGAGGGTGCACTTGATCCCTTCATCCAGATCATTGACAAAGATATTAAACAGAACTGGCCCCCGCACAGAGCCCTGGGGAACACCACTTGTGACCGGCCACCAACTGGATTTAACTCCATTCACCACAGCTCTTTGGGCCTGGCCATCCAGCCAGTTCTTTACCCAGCGAAGATTACACCCGTCCAAGCCATGAGCAGCCAGTTTCTCCAGGAGAATGCTGTGGGAAACCGTGTCAAAGGCTTTACTGAAGTCTAGATAGACTATATCCACATCCACATATTTCCCTTATCCATTAGGCAGGTCACTTTGTCGTAGAAGGAGATCAGGTTGGTCAGGCAGGACCTGCCTTTCCTGAGCCCATGCTGGCTGGGCTTGATCCCTTGGTTATTCTCTACATACCATGTGATAGCACTTGGGATGATCTGCTCCATCAGCTTCACCGGTACCGAGGTCAGGCTGACAGGCCTGTAGTTCCCCGGGTCCTCCTTCTGGCCTTTCTTGAAGATGGGCGTCACATTTGCTAATCTCCAGTCAGCTGGGACCTCCCCAGTTAGCCAGGACTGCTGGTAAATGATGGAAAGGGGCTTGGTGAGCACATCTGCCAGTTCCTTCTGTACTCTCGGGTGGATCTCATCAGGCCCCATAGACTTGTGAGTGTCTAAGTGGTGCACCAGGTCACTGACCATTTCCCCCTGGATTATGGGGGCTCCATTCTGGTCCCCGTCCCTATCTTCCAACTCCGGGGGCTGGGTACCCAGAGAACATTGGCCCTGCTATTAAAGACTGAGGCAAAGAAGGCATTAAGTACCTCAGCCTTTTCCTCATCCTTGGTCACTGTGTTCCCTCCCCCATCTACTAGGAGCTGGAGATTCTCCTTAGCTCTCCTTTTGCTGCTAATGTATTTGAAGAAGTACTTTTTGTTGTCTTTTACAGCAGCAGCCAGATTGAGCTCTAGCTCAGCTTTGGCCCTTCTAATTTTCTCCCTGCACAGCCTCGCTACACCTTTGTAGTCCTCCTGAGTTGCCTGCCCCTTCTTCCAGAGGTCATAGACTCTCCTCTTTTTCCTGAGTTCGAGCCAGAGCTCTCTAGTCAGCCAGGGCAGTCTTCTTCCCGGCAGGCTCGTCTTTTGGCACCTGGGGACAGCCTGCTCTTGTGCCTTTAGGACTTCCTCCTTAAAGAATGTCCAGCCTTCCTGGACTCCTTTGCCCATTAGGGCTGCCTCCCAGGGGACTCTCTCGACCAGTCTCTTAAACAGGCCGAAGTCTGCCCTCCGGAAGTCTAAGGTGGCAGTTGTGCTGACCCCCCTCGCCGCTTCTCAACGTATCAAAAACTCTATCATTTCGTGATCACTCTGCCCAAGACGGCCTCCAACCATCACGTGGCTCACAAGTCCTTCTCTGTTCGTGAACAAGAGGTCCAGTGGGGCACCTTCCCTAGTTGGCTCCCTCACCAGCTGTACTGTGTTTCCAGTAGACATCCGGTAGGTTGAAGTCCCCCACAAGAAGAAGGGCTAGCGAGCGTGAGGCTTCTCCCAGCTGCTTATAGAATAGTTTGTCAGTCTCCTCATCCTGGTTGAGTGGTCTGTAACAGACTCCCACCACAATATCTGCCTTGTTAGCCTTCCCCCTGATAAGAATCAGACATAGACCATAGACACTCCACCCTATCGTCACCATCATCGAGCTCTAAACTATCCAGACACTCCCTAACATATAGGGCTACCCCACCACCTCTCCTGCTTCGCCTATCCCTCCTGAAGAGTTTATAGCCATCCATCGCCGCAGTCCAGTTGTGCGAGTCATCCCACCATATTTCCGTGATGGCAACCATATCATAGTTTTCCTGATGTACAATGGCTTTCAACTCCTCCTGCTTGTTGCCCATGCTGCGTGCATTGGTGTAGAGGCACTTCAGCTGGGCTGTCGTCCGTGTCTCCTTCATAGAAGAACACCCCTTGTGTGCTTTGAGGCGTTTCACTGGCATTTCCCTCTTGGCTCCTATTGCCTCAGTATCCCCTAGCTCAACTCTGTTCGACTTCGGCTGTGCCCCAGCGTACCCCGCACATCTCAGAGACACAGGCTGAGTGCCCTCGCTGGCACCCTCTCCCTCTAACCGTAGCATGTTGTCCCTCAGCTTCCCTCGGGCAAGCCTGATATTAACCCCCTCCCCCTTCGAGTCTAGTTTAAAGCTCTGTCGAGGAGCCCCGCAAGTTCCTGAGCAAAGATTCTCTTTTCCCTTTGAGAAAGATGAATCCCATCAGACGCCAGCAAACCTGGTGCTGTGTAGGCCATCCTGTTGTCAAAAAAAACAAATCTGTGGCGATGACACCAGCCACGGAGCCATGAGTTAATAGATTGGGTGCTTCTGTTCCTTCTAGTGTCACTGCCCACAACTGGAAGGAGAGAGGAGAAAATAATCTGTGCTCCAGAGTCCCTTACTAGCTGTCCCAAGGCCCTGAAGTCTCTTTTGATTGCCCTAGGACTTCGTGTTGCAGCTTCATCGCCCCCCACATGGAAGAGCAGTAGGGGGTAATAGTCCGAGGGCCGTACCAGGCTAGGGAGTATTCTCGTGATATCCTTCACCTGGATATCAAATGAAAGGGGATGTTCAGAGGAGTGTCTCCTTTCAGGAGAAGGAATGGGTGTCTTGCTTCAATACCTACTCTCAGGAGAAATGGCAGAACAGGGAATATTGTCTAGTGCCGCGTAAAACAGCCAACCTGAGAAAAGCTGAGCTTTAAGGCCACAGAGGGTCAGCACTGATTACTGCCCAGGCAGAAGCAGGGACTGAATGCTCCTGAAGAGGGGAAGGATTAGGGAGAAGAGCCAAGGGGAGAAGCTGCTATGAGGCATTGGGGAACATCAGTTTATTCAACCCAGCTTCAAACCCATCTGCCTGCCAAGACCAAATAACCCTTCTGTTCTGACAACCTGAAGGTCTGAACATCCCACATTCACCACAGAGGCTCTGCAGGGCTTGTCTTTAAGCAGGCTAGTACAAGCTAGGCACAGATTCACCATCTATGTGTCTCTTTGGAGAAACCTGGACTTGGGAGCGTTTCTGGGGGATATGCTTTCAAGAAACACACATTACCAAGTGAAAATTGAAGAAAGAATGTGGAAGATGAGGGTCTGTATTATTTAGCCCAGACTAGGTGATCTAATAGGTTAATCCATGAGTCATCAATTAGTCCACACTTCTGGTCCACTTCTGCCCTCCCCCAATAAATAAAAAACAAAAGAACACCACTTTGTTTTAGAAGTACTGGAAACCTTCATTAAGATGTAGTGTTGAGAATTATTTTGTCCAAACAATTAAGAAAGCAGATATAATGAAAAAGTAATGTAAACATTTTTGAAACAAATTGATGCTAATTAGAGCTCTACAAACGTGTTACAGCACACATTTTATAGGGTTTGGGGATGATGTTAAATGAAATAGCAGGGCTGAGGTCCAGGTCTGAGATAGAAACTCCAGGGGGAGGGTGGAAGGTGAACCTCTGCAGGAGGCTGGTGAAGAAGAGGAAGAGCTCCATTTTGGCAAGAGTCTCACCGGCGCAGATCCTCCGCCCTGGAATAAAATGAAGACCGGCCATAAGAAAGACAGTGGGAGCTGCTTCTTCAATAGTTAGAAGAAATAAAAATGTCTGAGCAGCTCTTATTGTGACGAAAATCAGTGGGAATCCAGAACACTTGAAATGTCATATCCTAGCTATGAATAAAGAACACAGTAGCTCTTAGAAGTCTATTGAGTACAAGAATCACCTGAGAGAGAGGATACTTGGTCTTCAGAGGTATGATATCAAAGCTACCTGGTGATTTTTTTTTCTTTTCCTTTGCCTTAATGCTTGCATTTGGGGAGAAATATATGAAAATGCAATCTGAATTCCTTAATTCCAGTTTTCAATAAAATTTGTATTTTTCTTCATTTTCAGATTTTTCCTCTACTTGGTTCAATTTTTGGATCCCAGACCAACTTTGGCTGGTTTAGTCTAGACTTTGGCTCTATTAGTCTAGTCACAGGCAATTTTTTATACTAAAATCTGTCAGAAAAGACCTTGGAGACTCAGATGCTGGCTAGAGTGGGACTGAGGAGGAAGGTGGTGGAGATATTCTATGGAGCTCCTAATATAAGCCTTTCTTCAAAAGCGCTGTGAATATAAATTTTTCTCAGTCCTGGTCAAATTCAGTGGCTTGTAAACTGCCTTAATCAGAGCATGATGATTCAAGGCTAGAACTAACAAAAACTTGAACTAAGATTTGATTTTACCTCCCTTGTATGACAGAAAGTGGGAAAGGAGCTATTGCATGGCTGTGCAAATAAGCCCTCTAGGGAATGCCCAGACCTGACGCTCCCTGGATTTCTGGCTTTCAGCCAGAACATCTAGACTTAAATCTGAAAAGAAGGCCTGTCAATTGGAAGTATCGTAAGTCCTTCTATGAAAAAAATTATTTACTATATGTCGGATGGTGAGTATGACAAGAAAAAACCTTATTCAAATATCATGCAGAATTAAAAATACACAAATAGGGTCTATAAAAAATGCAGTGTTGTGGAGAGGATTGATAGACAAGTTAGCCAGAGACTGATGTATAGGAACTCAATTGAGCAATGACAGAGCCTGCAAAGCAGGAGAAATGCCAGAGAAGGAGCAGTCGTCGTGGGGGTCAGAATCTTCCATGCTTTGGTGCATGGTGCAGGTGTGTAAGCTTAGGTGAACGTCACACTCTGTGGAAATCTCAAAAGGCAATCCCTCTCTGTCCTTTGATTTTACACAGAATTTGGGGTTTTATATAAGGCAACTCCTATTTGTTGGCACAGTATGTGAAGTCTTGATCCCAGATGACATTATTCGTGACTTTTAAAAAAGGGACATGCAAAAATGAAACATGGTTCCCCAGAAAGACACAGAAGCCACCTTTCCTGTGTGCTTTGTGTGTGGTCATGGACAATGCAGCTGGGTATGGTAAGGGTCAGACACAAGCCCAGGCCATAGAGCAGTTGTGGGCTACAGTTTATAATGCAGAAATGTGTTATCTAAACCATCATGGAATTTGCTGAAAACGTCCCTCATATTTAAGAAGGCACTACAAATTCTCATTTATAATCGTTGAATATTAACTGAGAAACCAATAACATCCAGAGGCTGGAGGAGTTAGCAGGCATTTGTGAGTACTCTCTCTTATCAGAGGTGTGTCCTGAGAAATCTGTGAAATATGGGTTGTGAAAAGGTCCCATGAAAAAGACGGTGTGGAAGCCAGGCTTCAGTAACAACAAACCCTGGTACAAGTAGTTCTTATCTAAGATCGATACTTGCAACAGCAGTAAATGGAAAAGAGAAGGCACCTGCTGAAAAAGGCATGAAAGCATCTTTCTTCACAAATTTTCCGTTGGCGTCAAGAAAGTGCTCGGGATAGAACATGTCTGGTTTCTCCCACTGCGATTTGTCTTGCAGGACAGAGGTCAGTAAGGGGATGATGTAGGTTCCCTGCAAAATAAGACAGTGGGATTAATCCGTGGGCAGATATTGTGGTGGCAGTAATGGCAATAACACTTCAAGATTGTCAGCCTGGAGAAAGAGATTATTCCGACTGCTGTTATGTGACTTCATTAGAGAGTTCATGTTTATCATATTAACCAGGTTTGCGAAAGAAGAAATGCTAAAAGAAACAATCCTGTAGGCACCTCACCTTGGGAATGAAATAGCCTTTGAGAGTGACATCTGCAGCAGTCTCATGAGGCAAATCCAACGGCAGGATATTAGCAAACCTCTGAATTTCATGGATGACAGCATCCGTATATGGCATCTGAGTTCGATGCTCGATCCGTGGGGGGTTTGACCCTATCACTTGTTCTATCTCTTCTTGGACCTTTCCTGAGGAAAAAATCAACTGTAAGAAGGAGACAAGGACTCATTCATCCCTGAGACATACTGTGCTTTACTGATATAAAGTATAAAAGACCTTGGGTGAAAACCGTAAATTCTTTTTTTCCTTTCAGAAATAATGGGAGGTGGACAGCACTACAGTGCTTGAGTATTTGTTTACCAATAAGAAACCTAAATACTTGTATTCTTCTGCCCTCTCTTCTGCCTAAAGTTTCTTGCTCTGACCAAGAAGTATCTCAAAAACCCCACCTGACTCCTAACCACCCTGTATCATAAACTGGAATGGGGTTGTCAGACAAAGGGCAATTCCCTGTATCTTCTCAGGTATTTAAAGCCTCAGTACAGTCCATTTAACATCTGCACAGGCCTTCAGTTTATCAACAGCCTGTTTCTGAGGGAACCCTGGAACAATTTCATTGGCCAACACAGGACAGCTCTCTTCTTTTTAATTAATGAGATTTTACTGAGCAAAGGACCTGGCCCATATGAACTCTTTTTATAATCTACTGATAGGCTGACTAGTGTGCCCCTCACTGGGTCTGAACCACAGGGCACAGCAATACCTAGATAATAATTAGCTGGAAATCTTGACTTTTTGTAACTTAGTGCATTAACAGATATGTTGACCCTTCAGGTTCCTGTTCAGTTCCTAATGAACTGAGTGTAACAGCATCTGTCATAAAACCACTTACTCTGAATTTCAGGGTACTTTAGCATCAGCAGAAGGCTCCAGTTTAGTGTGGTGGAAATTGTCTCAACACCAGCAGTAAACAAATTGCTCACCAAGCTTTGCAAGTTGCCCTTATGGAAATACCCGTTGGTAGTGGATTTCTCCTGAAAGAAGTGGTTGAGATAAAAGGATGAAAACTTAAAGCTTTCCATGTGAAAATGCAATTTATGTAGCTAAACATTTACTAAGAAATAAATCCTATATTTTAAAGAAGTGTGACAGACAAAGAAGAACTTTGGCCTTGTACCTGGAGAATAGTGTTGACGTAGGTTTTTTTATGTTTTGCATGATCTCTGTGTTTACTGGGGCCAGCTTCAGAGAGGGCTGGTTTCTCTATGAAGAAGGTAACCCAGATATATCAGAGACCCCAAATAAGGATCCCAGTAAAGCCCAGATAGTGCTTTTGTTCTGTAATGCATTATGTTTTTGAAAGAGCCAGAAGGGCTAGGACAACAGAGAGAGCAGATAAAAAGATGCAGCCTCTGTAAATATATTGATACAGTCTGAAGAAAAGTGTAAATAAGGATAAATGTTTGCTGATTAAAAGGGTTTGGAACTGCAACAGAGTGAAATATCTGTTCAACTCTACCAGTTTGTTATATGTGTTTTGTCAAAGATAGATTCCCTAAAGAAATATAGCTATAATTATAAGGACTGAAAGGAAATTGTAAATGTCTTCATATAACCATAAAAGTTGGAATAAATGAGAAAAGATTCAGTTACCTCCTGCTGTTTAACCAGGAAAGCATCAATAAAACTTCTTCGATCATTTTTGTCCAGGGTTTTGAGACATTCTACAAAATTAACTTGTACATAAGCATGGAATTCGTCTCTGTTTTGGAGAAGAGTCTTGTTAGCCCTTAGGAGGAATCCAAGGTGTGGGAAGATGTTGTATATCTGCAAGAGTGAAAGATGTCAGAGAGAATTTACCAGCCAGAGGTCTGAAAACACTACAGAAACAAATTAATAATATTGCGCCCATTTTGCAGATGCAAAACCAAAGACTTAACATTAATATTTTGTTCTTTAGAACATGAAAAAGTGACTGGAAGAATTCATGGTAGAAAATCCATCAAGGACCACTGAGTACATGGCAAACTCTCAGCCCCAAATCAATATTTTGCAGGAGTAGTGTAGATGTCAGACTAAAACACCTGCAACTTTTCACCAGGGAGGTGGAAATGTTGGCCAGCAACTTTTTTTATTGTTTTAACCAGCTCTTCCGCTAACTTTTTTTTTCTGTTTCAAAGCCTAAAGGAACAGAAGTGAATCTGGTGTGCGGCAGCATTGCATGTGAGTATCAGAGAGTATTTATTACTCATTGAGACATTTCAGTGTACTGGAAGCATGGGAAAATAGATTTTGTATCAGGGCTCCTTGTACAGGTAGACCACATACTCTATAGCTTCTCCCTGCCCCATATTCTGAGAGTGTACTGTTTTGCCTCGTCACTGTATGTGAACCATACAGTGAACCATATTTTGGCAGGGGGAATGCTGAGCTTGCTCTTCATGCACTATATGGTCTGATTTTTTCAGTCCAGCGCTATTCAAACTGTAGCTTACGTACGTTTTTGAGAGACTGGGGGTTTGATTGTTGGCTTCAAGATTCCCAGACTGTCTCTCAGGCTTTGTTTTGCCCCAGAAAGTGCTTGTAAACCTATTATCTCTCAGAGCCTCAGATTTTTCTGTTTAATAGAAACAATTGACTACCAGTATTACTATGTTCCTATGGCATCCAGTGGAACAGAAACATAAAAATGTTTATCATTACCGTAACCAAAGGTTGCCCAGCAAGCCTCATGCTTTCATTGGTCAAATGTAGAAGTCTCACAAATCTGGAGTCTTTGTAGTCAAATCGTTTTCCAAGTAATATTGACACAATTATGTTAGCAACTGCTGCATTAATTATTTTACTAGCATCAAAGGGCTTTCCTATACAATGAACAAAAGAATATATTACATTGTGGCAAGAGATGTAATTTGTAAATATAAATTTAATACTAATTATTGCTATTTATTTATTATGATTGATTGCTATTACTGGCTATTTTTCAACGTTAGAATACCATGCCAAGACACAAAAATGCTGGAAGAGCCAAATTCATCAAATTCATTCAGTCTGAAGTACATTTCTTAAAAAGGTCTGAACCTGGGAAGGTTACTGGCAAGCCTCTGGGTACTTGAACAAAACCTTAGAGGTTTGAAGAATGAACCATCTACCCACCTTCTTGTGACCCAATGGTGTCTGCCAGATACCCGTACTCCTCCACAATGCGGTCCTCAATGGCCCTTTTTCCCATTCCAAAGTCTCGTAAGGTTGTGAGAGTAAATCTTCGCATCACCTTCCAGTTTTCACCATGAGCAAAAACAATCCCTGACACAAAGAGAACATTTCAAGGTGGCAGAAGATTTTAAATAACTAATTTGTAGACAAATAATGTAGCTATTTAGTAGGAGTCACTTCTAAAACAAGCTAAGTTCCATCTGGCTGAGGAAAAAAACAATTTTCCCTTAAGTATTTTCAGGCCTCAACAATAGGTTTATGGTACAAAAAAGGAGGATAAACTATTTAAGAAGTATTTAATCAAATCTTAAGAAGAACATATATCTCTGAGAGACACTTGTCACTGAAAGAAAGAAGGCATTGGAAATTCAAGTTCAAACCGCTTATCATCGTACTTAGGAACTGGAGTTGAACGGAGATCTCATATGTCTGATGATTGCAGGAGAAACCTGACTAGGCACAAATGTCTTTAAAATTTAGGTAGTGTCTTAAAACATGCTCAATCATTTTTTTCACTGAAATTGTTACACCATGTAATTAATGACTTTAGATATATTTTTTTTCGAGGAGAAAAATGAGGTGTAAAGAAAGCTTACATGAAATAATGTGATCAAAAGATGCAACTGTTAAAATGTTCTCAGAATTATTCCTGATTTTGTCCAAGGGTCTTTGGAGTTGTAAATATGAAACTCTCATGCAAAATTAGAATGAAGTTTGGATGTGAAATTCTTATTTGGAAACCCATCTCAGTATACAGTATTTCCCTTATTGAAATAAATCCCCAATTCTGTATGTGTTCCATTCTATTGTCACATCCAGATTTTAAAAGCATTATTCACTGCTTGAAATGAGAAGCAGCGGTATAATACTCATGTCAGGAAAAGGAGGTTCTATGATAAGCCCAACACAACAGAAGTCTAGAACCATATCGTGAGAACTAGAAATGCCTTCCCTGGCATGCATGCTGCTGTTCTAGATCCTGAAAGTGTAACTCTATCCTTTATCTGTTGCTGTGGTTATTGTTAGAGTTATGGTGGTTTTGTTGTCACTGTCAACAGTTTCAAATTTGAATAAATGCACTGAAGTCAATGAAATTGCTCCCTATTTCCAATGCCTTATATGGTCTCTGATCCAAAGTGATATGCCAGCTTCGGCTTCATCTGTAGGAAAAAATTTTTTGAATAAGGCAAGCTGATAAGGAAAAATAAAACCAACTCACCATTTCCTCTGGTCAAATCTTCAAATATTGGGATTTTAGGTCTCTCTGCAAATGCATCTGCCTGGTTTACGAGAGCTTCCTTCACTGTCTCATACCCAGAAATCACTACTATTTTCCTTTGCCCCATCTGAACACTGAAGACTGGACCATATACTTTTGACAGCTGTCAGAAGAAGACAACAGTGATTTACAGCTTTTACAGCTTACAAAGAAATTCACCACCCTTTCAGTGCTGCTTATTTTCCTGTCCTACCCCTAAGTTACTAAAATGTTAAATGTTTTCCTAAGTACAGAGAAAGAGAATTGATTTAAATAATGTGAATATGCCAGACATTATGACAGCTAATGACTAAATGGCACAGTCCGGGGTGGAGTCCTATTGCGCTAAACCGCACAGAAGTGTTAACAGCTGAAACACCAAACAAGTCAAGGATTGTGCTGGCATCTATGTCTTCCTTCAGGAACCCCTGTAAATTCAATTTTTGACTCATGTTTTCACACTGATCTCTATGTTATTGTGTTTCTTTTGTTTACAGGCTAAATATGTTCAAACCTTTGCTACTGTTATCGCGTAAAAAAACCCCGTGTGTTTCTGGGCCAGGATCTAGCATTAGGTAGATTCTCTCTTTTTATATATGACTAAATCCACCATGAATCTCTCTCAGAGACAATGTTTGTCCTAAGCTGGTACCTTTTTGTCTTGTACAGGCAGATTTATTTTCATATAACTCAATGTTCCTGATTCTCCTGACAATAGGAGAGGGTTTTCTTAACTGCACTTATTTTCTAGTGTGTTTGCACACAGAAACAGAAGACAAATATTTAGCATTGATATGCAAAATGTTCAGCAACTGGCAAGCAAGTCCAGCCAACTATATGAAATAACATAGCAGCAGCGACACGTGGCTGAATTAAGAGTAGGTTCTTTGATGGTGATACTGTTATCCCAGACTGCTGTAGCTGTGGCAGAACATGATCTTTTCAAAGAGTGTTCTCCAGTAAGGACTTTCCAATGCTTGCAGTGGTGATGCTCAGGGTGAGCATATGGTCTCCAGTTGCATTTACACACTAAGTATGTGTGAATATTAAACTTTGAGCTAAGCTCAAGTCAGAGAACAAACCTCCTCCATTAGAATGGATTCACTGAATTACAGCTGAGACATGTTGGTTCTATTGGCCTGAAAAGAGATGGAACTTGCTTTTGCCAACACAATTAGGCTGCATTGGAATGCTACAGTGATTTTCCAGATACTGCACCTGATTGTTTTTTTGATTTGTGGATATAACATACATACAGATATGTAGGTGCAAATATCCCTTTTAAAATCATCAGCAAGGAGGACGTGTGATTTCAATGTCGAAGTGGAAAAAACTCTAAGAAAGGAGCAGATTCATAGAAGTCTTCTGACTAAAAATCAGGAAAGTCCTACAATAAACTAGGTAAAAAAATCACTAGAAGAAAACCAAAAGATTTATTACTTTGATTTGCTTAGATCTTTGCTGTATATTCTGGCAACTGTTGGCCCTGAATATTAAGAGTATATAGTTCTCTTCAGCTTTTGGGGAAGAAAGGAGGAAAAGGAGATGAGAAGGGTTGCTAAATCAGTGAAGGCAGGAAGCTGCAGTTGCAACCCCAGACACGTCAATCAGTGGAAGGTGGAGGGAGTTAGACCACATATAAAAATCACTCCTTATTCAGTTACCTTTTTCTCAAAATTACCACAAAAAGAAGGTGAGCACTTGTTATTAATTTGTTTAAGGCTGAAACCTAGATGCATGAAGTTGCATGGAGAAAGTATGACAATAAAGAACAAATCTCGCTGCGTTCAAAGTTTTCTGCTCAAATAACAGTCTCCTGTCCCTTGCTAAGAGTCATCTGTGGATGCAACTCATCGGTTACAATAGGAGAGACTCTCTGACATCTTGGAATACGGGGCTTGGTGATACATGCAATTATGGGACCAATAGAAAAGATGACTACCTGTAGATAAGTCCTGTAGGGTCTCTTCAAATCAAACAAATGCAGATTTCCAATGATAGGTAATGCTCTTGGTCCTGGGGGAAAATTCTTTCTCCGGTGGTTATTCCAGAAACCTCTCATTTTCAAAATGGATAGAAAAGTCAGGATGAGCACTAAACCAATGGAAGTGCAGCTGCTCCAGTCCATCTCTGTTCAGCCAAGTATTTGCTACAGAAGAGAAAAGAGAAAATGTGGGCTCTGGATCTCTGTCCTCCTGCAAAAGTTTCCTGTGAGAGATGCTTGTACTAGTCCATAAACCTCTTTCCTAGTGAAGGGGATGTTTTTCTTGCGATTGGTGACTGGTTTTGTTCTTTTCCCCCGTGCTTGCTAATGAATCCTCAGTACGGTACAGACATGGGTAAATGTTTGCTAGCCAAGCGTGTGTGACTGGGTGAGCGTGTAGCTCACTGTCCAAGCATCAAAGTCCAAGAACATGGAGAACAACAGGTCATCAACCTGGTGTTTGGTATAAAAGTCATAAATTCTACATGCTCTTCAGGTTACTGATTAATTATTTTTTGTCATTAGTACAGGCACAGCCTTTATACCCTGAGAACTGAAATCAGAATGCCAATGCCCAAGTGATGAGTGCACAGAGAGTTATTCTTTTTAAAGTGCTTAAGAATTGGTATAACTTTGCTTCAATTGAATTCACTGGGAATTTAAAATCACAGAATCACAGAATGGTTGAGGTTGGAAAGGACCTCTGGAAATCATCTGGTCCAACCCCCCTGCTCAAGCAAGGCCACCGAGAGCCAGTTGCCCTAGACTATGTGCAGACAGTTTTTGAATATCTCCAAGGAGCGAGATTCCACAACATCCCTGGGCAACCCGTGCCAGTGCTCAGTCACTCTCACATTAAGAAAGTGTTTCCTGATGTTCAGAGGGAACCTTGTGTTTCAGTTGTTGCCCATTGCTTCTTGTCTTGTCACTGGACGCCACTGAAAACAGCCTGGCTCTTTCTTGTTTGTACCCTTACTCCAGGTGTTTATACATACTGATAAGGTCCCCCCGAACCTTCTTTCCTCTAGGCTAAACAGTCCCAGCTCTTTCAGTGTTTCCTCATATAAGAGATGCTCCAGTCCCTTCAGCATCTTTGTGGCCCTTTGCTGGACTCTCTCCAGTATGTCCATATCTCTCTTGTACTGGGGATCCCAGAACTGGACACAGCACTGCAGGTGTGGCCTCACCAGTGCTGAGTTGAGGGGAAGGATCACCTCCTTCGACCTGCTGGTAACACTTCCTAATGCAGTCCAGGATACCAATAGCCTTCTTTGTGGCAATGGCACATTGTTGCCTCATGTTCAACTTGGTGTCCACCAGGACCTCAGATCTTTTTCTGTCAAGCTGCTTTCCAAGTGGGCGACTCCCAACATGTACTGGTGCCTGAGGTTATTCCTCTCCAGGTGCAGGACTTTGCACTTCTCCGTGTTGAACTTAATGAGGTTCCTGTCAGTCCATCTCTCCAGCCTATTGAGGTGCCTCTAGATGGTGGCACAACCTTCTGGTGTATCAGCCACCCCTCCCAGTTTGGTGTCATCAGCAAACTTGCTGAGGGTACACTCTGCCTCATCATCTACGTCATTAATTAAGACATTAAACAGGACTGGACTCAGAATTGACCCCTGAGGTTCCTCGCTAGTTACTGGCCTCCAACTGGACTTCACACCACTGATCACTAGCCTCTGGGCCTGGCTTTTCAGCAAGTTTTCAACCCACCTCACTGTCTGCTTATCCAGCCCATACATCAACAATTTGTCTGTGAGAATCTTATGGTAGATGATAGTGTCAAAAACCTTACTGAAGTCTAAGAAGACTTCTTGTGACTAAGACAACTTGTTGTTGTGACTAAAAAGCTACAGCAGGCATGTATGAGAAAGAAGTTGGAGAGGCCTAAGAGGTGCCACAGAAGGACTGGCTTGCTCAGTTCCTGCTGGGAGCACAGCACTGGTTTTCTGTTCCAGGCAAGGGTGCATCCCCAGGAGCCATTTCAGGTGTGAAAGAAGATCTTTCCAGCTTTGAAGACAACATTGGCAACAGTTTGATTTGAAATGGAGAAGGATTTTTTATTTTTCCATGCTTTTATCTTTATCATTAATATGCACATTATTCTATAGTAAACTAAATTAATTTCAACTTCCAGATAGCGTATAACCACATGGCATCACCAGAGAGCCCTCTATGCATGTGCACTGCAGTTCTGCATTGGGTGAACATCTTATGGTTCCTTGTCTCAGGTTGAGCTGTGCAGTTATACTTTCTCTCTGTGTGTGTATGTGTATGTGCATTTAGGGCACTGGTGCGGGGATAAATTGTGTAATGGACCGTTTTCCCTAGGCAGTTTAGATGTAGCTGTACTGGAGGTGTGGAAGGTGAAAGCCCTTGGGTTTTTGTGTGTCTGTGTCGTGCAGATCAGTACAGTAGCTTTTGAGGTCTGGCCCAGAGACTGGCCCCGGACTCTTTCATCGAGGGTGTAGTGGGTTGACCCTGGCTGGACACCAGGTGCCCATGAAAGCTGCTCTGTCACTCCCCCTCCTCAGCTGCACAGGGGAGAGAAAATATAATGAAAGGCTTGTGGATCGAGATAAGGACAGGGAGCAATTACTGTCGCAGGCAAAACAGACTCGACTTGGGGAAATTAGTTTAATTTGTTACCAATCAAATCAGAGTAGGATAATGAGAAAATAAAAACTAAATCTTAAAACACCTTTCCCCCACCCCTCCCTTCTTCCCAGGCTTAACTTTACTCCCCATTTCCCTACCTCCTCCCCTCCAACGGTGCAGGAGGATGGGGAATGGGGGTTGCAGTCAGTTCATCACTGGTTGTCTCTGCCACTCCTTCCTCTTCACATTCTTCCCCTGCTCCAGCGTGGGGTCCCTCCCATGGGAGACAGTCCTCCATGAACTTCTCCAATGTGAGTCCTTCCTACAGGCTACAGGTCTTCACAACCTGCTCCAGCATGGGTTCCCTCCATGGGGTGCAGTCCTTCAGGGTCAGACTGCTCCAGCATAGGTCCCCCATGGGGTCACAAGTCCTGCCAGCAAACCTGCTCCAGCGTGGGCCCCTCTCTCCACGGGTCCACAGGTCCTGCTAGGAGCCCTTCAGGCATCCACCTGCTCCGGCGTGGGGTCCTCCACAGGCTGCAGGTGGATATCTGCTCCACCATTAACTTCCATGGGCTGCAGGGGATATCTGCTCCACCATTAACCTCCATGGGCTGCAGGGGGACAGCCTGCCTCACCATGGTCTTCACCACAGGAGCTGCAGGGGAATCTCTGCTCCGGCGCCTGGAGCACCTCCTCCCCCTCCTTCTTTACTGACCTTGGTGTCTGCAGAGTTGTTTCTCTCACACATTCTCACTCCTCTCTCTGGCTGCAGTTGCAGTTGTGCAGCAACTTTTCCTCCTTCTTAAATGTGTTATCCCAGAGGCACTACCACCATCGCTGAAGGGCTCGGCCTTGGCCAGCAACAGGCCCATCTTCGAGCCGGCTGGCATTGGCTTTATCAGACATAGGGGAAGCTTCTAGCAGCTTCTCACAGAAGCCACCCCTGTAGCCCCCCTGCTACCAAAACCTTGCCACGCAAACCCAATACAGAGGGGAACATGCAGAGGTGTAGGGAAGGACAGAATAAAATAAACTTTGCTATATCGCCCTCGTGGGATTCATCCTCACAATGACCATCACCTTCCCTTTCAAGGAGTGGCTGGAAGTCAGGACTGCTGCCTGCTGTAATGGTGGGAGAGACACCTCCAGCTATGAGCTAAAGTGTGCTTGGGCTAAAAATACCCGACTGGATTCAGAAGTACCAAAGTTCCTACGTGGGACTAGAGACACAGGTATTTCATCTGGGTGTTTCAGGAAAAGGAGATGACTAAGAAAAGCCCTAGAAACGTGGCACTGCGCAGACCTCATGAGTCACTGGGGGGACGGTGATCCCAATGGAGGGAGAGAGGTCTAGGTCTGAGATGGAAACTCCAGGGGGAGGGTGGAAGGTGAACCTCTGCAGGAGGCTGGTGAAGAAGAGGAAGAGCTCCATTTTGGCAAGAGTCTCTCCAGCACAGATCCTCCGCCCTGGAACAAAATGCAGACTGGCTATAACAAAGTCAGTGGGAGCTGCTTCTTGAGCTGCCATCAGAAGAGAGGAGAGGAGAGGAGAGGAGAGGAGAGGAGAGGAGAGGAGAGGAGAGGAGAGGAGAGGAGAGGAGAGGAGAGGAGAGGAGAGGAGAGGAGAGGAGGGGAGAGGAGGGGAGAGGAGAGGAGAGGAGAGGAGAGGAGAGGAGAGGAGAGGAGAGGAGAGGAGAGGAGAGGAGAGGAGAGGAGAGGAGAGGAGAGGAGAGGAGAGGAGAGGAGAGGAGAGGAGAGGAGAGGAGAGGAGAGGAGGGGAGGGGAGAGGAGAGGAGGGGAGGGGAGAGGAGAGGAGAGGAGGGGAGAGGAGAGGAGAGGAGAGGAGAGGAGAGGAGAGGAGAGGAGAGGAGAGGAGAGAGGAGAGGAGAGGAGAGGAGAGGAGAGGAGAGGAGAGGAGGGGAGGGGAGAGGAGAGGAGGGGAGGGGAGAGGAGAGGAGAGGAGGGAGAGGAGAGGAGAGGAGAGGAGAGGAGAGGAGAGGAGAGGAGAGGAGAGGAGAGGAGAGGAGAGGAGAGGAGGGGAGAGGAGAGGAGAGGAGAGGAGAGGAGAGGAGAGGAGAGGAGAGGAGAGGAGAGGAGGGGAGAGGAGAGGAGAGGAGGGGAGAGGAGGGGAGAGGAGAGGAGAGGAGAGGAGAGGAGAGGAGAGGAGAGGAGAGGAGAGGAGAGGAGAGGAGAGGAGAGGAGAGGAGAGGAGACCTCTAGGAAGGGTGTGAGAGGCCAGCTCCAATGGGAAAGGAGTCTTAGATGTCCAGTTCCCCTCAGAGCCCTAAAAACAAAATGAAAGATACCTGCTGAAAAAGGCATGAAAGCGTCTTTCTTTACAAACTTCCCCTCAGAGTCGAGGAAATGCTCAGGGTAGAAGATGTCTGGTTTTTCCCACTGAGATTTGTCTCGCAGGACAGAGGCCAGTAAGGGGACAATGTAGGTTCCCTGCAAGCCAAGGCAGAGCAGTTATTGCACTGAGGATGGTACTGCTGTCACCATCAGTTGCTGTCACCATCAGCAAGAGTTGGAGCTCAAAACACCCACTTTATATAGGGGACCTCCTGCCAAAGTAGCAGTGAGAACCCCAGTGTGAGTGACCATCCTTGGATGCAAGCAGGACTTGAAAGGGACATGTGTTACACTGGGGATGGAGGGAAGAAAAGTAGTGCAGAAGTTGTCTTACCTTGGGAATGAAATAGCCTTTGAGGGTCACATCTTCAGTAGTCTCATGAGGCAAGTTCAATGGCAGGATATTAGCAAACCTTTGAATTTCATGGACAACAGCATCCGTATATGGCATTTGAGTTCGATGCTCGATTCGTGGGGGGCTTGACCCTATCACTTGCTCTATCTCTTCTTGGACTTTTTCTGTGAAAGAAATAGGGATCATACATAGATAGATCACTTGAATGTCTCTTTCTCCTGCTAGGAATAGGGGGATGTGGAGAATTCACTTTTTGTTCAGCCCTGCTCAATGTGAAGTCACATTTAAGGTGACCTGATGAGAAGGAAGCCACTGATTGCCTAGTTTCCACTTACTCTGAATTTCAGGATATTTCATCATGAGCAGAAGGCCCCAGCGCAAAGTGGTAGACGTGGTCTCCATGCCAGCTGTAAACAGATTTCTCACAACCTCAGTTAAGTTTTCATTATGGAAATATCCATTGGCCTTTCCATTCTCCTGGAGGTGTGAAACAATAATAATATCAGCTGATTAAAGATTCAAGAAGGCACTTTTCATTGGAGAATAGGGAAAAACTCTGATATGCAGACCTCAGGGAGGAGTTAAGTGTAAAGGATAAGAAGGTTTTGGGGGGATGCCTTGAGAAACCTGTTCTAAGCTGAGTTTTGAGACAGAGTGTTTGGACTGCCCATGCTGCCCACAAGAACACACATTCAAGTCAACAAGGGTCTTCAGCTTGGATAATGTAAATGATGACAAGAATGTTTTGGAAAAGAGCGAGCAGTCACTGGGGCCACCCGTGTGATTCAAACATTTGCTTCAGAGTTTTTCTGCCCATGGGTCATGGAGAAGAGCATCTCGCAGGATGAGGTTTGTTGGGAAGCAGAATAAATTTGCTGTCAGAGCTGGGTTTTGACATGAACTCAAGAGGTACTGGGGACTTTGCCCCTGATCATATTGCCTTTACCTGCCACTAACATCAAAAGAGAGCCTAGAAGGGTGGTTCATGTTCCCCTGTAATCCAGCAGCCAACCCATGCTTTTGCTATAGCAGACTTGGGCTGAAACCTCATGAGGCCACATAGAAGTGAGGGCTGGATACAAACACTACCACATTTTTACAAGAACTGTAAAACTAGAGTTTTGTTGAAGCAAGTAAATGAAATCTTGCGTGAGCTGGCAACTGAAACCGAGAAATATGTACTGAAGAGTCCTGGGCCTAGAGCTTTCCCTGGTTATATCTCTATGAAGGGGGACATGAATTTAAAAAAAGAGTCAGAAATACTGGGGTACTGAAAGGAATGTTAAACTACAGGTAAAGACAGCTTCTTATACTTTGCTTGCTGAAATAGAGTTTTGTATTTTCCTGATAAATTACTGGGGACACATAAAAGATGCTTGTCTGTGATCAATTTATCTCCTAGCTGATATGACTGCACAGTCTTTTAGCCTGGCCACAGTTTTTGGTAGGACTTTTGCACATGCTAAATCTCTGCTGAAGAACATTTGTTTATCTACCAAGCATTGAAAGGTAACTGAGGAGATTTGAAGAAGCTGCTAGGATTCAATTACCTCTTGTTGTCTCACAAGGAAAGTGTCAATGAAGCTCCTCTGGTCGTTTCTGTCCAAGGCTTTGAGATATTCTGTGAAAGTCACCTTGATAAAAGCATTGATTTCTTTTACGTTCTGAATAAAAATTTTGTGGCCCTTCAAGAGGAATCCAAGGACTGGGAACATGTTGTACATCTGCAAGATGCAGAGATAGCGAGGAAGAAAAAACAGCTGCTAAGCAGATGTACCACCATTCAACAGCACATATTAAGAAAAACCCTTACAGAAATGGTGTATAGCCTTATACTCAAGATGCGATATGTTCCTTTGTCCTCCTTTCTCCCTGGCCAACAGTGTAAAATGGTTCAAATTTATTCCCTCTTAACTGAGTATTAATCACAGTAGTTGATGATGGCCTAGAAAGTCCATGTTTGTTCATATATCCTTGACAAAATTTCCTACCTCTCCACTCCTAGAGAATTCATCCCTCCGTCTCCACACTGGTTGGAATTGGGAGTCTCAAGTTTAAGAAACAGTTATGGGCATCCTCACACTGATTTTGACATTGTTGTTTGTAATGGGAGATGGGGAATAACAACCAACTTTTATTGCTAGGGGACACAATCCTTGTATTGTATTACATGTTGTTCAATTCTTCCTAAAAGGAGGAACTTATAATTTCCCAGGCTATGCTGCTAAGCGAAATCCATAAATAGCATCAGAGGTCCACTTCCTGCCATTTCAGGGTGCATTTGTCATGTACAGATAAATGTGTTGCAATGATCAGCATTGGAGAGGTGTACCTCTATATACCACTGTATAATCATGCTTTTGAAGAGCAATATTCAAACACTATGAATTACCGAAACTGATGGAGTTCCAAAAAGCCTGACATTTTCATTCACCAATGACAGGAGCCTTTTGAACGTGGGGTCTTCATAGTCATATCGCTTTCCAAGCAATATGGATACGATCACATTAGCAATAGCGGCGTTCATCATCAGAGTCATCTCAAGAGGCTTTCCTAGCATGGGAAAAGGAGGTGCAAACAACAAAGTCAGTAGTTATTCTAATTAATTAAAGTAGCATGCAGAGGCTCAGTGAAGTCTGGGACATGATAAGCACAGAGCTGGCAGGAGGAAAGGCTCCCCCATCTCAGGGTTTGCACGTCCCTAACGGCATTTCAACAGACCAGAGACTGAATGCAAGTCTTTTGTGCTCACCTCCTTTTTCTCCAAGACTATTGTGGCCCTGGGTCTTTGTGGCCCTTCCTCAGGCTGCTTTGTTTGTGCATACATGATCTTAAAGTCTCCTGGTATAAGGGAAACTCAGCATTGCCACTTCCCCCATCGGTGCCGTCCTGGGCTGTCCCTTATCACCACTATTCTTTGAGACTTGGACTGTGTCCCTTTAGGACCTTTAGGTCCAGTCTCCTAACTTAGTAGCTCTTGGTCACTCAGTTTTTCCTGCTGGGGCTCTCACTTCTACAGCTTCTAGACCCCTCTGGTGCATCCCCTTTGCAGCTGGATACAGCTCCCGCTTTCAGGGGTTCAAGGTGAGGACTTGAAGCCTGAACTAGAATGATGATGTAGAAATCTGTTTTTATCCCAAGTCTGCTTGGTCAAAAGAGCTACCTACTGAAGTCCTGCTGTTGGTAACTGACCCTAGTGAGAAATAATCTTGGACGATGCTGGTGAAATGTGTAACTGGATATGCTGCCTCCTGTTGGAAGGGGTTTCCCAGATATGTGACTTTAGGGACAATCAGTTTTTTAGCATAGGTACGCAAGTCCTTGCAATAGCCTGCTGCTCTCCCAATGCCACTAAATCAATCAAAGGCTCTGCACATGGAAGAACATATTCTTCTCAGATGTGCTGTTTGATGTCTGACTCCATGTTTGACTTCCAGTGCCTCAATGAATGCTTTTCATTTGCATGTCAGGCAATTGCCAGGTAGAAAGACAGAGACAGACAGCTCATATAAACTCCTCGGAGCATGGATGCTGGAGAAAGGTAGATCTCTGAAAGAATTCAGAGACTCTTCTTCCTTGACCCTTGGCATTTTTGTAGGAGGCTTGAGGAAAATCAGAGTGTTATGAAGGTAAGATTCCCCCCACCTTTCTGTGCCTCAATGGTGTCTGCCAGGCATCTATACTCCTCTACAACACGATCCTCTATGGCCTTCTTGCCCATTCCAAAGTCTCGTAAAGTTGTAAGAGTAAATCTTCGCATCACTTTCCAATTTTCTCCATCAGAAAATATAACTCCTGAAATGGAAAATGAGAACACAGAAATAGAAATTTCATAATGAGAGCAAAGATTCCTCATCTACCCTGAATCCTGGTTAAGGTTAGCGCTGGCAGGAAACCTGTCAAGCTCTCAAGACAGGTTGTGTCCCCACGTAGAATCAAATAAGACAGGAAAGATATGTCGGGAGAAAGCTCTGAGGGAAGCAGCCACTGTTCTGAGTTCATGAGGTGTCTGATGTACCCTGAGACATGAGGACTTTTTTTCAGCTTTGTTTAGAACAGAGAGTTGTATTTGTGCCTCTGGGACATCACCTGGGATGAGAGCCTTTCACGAGCCTTTCCTGGATGCTCATTAACCATAGATGTGTCCCTTAGGTGAGGTGCATCTTCTCTCAAGAGCACCTGTGTTCTTACGTAGACTGTAGAGAGTAAATGAAACCTCAAATACAGGCATCTGTTTGGAAAATCTCCCCACTTGGTGGGGTAATCCCACCCCCTTAAACACTAGAAAAGCTGCAGAGAATTCTGAGTGGCATCTGCAGAGAAGTTTTGGTCAAGCTGCTTTGATGGTGCTGCTATTTACGGTCCATGCACCTAGCATGCTCTCTTGTTCTTGCTTAGAGTCTTGGTCAAGAAACTGTCCCTAGCAAGGAAAGAAAACATTTGCAGATAGGTTGGCATTTAACAATACATTGGTTACTCAGAGCTGGTCACAAGATACAAATGCGCTCACCCTTGCTTTCCTGTCAGAAGATAACAATCTCTCATGTCCCTACTTCCATGTATCCCATCAATATTTATGGGAATCGAAAGAGCAGGTTCAGGGTCTAACACCTGTGGAGGGTGAAATCTGCACCAGAAGAACTCAGAGCAAGAGTGAGCTCCCTCTGGGGAAGCAAACTAAAGGCTTGGGTAATTGTTTATTCTCTCTTAAAGAGAAATTTATTTTCAAATGTCAATTGAACTGGAAAATTTAAAATAAGCATTCAGTAATATCAATCTCACAAGAAGTATTTGGAGATAGTGCTGCTGATGTAGTAGACAATTCTCTGACAGCTTGTATTGGGTTTATGTGTCAAGGTTTTGGTAGCTGGGCAGCTGTAGGGGTGGCCTTTGTGAGAAGAGATGGGGAGATGCCCCCATGCCAGCTCCTCAACATGTCATCTCTAAAGGAAGCCTCAGCTGCAGATTCAGACCTCTAAATTACGTGTTTATGTGTAAATTAAGAGTATTATTGCTCCTTATCCCTGATGAATATCACCACACGTTATTCAATTTCCCTCTCATTTCCATTGCCTCACATGCTTAGCAAAACAAAGTGAGACGTTCTGCATTCTCCCCTCCATGGAGAAAGTCCCATTCTTCTTTGCATAATGCAGGTGTATGGGGAACAGAAGAGCACACTCACCTTTTCCTTTTCCTGTTTCTTCAACGACTGGTATTTTAGGTCGCCCTGCAAATGCATCCGCCTGGTTCACCAGAGCTTCCTTCACTGTGTCATATCCTGAGAGCACCACCACTTTCCTTAGTCCCATCTGAATGCTGAAGACTGAGCCATACGTTTTGGATAGCTAGTGGGATGAAAGGGGACAATAAGAGGTGATTTTCAGATGATTTTCAGCAAGCGCAAAATACTTGTTTTTCAGCAGGTTTAATGTTCTCTTTTCTGCGTGACATTGGCTTTTCATTCACTGTCCAAAATGTGGAGAATTTGTAATACAAATGTTGGGGATCTTATGAAGAAAAAGAATCACAATGGGGTTTGTAATCCTCTGTTAGGTATTTGAGTAACAGACTTTTAGAGGGGCTAAAGGAAAGGCTGAAAAGCAGAGAGGCTTGCCCCTGTGTTCCTTTGAAGAGACAAACGGAAAGTGAATTTCTCAGTAATCGTGGAAAAACCTGTTCAGTTCCTGGTATACAAATCTGGGGAGGTACAAATCAGCTGGAATCATGACTAACAGCTCTTAAATAGTTTGGATTTATGCCTTTAGGTACATCTGGAGTTACTGCCTTTAGTGACAAGGTGCTAGAGCTGCAGCCACAACCAGGCAGGAATAGACTGCATGGCTCACATGGGAATGAAATCCAGGAAAGCTGGTTAAGAATGGCTTCATTTTGAGTTATGAGGTAACTGTGTCCACTACACAGACTCTGTAGGTAACTTTTGATTGAGAAGTTGAGAACTCATAGGGAATATGTTGGAAATGTTCCCCAACCCAGAAGGAGACCAGTTTTCAAGGTAGTGGTACATCAGGGTACAAGAACTGTCTGAAACTCTTAGGTTTGCTGTTCATGGCTTTGAGAAGTAGTGCTGTGAGAGGACCCCAAAAATCATCTGACTGTCACACACCATTTTCCCTGAAGTCCTGGAGTTTAGTGCCACCAGATTTGAAAGAATAAGCAGTGTTCTTTTGTTTCCTACTTTGCTTTGGGAAACCAGGAAAGTTCCTCCTTCATGGCAAGGATGAAGGGAGAGGATCAAGAAGCTGTTTTCTGCCAGTTCCCTGATGACTGAGTCCACCAAACAGCCTCCAGAAAGTTCTGGTCTCATCCCTAAATGTTTCAGCAGCCCGTGGTGGAAGTTCCTGCAGAAACTATAGGGCCCCTCTCTTCTAGTTACCCTTGTCTGGAGAACCCCAGCATTTCCTGTGTTCCACAGAAATAGGTCAATTCTCTTGATGTGGCTGGAAGTCAATTCCCCTGCACTAACACAAGATCATGTGATCGGAAGAGCAGTACCTGCAGATAATTCATTCTGATGCCTTTGCATCTACCTGTCGAGAGAAAAATTTGTACCCCTTTTGGGGGGTCAGTGACTGTCTTAGCGAGCTCTAAGAAAAGGAACAACAGAAGTTACCTCTAGCATTGTCAGGTAAGGTCTCTTCAGATCCATGATGTGCAGATTTCCAATGATGGGTAAAGGCCTGGGTCCTGGGGGAAAGCTTTCTCTTGCGTGGCTCTTCCAGACATGTTGTCTTTTCAGAATCAGCAGGAGAATGAGTATAAACAGTAACCCTACAGGAACAAGATTGACCCAATCCATTGTGTTTCAGCAAAGGCTTAGCTGAGAAGATGAAAATTCAGGCAGAGTGTAATCTCCTGTCAGAAGTTAGGGGTTTCAAGCATTAATGGCACTTCTACACATAGAGAGATATGAGCTTCACCTCTAAGAAATGGTAGAAATGCCTGTCTGGGGTTTTACCCTTGGAGGATCCTACTAGGCACTCTCACCACTGTGTGTGCTCACTTTACCCTGTGCTGGTTACTATTTAATGGGTGATGTCTAAACTAGCCCTGTGCATTGTCAGAGATGTCTGTGGGCATAAGTCCAATTTAGAAACAGCAGCTCCAACACTGCCTTGAACTTTGAGACCGGGAGGAGGTGGGAGAAGAAGGAAGCGGTTTCACTGGTTGCTCAGGCTTTCCCTTCTCTCTTTACGGAAGATGTTGGGTATACCAGATCTTGACAAGAGCAGAAGTTCAGCTGACTAGGGATCTGAGACAGTTGTGAAGATTCCTCTTGAGTAACCTGAATGTGGATTTATGGCCTTGGTGCACTGTGGGTCCTATAGTGGAAAGCTGCATGAATCAGAAGTGCTCAAGAGAGGAACTCAGTGCCAAGCTCCTTTGAGCTAGCTGAATAATTTGTTGTGGCACACACATCTTTGTTCTAGCAGGAGTTCAAGCAGAGTGAAATGTAGGGTCAGACTGATCTGGCCAAATCCTGAGGTCTGTGTTGATCCAATAGCCTCAACTTCCTTGAACGTGAATAGAGGGCAAGGAGCACCTTCTCTTCCAAAACCAGATGCTGAAACTGGTCAGATAATCCATGTCTTACATGTTCTTGATTTTCACATAATGGTTGAGACTGGAAGGGAACCTTGGAGGTCATCTGGTCCAACTCTGCTGCTCAAGCAGGGCAACCTAGAGCCAGTTGTACAGTAGGGCCTGTATCTTCAGCGGTGGCAATTGCCTTTGACATCCAGCTATAACCATTTCAGGAAGAGAGGTGGAGAGAAGAGCTTGTATGATTATCTCTGAATGGGGAGCCAAAGCTGAGGGGAAAGTTGAGAAAAGATGGTCTGTGTTGGTTGAGGAAAGAGGGCTGAAGTACAGTCTGACTTGTGTGTCTTAGAGTCTAAGAGAGTCAGCAGCAGAGAAGGAAGTGTTAAAAGAAGAAGCCATGGAGAAGAAACCATCCAGGGCTTTCATTGAGACTGACCAGAGAAGATGAGCCGCAGCCTTCAGAACAGTGTTTGGAAGAGCTTTCTAGTGGAAGTGTAGAGCACTAAATTATACATGACCTTGAGGCAAGAACGTGAAGGCTGTGTGAGGTGAGGTGCACAGGCTGAGCCCCTTGTCCTTGACTCTTTAGAGTGTCAGGATACCTGAAGAGACGTGGCCAAAGGCATAGGAGGGGAGTCAGCCCCCCCAGGGGATGGGCGTGCAGAGATCTAGACAAAAAGAGCATGGGCACCTGTCCAGGAGCCTCGAAGAGGAGCAAGCCTGCTCTTGTACCAGCTTGCCCTGAGTCTGCTGCTGCCCCTGGGATCTCTAGAGGAAAGACCAGAACATTTCACCTACCTGGAAGGTGTCCTGGAAAAAGTCCAGGGCCTATGTCCAACTGTGCGCCAGTTGGCTTGTTTCTACTCCACCTCCCCAAAGGAGGTAAAAAGGCACTAAGAATATAATTCTTTCCACATATATCTGGGATTTAACTATTAACAAAGAATGAGTCAAATACTGACTCTTGAGATATGAAAGGAAGCAGCAATTCTGAGTTGTTTCCCAAGAGATGGGCCCAGGGTTAGGTCTGTGCAGAGTTTCAGAACAAGCACAGCTTTTACCTGCCTGTACAAGACTCTCCAAGTTACTGGAAGGACACTGTGGAAACTGGACACATCTCTCAAAATGCAGTGGGAGAAGGAGGTAACTCCTCTCACGCCGTTGCCCTTGCCTGCTCAGTCCTGCTGATTTCCTCCAGCAGGTCTCTGGTTCCTGCAGTGCTGGCAGGTAGTGAGTGAGCTGAGCAGGGTGACATTGTCACAAACATGAGTGACAGTCTGTGAGTGTTTCTTCCCTGCTTGAGAACATTTCCCCTTGGCCTTATTTTGAAGTGGAGATTCAAGATCCTGCTTTGGGCCAATATTCGTGGCTCCTCCAAGGTCTGACAGGCAGTGTCTCTAGACACAGATCTTGAACGAGTTGGATTGTTTCTAAAGTGTTTGTTAAGTTTATGGTAGTGAAATACTTCACTGCTCTATGGCGTTTTATATGATGCGTGAGGAGAACTTGGCCAGGTTCTTTTAGAAACAAGAAAATTCTTGTGGTGCTTAGTCATCTTGGTGAGCAAGACGCAGTAGAGCAAGAATCATTCTTTTCACTGTCCCAATTCTCCTCACCTAACATGAACTCAAGAAAAAAATACCCAAAATGGATGCAGACATAGGCATCATTGGCCAGCTGGGGGATGTGGTCACATTAGCTATGTCACTCATAATAGAGTAATCATCTTTGTATCTTTGAAGATAATGCTGGAGACTGATTCTAAAGTGGGAAAGTTTTTGTTTTTGTTTTTTTTTAAAGAGTTCAGTGTATCTAATTAATCTGCATACTATTCTGAAGAAAATTAGTTCTTAGTTCCAAGTATAGGATTTCTTCTGGTATTCTTCAACATGTTTGCACAGTAGTTCTGAATCAGGACAACATCTATCATTTTCTTGCAGTAGGTTGTACTAGTATTTGTGTGCATCTCTCTGTGTGTCTGTATTTGGAGGAATGTGTAAAGAACCAAGGTCTGCCTTGGACACCAGGGAAGAGGAAGTGTTGTTGTGTGGGTATGTGATCTCTGCAGTCCTAGGGACTGATCCCTGGGCTGTTTGCTTCATGAGAAGATGCATAGGTGTAGGGACACATATGTGGCAGTGGACTGTTAATATATTTTGTACTGAATGTATACAACTTTTGTTTCTGAGTCAGAAATACATCTGAGAAAAGCTCTAGGAAGGTGGTATAGAGTAGACCTTATAAGGCTTTATGTAGATGGAAAACCCAATGGAGGGGAAGAGGTCCAGGTCTGAGATGGAAACTCCTAGGGAAGGGTGAAAGGTGAACTTCTGCAGGAGGCTTGTGAAGAAGAGGAAGAGCTCTCTTTTGGCAAAAGCCTCACCATACATACTTTGCTGAGAGGTTGATCCCAGTGAGAGAGAAAGAAGACTCTATGTCCCTAAGAAATATCAAAAGATACAATTGATCATCTGATCATTTAATTCATGCATTTAATCAGCAACAAATTTGAATACAAATCTTCAAAGAAATTTTGTACGCAAATGTTCAGTAAATGGCTTTAAAATAAATTTGCCTTTCAGTAATGAAATACGAAGATATTGCTCTGAAAGAGGTAGTATTGAATATCTGTTAGACAGTCTTCAAAGTTATGATCATCTACTGGTGTTTTGGAAAAGGGCTGAGCGTCAATAAGCTCGACCTTTGGTTAGTTTAAATAAGAAATAATTGCTAATAAGAAGAATTAATAATAAAATAAAAGTGTTTATTTTTTTAAGTCCAACTCTTTTGTTTCACTTCATTAAAATTTAATCTATCTGTATTTAATTTCTTTCAAAAAAAAAAAAAAAGAAAAGAGGTACACTGCATTAGAAACATTAAATTTGAAGTTTTCACTTAGAAAACCACCAATCCCAGTGGCTTCTGTCAGTTTGATCTTTACTGAGAAGCAGATCTGTTTTCTGATTAGGACTGGATACAGAAAATGTCTTTTAAAGGATGGCTGACCTAACCTCCAAAATGCTACTAATTTGAAACATATGAACAGTCTCCTAAGGTTTCTTCTGAGAATGACAGAAATCTAACAAAGAGCTTTCAGCATCCTGATGGTGGAATCTAATTTCGAGTTGAAAGTTGCACACAGTTGCTGCCATTTCATTAATCTTTTTCAGCTATTTTTATGCAGAGCTTAATAAATGTTGATACTGAATAAGTTTTTACTCACTTTAAAAAAAATGAAGCTTATTTAAGTTTTTTTATGTAAAAACAAGTCAAGGTGAGAACAAAGGTAAGACAGAAAGAGTGCTCATTGATTATTGGAGAGGGTAAAACATTGGCAGTCTTTTATGAGAAAGAAAATAAATGCTAGTTGTCATGAACCTCAGATTTAGAGTAGTTGTATTTTAACTTTGGTTTTAGTTTTCAGACCCATCCTCAAAGCTCATCCTCCACCCTGTGTCTCGTTTAACTCCTTACTTTCCTTTCCCGTCAGTGTATGGCTCCCTCATTTATGAGCAAAAGGGATCTTAGCAACACATTTTAAGCTTCTGTAAGGCTGGACACCTCTCCATAGTGTCAGTAACATATTACACAGAAGTTGTACCTATGTTCAAAAGAAGCTCTACTGACTCAGGGTATTCAAAGCTTTGATTGATTTGGAAATAACCAACCAAAGAAAATACCCTAAGACCAAATGCCACTGACGTCTGAAGTATGGAGGTGAGTGATTAGGGTAAAGAACCTTAGGAGAAACGAATCATACACTTCAAGGGCAGTCACATTGAAAAGCAAGTAGTGTTTAAAGCTCAGGTTAAACAAAGGTTATCTAGAAAGCCAACAACTGCTGTATTTCATTTCCTGATGACACCATCACAGACATCTTTGTGCACCGCCTGTTGCATAGAGAGAGTCTATTCAGGGTGAAAAGCTCTCTGAAACATGCTGAAAAATGTCTGAAACATGCTGGGAAAATTCTGTGTCCAATCTTTTCATATAGGGTAGTCAAACCATAAGGCTTGGATTCATGTCTTGAGCTGAGACTCTTGTCTAAGGCTTCTGACCATAGGGAATGAAAGAATTTTGGGTTGTGCATGATCAGCATCTCTCCACCATAGCAAGCTAGAGACCACGGGAGGAAATCAAACATGCATGGATGATCAAAACAAGAGATTTGATTTATTGTCTTGCTCCAGGCTGCAGTGATCTATCTCAGGACTGCCAGACAGCCCTAATTGCAAGGTTTTTTTGCATGCCTCATTATCTCTTTTCCTATTTTTTTGCCTTCCCCATCTTTGCCCACTACTAATTAAATTTTGATTAGTCTCAGATTTGCTACATCTGTACCTGAGGTTGGTATTTCAGCTATGCTTACAGGGACACTGCTGGCCTTTCAAGGTTATGCTCCTCAGAAAGTCCCCAATACTCCCCTACTGTTATCTGTGCTATTAGGCCATTTCTCATATAACTCACTTTTCATTTTTCATGGTGTTATCTGTAATTTTTATCAGAGTGTTATATTGTTTCCTGTCACATCCAGCAATTTTCTCATATAATAGTCTGTAGTTTCTCACATCCTGTTTATTTAGCTTAACTTCACATGAGGATTTAGTCATCTGGCTGCACCACATTGTTCAAGAGGTCACTTCTAGTCCTATTTCTTGTTTGATGTTTTTACAACACATGCTTTTTACATTAATTGTCCTAATGCTTTTTCTGTATTATTTGCTAGTTTTTAAGTATTGTGAACATCAGAATGGACCTATCGAAGTGTTTTTCACAGATGCATTTGTAATCCCTCTTCCAGTTGTTAAAGTCATACTCCTCACATGGTTTCAGCCATCTAAAATATAGTTTCCCAGGCTAAGATAGACTTAGAATCATAGAGTCATAGAATGCTTTGGGTCGGAAGGGCCCTTTAAAGGTCATCTAGTCCAACCCCCCTGCAATGAGCAGACACATCTTCAACTAGATCAGGTTGCTCAGAGTCCCGTCCAACCTGACCTTGAAAGTTTCCAGGGATGGGGCCTCCACTACCTCTCTGGGCAACCTGTGCCAGTGTTTCATCACCCTCATTGTAAAAAATTTCTTCCTTATATCTAGTCTGAATCTACCCTCTTTTAGTTTAAAACCATTACTCCTTGTCCTATCACTACAGGCCCCTTGTCCTACCACTACAGGCCCTACTTCTAGGGTCCTTCTTTGTCAAAAAGGAAACAAAGACTTTCCTGAAAATGATAGCTAGGTTAGGTGGAATAAATCTCTGTGTAAAGGGATCCATCTCCCTACTCTGTTTTTTGAGAGAACCTGAAGGACTGAAAAAAGGCTGAGGACAATAATGAGTACTTAGTGGATGAGGGTCTGGGTTACTATGGAAAGATTATAAGGAGAACTGGAGAACAAAACGACATAGTTTATTTCCCCCCTCCTTTAGTTTTAAAGAGCTAAAGATATCTATTGAGGGCATCATTCTGGAAGATTTACTCACAGTGTAAAGACTTACTCACAGTGAGTGGTACTTTCTCACTCAGGTGTTCCATTGTGGTCAACACTCACAATCAGTGAAATTACCTCACAGCTGTAGGTGAATGAAAGACCTTCTGAATCCCCAAGTAGGATTTTGAGGGGTGAGCTTCATGTATTGAGGATAAGATTTTTACAGTCTGCCTACATATGGAGTCTTTTTCAAGTACTTCAATACTTTGTGTTTGTAAATTATGCACAAAATATTTCTAAAATCTTTACATATGACATATTTACAGTTAAACACCTTCTCAGTTTTTACAAAAATGATTGTGTGAAAGCTTTGAAAAGATAAAAGATGTCTTCTAGCCAACAAGGTAGCAAAGTCAGCCATTGCACATCTGCAAAAGAGCATATCTGAACTAAAGTGTATTGCAACAAATGTATTTTCATTCATAGATAGAAATCTGACATATATAGCAGTATACAGCTGATATAAAATATGAGACAGCCCTGCCTAGTATCTTTCTAAAGTTTTTCAAGGAAAAATACATCAGCAGAACTGAAAAAATCTGTGCTATTTTATATGAGAGGAGTTTTCCCCTTAAATCTGATAAGTAAGTCTTGAAATAAGATGCTAATATAAAAAAGTCTTGAAATTTCATCCACTGTAGCTTGTTCTTCTGAGACATCAATGGTAGCTTTCTGTGTCTGAATAATGCCTAGAGGCACTGTGATCCTTCTGTTAGATTTTCATCTCCCATCCATTGCCTCTCCGAGGATTACCCCGTGTAGGTAGGCACAGATGTGTGACTCTGCTCCCAGATACTGTCATCTCATAGAGTTCCTTCAGATACCTCAATTTTTGTTTCTCTTAATTGAGCATCTCTTAATTACCATCACTTCTTGGGTGGAGTTAATTTACCTTAATTTAGCTTCAATTTTCTTCTTTCTGCTTTCTCTTGCTTTAGGAGGCAGTGACTTCAAAGGTAGCAACTCACCACACAGAAGTTCTCCACTGAGTCTTCCATAGGTTGAACATAGTTGCTTTCTGATCAGTTCCCAAATCCTCACGCTTTTTCTTGGAGCTAGCATTTGTTTCAGTTTATATCTATTGACATTAACAGTGCTACTATCCACTTATGTTGGATGTAATAAGACATATTATGTAATTGCTCCTACTCAATTCCCTTATTGTGTCCTTGAAACAGTCTAAATAAATCTATGCCAATAATGAAATTTTTCACCATTTCACTTTCTTCTCCCTTTCAATAAACATATTAACAAAGAATCTTGATACTCATATTGCCACTTAGTATATCTCATCAATCACTATATCCTGTGCTCTGCCATGAAAATGATTTCAACATTTTGTTTCCTAGCATAAGCAGTCTTCAAAATACAGCACATTTTCTCCCCCATCCAAAAATAGGACAACAGACTTTCTTAGAAAGTTAGTCTGGGATGCTCTGGTGTGAAAAGCCTGTTAGAATCCAAATAAATAACATCAATCAATTTCTTCTTGATTACCCCTATGCAGTTGAAGAATGTGACCGTAACTCAGAAATCTTGCAGTTAAATATGGTATCCTGTAATAGGCTTGAAACATAAAAGTTGTTTCAATGGCTATATTGACTCAGTGATGACAAAAGGTAAAATACAGGTAATTTTGTAGAGCAGTTTGTGGTGGGTTTTTCTGATGAACAAATATATTGGAAGGATCTAATTAATTCACCTGGGCTTGGCATAGTGACTATGTATTCTAAAATCAAGCTTGTTTTATATTACAAAAACATACCTATCTACAGTCCCTTCCTGAAAACCTATAGTAGTTAGGACAATACTCAGATGTTTTTAGCATTAGAAACTGAAAAGAGCATAATTTGGACAAATATTACAGATTAATTATTTTTCTACATGGTGGCTTCAAATCTGCTGTGCTCATCATAGTTGTTGGTATGAATTTCATGTGGTTTCTCCTCTTCTGGAACCTGCCATGAAAGTCAGAGAAGAGTTCAGTTGATCAGATATAGACTTACTTTTGCCATAAAAGAAGACTAAAGTGCACTGATAATGTCATTCTGTTTGTATATATTATGTGTCTATTTATTAACATTGACCCAGCCTGGCATGAACCACCAGTTCTGAATTCTTGGGGATGGATTCAGAGTTTTCTTAATAGAAGAATTCCTTAACACTGATGTTAGCTATGAGAGTGCAAAATTAATATCTGGGATTTTCAAAGAGCTCTAAAGAAACAAGGTGACCATCTCTAATGAAATGTAAATGATGTTGTATGCCAAATATCAATGTCCCTTCCCATTACCTGATAAAGCTCACTTAGAATAGAGTATTTCCGAGCAGTTCTACTGATACTACAGGACCTTCAATTGAGCAGGGTTATATTACTATCACTGGTCAACACAGGCTGTGAATTCTTCAGCCACACTTTAAAACTTTCCTTTTCCTGACATTTTTTATCATTTACATATGACAGACTATTTCAGGTCTTGCCAAAAGCCAGTGCTTTGACTTTCCTGAGGTCAAACGGCAAATGACTTGCAGAGCTGTCATTAAAAGTTGTTTTTTTTTCTGATTGACATTGCTACAGCTGATCTTTTGGCTCAAAACTTCCCCTTAGACTGCAAACTTTCTCTCACCAAAAGCCAAATTGTGTGTTTCATACTGGAGTTTAATTCATTAAAAAACTAATAAAATTTCCTTTTGGGTTCACAACATTTTGTTTACAAGGAATGTATACATGTATTTCTTCTTGTCTTGCCTTTTTAAGTTTGTCCTGGCATAAAGGACAAAATTCAGATTGCCTAATATAAGAATCTGTCATCAGTCTCTAATGAAGGGAGATGCAGAAAGCCTACAAACAGTACAGGGAGCTTCTTAGGTTAGCCAAGAGGAAAGGTATGTCTGAGTTTCTGCTCTGCACTTGATTGTAGGCATCCAACTCAGATGTACGTGGGACTCAACTGATCAAATCTAGGTCTCTATGGCATAGAGCTCTACATTTGAGGTAGGCAATGAAAGGTCTTTCGTTATCAGTGGGGAGTACAGAGACTTTCAAGAGTTTAATTCATGTAACCTAACATAGATCTGGAAGGATTCAAATGAACTGCAATCTAGAGCCCTCTCTTCATTGACCGTAAAGGGAGCCTAGCAGGGTTATTTCAGGTGTACTTGTTTCTCAGCCCCATTGTTTGTGTCTTCATGCATAAAACAATAGTGCCAGGAGGCCTGTCTTCTCAGTGGTCAGATCATTCAACCAGGAAGCAGAAGAGCTTCTGCTCAGCCTAAGGGAGACTCACCCCACAAATACTGAAGAAGTGCTAGATGTGCTAGAAATTCTTGATGGCACTAGAAAAGCAGCACCATTTAGCCAAAAATGCAGGTATCATCTGTCTAAACTACAAGCAGGAAGAGGGTAACTGACGCAGCGAGCACTTAAAAGAGAGATAAAGAGCTCCACTGAGGTCTCAATTTGTTTGCTCTATTTCTGCTTTTTGTTCAAGGTTAGTCCAGTGTAAATGGCATGACTAGCTAGCAAGCCCAAAAAAGATCCTGAAGGTGGCCTTGACAAATTCACAGCCTGAGGCAGAGCAACATTTTTGAAAGCTGACTCGTGTACAAACCACAAACCCCAGGAAATCAGGACTGCAGTGTGCTGTACATCTTCCAGCATAATGAAAATAAAGGGAGGTTGTTTCTTACCTCCCAATAAACAGAGTCATCAAAGCAGTTCTGATCAGGTGCTTGTCCCAAGAAGGGCAGCTTTAGAATAACACCTGCAGGAAAAACAGCATCAGAGGTTAAGAAATGGACAAAATGCCCTAATAAATGTTCCTCAGATGTGCCCTGGGGAGTCAGATCTAAGTTTTCTGACTCGTTTCCTAGTCTACAGAAATGTTCAACCATCTTGGGACATCAGGTCACTCATTATGAGAGGTGACGCAGATTTCTTCATGTTGGCATGAATAAGAGCTTGATTTTAATTGCTCAAACTTTTCCCAGATTTCAGACTGGAATTTTCTATTTCAGCCTGAATTTTTGTTTGGAAAGTATCCACAATCACATGGAAACATGTGACACCTAAATGAATA
Source organism: Ciconia boyciana (assembly GCF_034638445.1). NCBI lineage: Eukaryota > Metazoa > Chordata > Aves > Ciconiiformes > Ciconiidae > Ciconia > Ciconia boyciana. The sequence goes on along the minus strand of NC_132936.1, from coordinate 5,768,164 downwards.
TGTCTTAATCTCAAACTAGTTTATGTTCAGAATTTTAAGTGTCTGAATCTGGAGAAGAATTCCATCCAGAACAATATCTTACTATTCCTATATATACAACCCAGTATCTTTAAAGCATGTGTTCAGTAAGATATCTAGGCTTCATTTGAAGACAAAATTATTGGAAAACTGCTTTTCCATATTTAAGTTCCTGCCAGTGTGCCATCATGCATTATTTCTGTTTTGTATTATTCACATGAAATTGTTGATGGATTGACATTCTCCATGGGCAAACCTCTAAATTTGCTTATATTTCAGTTGCTATATGCATCATACTGACCTGTCAATGTTCCGCCTGCCAGTGCAATTCCAATTGTACTGCCCAGGGCAGCAGCCTGCATGCCAGGACTTAAGTGGACACCTTTCCTGAAAAGGGCAGAAAAACAAAACATTGACAATAAAAAAATTGTTACACTTTGAGACTGATAATTGGTCTTACAACACTGTACTTGCTGTCTGCTGGACAAGATGGCTCATAGGAAAGTATCCTGCCATTGCTATGTACAAGAGAGAAATTATGATTTTATTTTGGATTTGTTTTAGACTACAGGTGAAAACAAGTTCTTTGAAAAGGTTATTAGTATCTTGTAAGCCCTTAGAGAATGCTCTCTTTTGACAAAAAGACCAGTGTTTCCTCTTCCTCGACTCTTTTAAGAGAGTCTTTTGAGTGGCTCGTTTTGCAAATTTTCTTGGAAATCTTACAATTACCAGCAGTGTAATTATAGAATCATAATAAAGATTCTTCTATGTTTGAATGGTTCTGTATGCTGTTCTTTATGATGTTTTTAAATTTATTTATTTTTACTTGAACTTTTAATTTGGAACAAGTTTGGCATATAAACGGTGTGTTAAAGGCAAGATATCAAGAAGAGTCCTATTTAAACCAGAACACAATGTCTGACATCAAACCAAAGATGCATTTTCTGAAAAAAAAAAAAAATCATAATTAGATCCAAGAAAGGTGGAAAATTAGGATAGACTTTTAAAAATCAATAAACTCCTTTCTCTTTTCTCTCTATAACTCACCTAACTTCCTGTTTTATTGCAGTTACTACGATGCCAGTGATACCTCCCAGTATTCCAGGTAAACCATGTAAATTATGAACTCCACAAGTATCTTGAATGTTCAGATTGGATGCCAACAAAGGCTGAAATGAGGGGAAATATGAAGTTTATAGTAAGTTTATAGTCTTCTATTATCTGTAGAGTGATATGCAAAAGAAAGCAGCACAGAAGTACAAGAAAAAACTTATTTAATGTACACAAAATTTAGCTATGCACCCTGCTATTTTTCTTTCACCGTGCAATTATTTATATGCAGAGAAAACCAAATACTTATGTATAATGTCCAAGGTACCTTCATAAATATAATGGTACAAAACACATGATGGTCCACCAATCTTTTCAGTCACTGCAGCAAAGGTTGAAAGAGGTGGCTAAGTAACACATACAGGCCTGTTCTGAGTCTGCTAGTCAGGTATTTTCTTCCAGAATGTTTCTCCATGAGGAAATGGCAGTTTAAACAGTTTTAGTCAGAATATTTTGTTTCTGCATTTTGCACATAAACCACTTCCATTTTATACTTCAAAAGTATTTTTTTGATTACAGATCTATTTAGAAATTTTAAAAGACTGATATATAATTAATCTTATTTCACTGAAACATGAGCTTGGAGCAAAATTCTGGCAGCTCCTTGAACAGAAATCCCAACTGTAATGGACTCTAATATCTATGTGATCCTTCTCCGTTTTTAGCTAGGTGATGGACTGAAGATAGCTCCATAAGCATATATTTAAATCACACTGATTTAAAGATAATAGTTACCTAGAGCTTACTCTCTATAGTGTATCAGCCAGTTTCTAAACTCCTTTTCTAGCAAACCAAGGGAGCTCCAGTAAAGCTCATGAAGCACTAAGTAAATGAGAGCAGAGGCAGGTCCAAAATACTTACCGTCAGGAAGTGGAACCCAAGGACAGAGATGATTCCAGCAATGCTCCCAATGCACATGGCAGCAAAAGGGTGGATTGACAGGTCAGCACAGGTACCCACTGCTACTCCTCCTGCCAGGGTGGCATTTTGAATGAGAACCTGCAAAGAGTATACAGAGGTGGAGAAGATATATGTAGAACACAGGCTTGTTTTAGGGCTGAATTACTTGTAAGGCTTGCTTGCATACAGAAGTTTTCCTTTTCGTCAGGTGGAATTTTTCCAGTGAAGAATGAACAGGAATTTAAAACAGGGTTCCCTGTTACATGTTCAGGGTGTTGGTTCAAAGCTGCTCTAAGGGAGTTTAACTGGAGCCAGTTTAATGAAGTCCAGCTTTTGCAAAGTCACTAAAACTCATCTGACCTCTCAAGAAGCCAGGCCAGCGAGAACTGCCTCCTACAACAGCAGCAAATTCTGCAAGCTCATTGAAATATTCCTGCTCTCACTGGGCTTAGATAAACACTGCCGGAAAGAAGAGGGAAAAAACACAGGGCTGAATTTTGGGGCAAGGAGCTGAAAGGTGGGCAGCTTGGCAGCCCCCACCTGGTTTGGCTTTGCCTATTGTGCAGCTGGACCATGAGGTTGCCGGGGAACAGGTCGTTGCCTCAAGAGACCTATTTTGGTTATTGCAATACGGTAACTCATGTAGGATATTCTTTGGAATAAGACCCAAAAGTCCACCTGAACGTTGGACTAATGTCTCTATCGTTCAGCAGGTTCTGTGGACAAGAGAGAATAAGGGAGCAGGACCATCACTATAATGTCTAAGAGCTTTCTACTCTCCAGATGCAGTGATCCCACTGAGGAATCATGACATACCTAAAGCAGCATGGGTTGCCTCAGGGCCCAATCTGACATTATAGCTTTCAGAAGTATAATAGCTGTAATTTTGCCCACAGTGTGAGTGAAGACTCCAGATATCTCACGGACACTGAGAATCTGCCTAATCATCCTTATTATACAGGGGTGACTAGATTTAACAGGTTGTGACATGATTCTTACCATACTGAATTTGCCTCTTTGATCCACCAGGCTGGAGAGGGCAAATGTTACGACAGTACATGCAGCCAGGGAATAGTAAGTGTTGACAATTGCTTTAGTCTGGAAAATTGGTTCAGGTACAATGGCAGAGTTAAAACTGGGCCAAAAAAGCCAAAGGAACAGGGTACCTGGATGAATATAAGACAAAATGAAACAAAGACTATTCAGTCACAAGGGGTATTTCAATGTGAAAGATCCAACACAACAGAAGTAGCTATGAGAAATGAGGAAGGTGAACAAGAAGAAACATGAAATAACCAAAATGCTAGAAGAAATAATAGATTATGCAGAAGCTTTGACACTGGCAGCTGGGATTTTGGCACATGGTCTCTGTCAAATCTTACTGGAAGATGTGAACACGCTGTGACCCCTTGCCAAGCCCCACCACTACCAGAGCTCACCACCACTGTGAAAACCATACCAGAACAGGATGCATTAGGAAGACAGTTCACATGCAAATCCTTTGTCATCTATTGATATAACTGATAGTTTTAGCTGGAAATTGATCTATGAATAGATCTAATGGACAGATAAATGTATGGTTTCTAACATTCATTAGTGGGACAGGCACAGCTCAATACTTTTAATTATGGCCGACTTCTATGGAAATGCTGCTTATAACAGAGGATTTAACGAAAAGGGAGTCACCACTAATGCACAGTGAAAATGCATCTTTAATTTGATCATTCCTTTTTTCAGCCAAGGAAAAACTGTAAAAATATGTGTCTCACTGGAAACATCCTGCATGCATCAGACAAAAAAGAATATGCCTCTAGGATTGTTCTTAAGAAAATGGATGCAGCATAATAATAGGTAATCATTAAAACATAGGGATGAAAGAGGGATGAACAACTGATCAGCACTCACTATCACTTCACTTACCAATCATGGCAAATATGTCCGAATGATAGGTAGATTCTTCATTTTCATGTTTATTTTTCAAACCAGGACGATACAAGACTAGGGTTACGGCCAAACCAAAATAAGCTCCAAAAGCATGGATAGTCATTGAGGCTCCAGCATCTGTGGCCTGTAATAGGGACCCAAAATAATGCCATAGATTTTATACAGCATAAAGATGAGGATTTGATGAAGGAGAAATCTGGATGACTTTAATGGTTTATTTTCTATGGTAGAAACTAGAACCTAGAATATGTAAACTGGAAGTATTACAAAGTGAAAGCATTTGTTATAAACAGAAAACAGTTATTGCTAAATAGTTGTACCTTAAGTATTTCTGTAACTAGATGTTCGTTGCATGCAAAGATTGTGATCTCCAGAATTGTCAAGATCAGCATCTGAACAGGACTTGTTTTCCCCAGGACTGCTCCAAATGAAATCAAAGCAGTTGCTGTACTGAAGTCTGCATTTATCATGCTGAAATTAAGAAAATGAATAAAAGCAAAACAAAAACACAGGAAAAAAGAAAATCAGCTTAAAGAGAACTGAAATAAGGCTATAATATCAAACCTGTCATATCATTAAAATGATAGAGCTTTAACTCTTCAGATATGAAATTATCAAGATCATCTTTATGGATGAAAATTAAATCAAACCTTTCCAGATGGGTTTTGTAAGGATCTTACCAGCTGCTGAGGAAAAATTGTGGGAAGGTTGCCTCCTGCTTATACCATATATATGCTTAGCTGGTTGAAATTATAGTGAAAAGTCAGATGAGATGTGTATTGCAGGTGTGCAGGGATATTTCCAGCTCTGACTGTTACTTGAACTCCAAAGATGACAGGGAGCTCTTAGTTTTGGTCAGATGGTTTATCTCATTTCAAAAGCCTTGCATGCCTTTCTATCACTGTACATCATGTTTTCACTGGCTGTCAAGAAGGACCAGTGTTAACAGGTTATGGGGAATGGCAAAGATAAATAAAAACACGAATTGGTCAAAAACTTGCAGCACAGAGGGGCACTAACTTATGGGTCCCTCTACAAATGCCTGTCTGTAAGCGTTAAGGAGCTACTTATATTATTTCTGCTTGTCCCTCAGTAATGTTTGAATGCTGTTCCTTTCAAAATTCTCTACAAGTTGTCTCAGAAAGCAGAACTACAGATGTGGAAAACACTCCGAGACCTTGGTAGAAGCAGGACAGATGAATGGGAGAGGGATTAAAAGTATCTAGAGACACTGCTCATGAGGTCTCTTATTCTATGATTGGGGTCCAAAACCTACTGCAGTATAGTGCTCATGCAAATCATTCCTTGAGAAGTAGGAGAAAACCTTGTAAGTGGATAGACACACTGTTCCAGCCTTTCTTCTGTGACCCCACGTATCATGGAAGGACAGATCCTTTCATGCCGGCTGGATGCAGGAGATGTTGTGCTACTGCTGGAAATCTTCTAGCTTCCACAGCTCCAGAGACTCAAAGCAGTCTCTCTACATGACTTATGGCCCACATGTAACATAGCACTTCAAATTTCATCCCACCCTTTGGTTCCCTTGGCCCAGTGTTGCCCCTTTAGAGGTGAAGGGCAGGAAGGCCTGATCAAATTTCAGTGAACTTAGATGTTGTAGTTTATGGCTTCTCCTGATATCTTAAGGGATAGAAATGTCAATTTTTGTAAATTCACATGTACCTTTTGATATTAACTTGAATTTTCCCTCTTTTCATGTGCCAAAATCCTTGCATCAGAGTTCCCCACTGGAGACCGAAGGCAGCAATGAGCATGTTGATACCAACGCTGCTGAATCCATATTTCTTCAGAAAGGTCATCAGGAAACCAAATCCAACAAATATCATCACATGGACATCCTGAAAGACTGAAGGGAAAACTTGTCTGTGTAGTGACTATGAAGGGAGGAAAGCTAGGGACAAACAAGGATTTAATAGAAAAGAAAAGAGTTCCAAAGTTATGTCATCAATGTGATCCATCCTTCCCCACTTCATAACCAGTCTACTGGTTGAAGATTGAGTGTCTGGAAAATGCAAGACACAATTATTGATTTTATTCCTCGCTATATCATTATGGAAAGAACATTAGATCTCTGTACTAGCAAATTTAATGTGTCTGGAACTGTTCTCTGCATGTCAAGCTACCTGGAATATCACAGCTTCATGTCCCTACAGAAAAGTTCTCTTCCCCCTCAGATAAAGGTTGTCATATCCAGCGTGTTCTGGCTAACTCTGGAATTGTACATGGGATTTGCTACGTAGAGTGCTAGTTGGCCCAGTGCAAAGGTATGCTTGTGATCCCTAAATATTACCGTACAAGAGATTGATTTCTTTACCTGGGTAAAAGAAAAAGGCATTAAGGTAATGTCTAAACGAGTAAATTAATATTGCTAATCAGCATACTTAGCCCTCCTTCAAATATGCTTTTTTTTTCAAATATGAATTTTGTTATAATATGGCTAGTTCCTTTTCTACTTTTTTTTGGAAGTTTTTTATTTTATTTATATTTTTAGGCTTTTTAATGCAAACTGAGTTTGCATGACCACAACATGGATATTTTATATTTTAAAATATTTTGTTACTCTGAAGTGTTTTATGTGATTTAATAGTCTCTACACCAAACAGGTTTGAGTCCTGTAATTAAAGCTTTTTCTCTCATTTTATTGTTAGTAAGAACATCAGTATAGAGAAACTGTTTCTTTTTATTTCTATTTCATTGCCTCTTACATGCAAATATGCAGGAAAAACTTGAGACATTGACCTGGTTAGTATAATATCTGGGTTGAAGTTACATTTCCCAGTTACATACTTTCAGCATTCCTATAGTTTTGCTATATGCATTACCATGTTTAGCCAAAAGAGGGCCCAGAAGTATAATAAGTTACTGGAGATTCTTAATATTTGCACCGTCATATTCCAGCCCTGACCTAGCACTGAAATACATACATGCATGTAGTAAGATCCTTTACATTGGGCTACACACATCTAAGAAACAGCATAGAAATGCAGGTGATTCCCAGACATCCCCAACCCTTTTGCTTTCTCTTTAGGCTGGACATTTTCACATTTATTTCCTGACTTCAATAATAGCCAGTGATGGGATTTTTAAGGCCCCTGCAGTCCTTTGGAAGCTTCCCGTTTTCCTCCATGTTACTCAATTTCCAGAACTACTATCCAAACTCTTGTGTTGTGCTTACTACTTATTTTAAAAGATACACAATCAACTTCCCCATTTGGGCTTCAGCTTCTGATATACTTGCATATTTTGTATTGCAATGTTGTGTGAAAATAACTGTCTTGCTTAGAGCTCAACATATTCCCTTGTTTCAGAAGACCTGGCAAGAGATGAAAAGGTTGTGGCTGGGGACAGTCCAAACCATGCTAATACAACCTTCCTGATCCTACCAGCAGCAAAGTCTTTAGTGTCTTAGTGGATGCAGAACCCAAAACACAGCTTAATTTGCCCATATTCCTGTGTCAGGGGGTGTTTAGGAAAAGGTTATTAAAGTACAAGATCATTTGACGGGTACATCTGTCCGTGCACCCTCCCAGCTTGCAGCAGCCTGTGCCACAGGAATGCAGAGCTGTGGCTTCGTGCCTGACTTGACTGTGGTGGTGGACGGCACTTCTGGAGCAACACTCCTTCAAATGCCTTGGAAAACATGTAGCAGTGGTTAGTGCTGGTAGGGCTGAGAGTGGATAGCCTTCCCAGCCTTCCTCCACCATCCTGATGACCTCAGGTACAGATGATCACCCACCTTTTTTTTTTTTTAAGTGGGACAAAAATATGTTGGCAGGTCACATGAGAAAGTTCTTATCAAATAGGGGAAGGAGTAACCTAAGATCTCTCCCCTTCTTTTTTGAAGATAACTGGAAACTGGATGCTGCACAAGCCTTTTTCTTCCCTTCTTGAAAAAATTTTCTATGAATGACTATTCACCCAGTAACCTGTGGGATGAGCACCTTTGTATTTGAGAAGTGGCCCAGGTTATTTGTCTGACTCTTGTAAAACTACTTTATTAAAAGCTTGTTACTGTCACCAAAAAAATGTTTGCCCACAACTAGAGGGCAAATCTATAAAAGCTGCACAGCAACATGTACAAAAGTAGCCTTTTTGTTTGACTTTAGCAGAAGAAAATGGAAAGGTATTAAACACTCTTAGCATGACAAGTCAAAGTGATGTACAACTTCAACAGTTTTCAGTTTATATCACACGAGTTTCATGCACAAAATGAGGAGTACGTTTGAAAATTACCTATTTTTGCTCTTTTTATTATTTAATCAGCCTATGCCATGGACCTTCTAATAAAGTTTTAGTTTTGCCCATTCAGGGCAGTTAGCTCCAGGTAAGAAAGTTTTCCCAGTCTTTCTTATGGTTTGTTAGCATTCAGCATATTACTTGCTCTTGTTTGCAATCTCCAGGTTAAATCATTGCAGACAAAGCAAGTAAATTGTTCTCATCAAAAGAGTCCCATTCATGTGTCCAACATCTCAGAAAATCATGTCTAGATTAGTAAAAGATGCTTTACTGCTGAAGTAACCTGACTTTACATGTGAGCAAAAGAACAGGTTTCAAAAGCACGTTGATGACTGAGGAATTTAATTCTCAGTGCCCATCAATAGGGCTTCTGCAGGCTCAGGTCTCTTTTGAAAGGTGCTTTTAGAAATCTTACCCCAGCCCTGAAGATCAGAAGCAATTCTGTTTGAAACAAGCAGCTGGTTGACATGTAATCGTGGGTCCTCCTGAGGGCTAGCCAGGATTCATATAAATGTTTTAAAGCTTTCTGGACTTATTTACACAAAAGATTAAAAGTCTTAATTAAAACTGGGTTAATCCATGGATGTTGAGGACAAATCTCACAAACTGAAGACCTTCAACTAATCTAGCCTATACCTTGTGCTTTAACTACCTCTTACGCATTCTTTTAAAGAAGAGTAGGTCTGGAATGATTTCAAATGATGGAGAAAACAGCACAATTTGAAAGAAACTGTTTCAGTAACTAGTTGTGTTTAACAAAACATAGTACTTCTACTCTGTGAGACAGGAAAATAGATTGGGAAAACAACTCCGGCACATCCTGAACAAAACCTCTGCACATGATTCGGCAAGTCTGCCCACGACCAGCATATTAATTCCACTGCTAAGTCTCCTCATGGTGGTCAGTCTCAATGCAAACATGCTTCTGGCATCTAGGTTTATATCAAAACCATGATTTTGCTCTGCCTAAAGGAGTAAACTGTAGAACCCTGAACAAGAGTGGCACAGAAGTTTTCCTAAGCCATGAATCATGGATCAATCACAGGACATTACATACAGGATAACAGCACTAAAGAAATCCTCTAGGAGTACTTGCAAAACCATCACACACCCTTGTCCTCCTGTTCTAGTAGCACAGCACACCTGAAGTTGTCCATCCACTTGCCATGGCTGTACTTGCATCTACCAGAAATAGATATAATGCAAAGCTATGCTTTGGGAATGATCTCATCTCAGGCCCCCTTACCTGAGTGCAAAACTATGGTGATCCATAATTATTATTTTCATCTTTCTTCAGTCAAAAAATACTGAAACAACTTGGATTCATGGTGCTGAGGTATTTAGGGCATATAAAAGCAGGCCCTGCACTGCAGTTCTGAGAATATAAATTGGCCCCTGGATAAAACAATTAAATCTATGAGGTACAGATGGGTTAACATCCCTGGGGATAGCATGGGAAGTAGTTTGAACCCATCATTTTGTGAACCCAGGGGAAGTCCTGGCTCAGGATATGTTCTAATACATCTATACAACCATAGCATTAACTTTCTGCCAGGTTCTCGGGCAAACTGTGCTCTTGTGTGCACATTGTAGACAGGGATGTTTGAGGGAAAGAGGGCCTGAAAGTGAAAACACAGGTATTAGGAAATTCTGCTTTTCTTCCACTTGTTTATTGAGAATGAAATTCATCTATTATTAGGTCAGTATCTAAAAGTCCAACAGTACACCTGCGGTGTTTGCTTAGTTTATGTCTCTACTGGTTAACTGAACAGCCTGGCCAAAAGGCAAATGGCTTAGCTTGACTCACATCTGTACAGCTACATGTTCTTCCCTCCCAAAACATTGTTCCCACCTGTACTACTTATTGAGAGTAGGCCCTGATCTATGCTGTGCCTAAAGCCATACCTAGGTGGAGGTCAAGGTGCTGGTTTGCATGAACCAAAACCATGCCAGAAGCTTCCTAGCAGTTCAATGGTGTGGACAGCTGGGGCACAGTGTGCTGATATAACATAGTCATACACTGGCTGTGGAGAAAGGCATGGGAGACAGCAGGCAATTTCTTCCACATATTTGAGACACTTGTATTAGGGAAGGAATAGGTGAACCCTAACTGGATAGATTACATTTAAAGGCCTATATTGTAGTGTTAGCCTCTGGTGAGAAGAATCCTTTTTTCCTGCAATGTTCATGAGGCTCTTGCTCTCTCTCTTACGCCTTTTTAAAATGGAGATATTAAATTAAAGAACAGGGTGGCACACAAGGGCTGGGAGAGGGTTTTGTTTAGTAAGAGAACAGCCTGTCCCAGGAGCTCCCCAGGGAACACAGTACCCATGGTGCTGTGTGTGGCACAGGCAGTCTCCATCCAGAAGATGACTTGAGGTTTACTAAGAAATCCACCACAGCACTGTAAGGGACCACTGAAGGCTATTAAACTACTGGCATAAGCACGAGGATCCCATGCACATTTCTTTATTTTCCTTGGTAAGGGGGACTCTCAGAAAATGCAGGTCATTTTAGTACCAGAGCCAGCAGGTATGATACTCAGACTGGAGAAAATAATTTGCTGTGTTCTTGCAGGGCAAACAGACCTTAATCTGAGTCTGATGGATCCATGTCCTAGAAAACATCCTTCCAGCTTACCAAGTTACACAAAGATGCCCCAAACACTATTGTTTTGTGGCTGTATTTGTTGTCGTTGTTGTGTGGTTTTTTGGGAGGGTAGGGTCAAAGAAGAGGTAGGTGGACCGGCGTTTTAGGTAATAGGTATGTTAATAAAATAACAATATCACAGTACAATTGTCTGTGCTCTCAAATTATAGGAGTGGTCTCTGGCATAGTTTTTGCCTAGACTAACTATCATCTCCTGGGTGACAGTGGACCAGGGGTCATTCCCAATATGCTGTCTGGATAAGGCTACCTAATTTAGGAACTTGGATAATTCAGTATCATGGACATGGCGAAGCTGTGTCTCAGAGAGAGAACGGGCTCTGGCATAAGCCTAAGTTACTGTCTCTTGGGGATACTGCTGCATCTCAGTGGAGTTAACCCTAACGTGAGCAATTAGCCCCTGATGTTCATCAGCTGACTCGTATCTGGAGCTGAATAATGCCATGCATTCACTGTTCTCTCAAGTGGACAAAGTTCTGCGTGAGAATATACAACACAAGACTATTAGGGAGTGAAGTGATCCCCGAGATCACATTCCCCTTTAACAGTTACTGAAAGGCCAGTTGGAATGAGACAAAAAGAGAGATACATCCAAAATTACACGGATACTACATACAGGCGAGGAGTTCTGTACCGTTATGATCATCATTAAGAGGATTGCAATCAGGGCTACAGGTCGTTAAGACATTGGAGCCAAGAACAACAAACCTTCAATACTGCCAGCAAGACACAGGCTGCTCCTCTGCAGACTTATGTTTCTATTTATTTACAACAGTCTGATCTTTGCATGAGTAGGAGGAGGGTGAGAGAAGTCAGCAACTACTTCTCAGGCCAAAAGCTTTCTCCCTGAACTTCATCAAGCATTTGCAGAACAACAAATCAACAGAAACAAGCTGATCCATTACTGTCTACAACTGAGCCACTGCTTTGAAAGATAGGAGGCGGTTATCCACCTTGTGACAAAAGCTATCGCCCTTCGTGGCGTCCAGTTTCTGCAAAATTATTTTTTAACAATGATGAATATGTTGCCCAATTTCCAAGTTCTCAGAAAACAACCTTTTGAAACCTGGATAATAGTAATGAAATGTTCCATTCGGTTTCATTATTTGATACAGTAATCAGGATAGAAGGTCCGGCAAGAAGCACTACCATCCATCTCTGGAAAATGCTAGAATTGTTCAAAGCGATTCATAGTTCTCTGAGTTTTAACCTGCTATGCAAACACTAGAACTATTTTCAGGACTCTTCTCTCCCAGAACAGCTAAGTTCTCAGCAGTTAGCTACTTTCAGAATTTTATATGTGCTCAACTTGAATTTGTCTTTGAAGCCTGCTGCTTTCACACCTCAGAAAAAGTTTGTTTGCCCAACAGCATGCCTTTCTTTTCTAGCTATATCAGTAGGTCTCATAAGTTATTCAGAAATCTTGCTTAGGATTAGTTTAAAGAAATTCTAACTTCTATAAATCTTAGACAGCAACACTTACTTGGGTATAAAGTTTGGGAGGCATCACTGGTGTCATATTCCACAAATTTTCCAAACAAAATAATGATGATCACTTCCAGAAGAAGAGCCAGGATCGAGAATTTGAACCTCATGTTGGTGTCAAGGGCTGAAGGCATTGCAGGAGAGCAGGAGGCTGTGCGAGCCTGATAAAGGACACTTGCCTTCAGCGGAGCTGCCTAATTCAGTGGATATGGGTGATATAGCAAACAAACACACACACACACACACAAAAAGAAACAGAGAGACAGGCAAACACACCGTCACACCCACTATGGGAGGGAAACAGTATGGGTCAATATAGCGATTTCTATTTCCCAGGCTATTTCTGTGCATGAAATACTGGCTTAGATATTTTTTCAGTTTGTAATGCAAACCAGCTCAGTTAGTCACAGGTATGCTTCTCACTGTCTTATACGTATTTTAAAAAGGAAACAGCCTACAAGAAAAGCTCACATAGCCCGGCTTGCTGCACATAGTGAGGAACACAGTGACACTGAATTTTGTTTCCTGTAGTCAATCATTTCTTCAAGTTGTAGCTTTTGTTTTAAAAGGTAAATAATTTTTCATCTTATATGAAACATGGTTAATCTCCTGTCTCTTCATATAAGATATGATAGGCAAAGAGAATCTCTTTCAGCAGGCTGAAGAGGTTCTTATTTCACAGTGAATGAATTACTTATAGACAACAAGTTCTCACTGTGAACTGTTATTTAAAAAGAAAATGATTATACTTCTTCAAAGGAAAAAAAGGATATTTCTAGTTGTTAGAAAGTAAAGCTGTCAATTATTAAAAAGAGGAATTTGAAAAAATAGATCATTTTTTTCAATTTAATTATTGCTTTTTGCATTTTCCTTAGCTCAGACAATGAAAATAAGTCAGACACCAAATTTCTTAAATGATTTTAAACAGCTCAGTTTGTAAACTTTCTCATGAATAAAGGAGTAAATTAAATTTCAGTTAGATTACTGTTGGATGATCACTTGTTCTTGACATTCACGTTGCTTGTCAAAATTTGTCTTGACCCTTAACAGTTTTGTGGATAAAATATTTTCTTGATGTGATATTGAGTAATTTGGCCTCTGTTAATGCAGTATTCAGAAGACAGGTCAAAATTGTATGGTAGGAGTGTTTATTTCATTAAAAGTTGGAGCTATTAAAAAGAAGGATGATATTGCAGTAGTAGATTAAGTGGTCCTGAAGTACTAGTGCTAGGATACAGCAATAAAATGCCATGTAAGTCCTTGGGTATAAAAATCGGCATAATCTATATATGCTGGGAGGTGATGCTACCCTGGGCTTCTGTCCTGGTGAGACTACTGTTGGAAAACTGCTCACGTGCTATGAGATTAAAAGAATTCAGGTTTTTTAGGGCACATCTATACTGGTGCCAAGCAGTGCCATGGCCTTTCTTCCGGTTCTGAGGCCAATTTACATGTTTGGCAATCTTCAGCCTGCCAAATAAGGTGGCTGACACGATGCACCTTTTAATAATGGTGCCTTGTTCATGGTAACTCGTCAATTAAGTCTGCTTGATGCTGCTGTTGTAATCTTAGGGAAGATAAAAACCCTGCCACTGTTGAGTTTTCTAGTATAAAGGTAGAATTAGACTATTGTCCAGACGAAGTTTAAAATGATCTCAGCTTTTTCTCCTTGAAAATGGATCTGTGGATTTGGAATGGAAACCAAATTATTTAGCAAGAAGAACATACCAGTCTACCACAGAATCAAACTTGCAAGTGGCAAAGCTAAAGTAAGTATATATGTATTTTTACTTTGTAGCGACTATTTCATTTGAACAGCTCAAACAGAGGAGGCAGAGCTTTGTTAGAAAGCTATTGCTCATCCTTGCTGTACGACAGAATAAGACAGACGGCAATGTTTGATTGTAAGGACCTGCGAGCTCCGTCATTTGCACAGGAAGTGATTAAAAAAGAACAAAATCACGGGTAAAGTTCATTGTTTTTTACCCATAGCTCAGACATTAATAACTTGTGTTATTCATTACATAATGTTTTCCCCAGTGAACGTCTCACATGACATATGTGCAATCCTTATATTAAGTCCTTTCAGGGGTGTGGAAAAGGCTCCTTGTTGAAAAGTTATTGAGGAAAGTGCCTTTTAATAAATGTTTAAATTTTAAAATGGGTCAAGTCAAGTTCATTCAATCAGGACTTTCTCTGAGATTATTACTTTATATCTTAAATTGCATACAGGTACATACACACAGAGACATGCAATCTATATTGAAAGACTATTTGTGCATGTCTAAGTTGGTCATGTTACACTGCCTTCATAGTTAATGGGAAATTATGTGCAACTCAAGAAAACAATTAGTCTCAACTCTCTTAAAAAGTTGTCTCAGGAAAAGATGCTGAATGTTTTAGAGATTCTCATTTCCCTTCACTGATTATAATGCGAGCCTTTGGTGAGTAGTTCAGATTTACACATCTAAACTCTAGAAACTTGACTCAGGACCAGGCTTTTCACCCAAGAGTTTCAAGGACTTGCCAAGTGTGCTCATTCACTCTGCTTTCTTTGACCAGAAAGAGCAACTTAGCTGTTTTCCTGGTGAGGTGAACTGATGTCCAGCAGCCACAGATAAATGGACCTTATAGATGTACAGGTGATTTACATGCGAATAGGGACTCTGAAGAAATTATATTCCAGTATTTATGTACTCCAATATTTCTTCTTCTAAATAAATTAAACACTTCTCTCTTACCATTAATGAGGCTTAATCTGTCAACATTTAACTTTAGATATTACTAACTTTAAGCAAAAAGGACTGACACTCGCTACCAGGAGGAAGAAGATACTTTATCCAGAGGGTGGAGTTGGGCTACTTTGCTTGCTGGACTTTTTGGGAAAACCCAATTTCGCCTGACTCACTGCCTCACTTTTTGCCCATTGAGATGGGCTTTAGCTTTGTCCTGGTTTTGGCTGGGATAGAGTTAATATTCTTCCTAGTAGCTGGTATAGTGCTGTGTTTTGGATTTAGTATGAGAATAATGTTGATAACAGACTGATGTTTTAGTTGTTGCTAAGTAGTGCTTACACTGTCAAGGACTTTTCAGCTTCCCATGCTCTGCCAGGTGCACAAGAAGCTGGGAGGGAGCACAGCCAGGACAGCTGACCCAAACTGGCCAAAAGGCTATTCCATACCATATGACGTCATGCTCAGTATAGAAACTGGGGGGAGTTGGCCAGGGCGTAGTGATCGCTGCTCGGGGACTGGCTGGGCGTCGGTCAGCGGGTGGTGAGCAGTTGCATCACTTGCTTTTTTTCCTGGGTTTTGTTCCTCTGTTGCTCTCTTGTTGTTTTCCTTTTCATTACAATTTATAATAATAAAAAAAAATAATAAAAATAATAATAATAATGAAGATGCTGATGTTATTTAAAACTCTGAGTTCAGTTCACTGAAGTCTGAGCTATGAGTATCCCTCAGTCAACAATGTGGATTTATGGAGCATGACTTGGGTGCATGCCAATCCTGAAGCTACTTCTCGGTGTATGCTCTTATTGTGGACATAGCTACAGAGACCAGAAAAGTAGGATAAAGTGCAGCTTGCCTGCACACTGTGACATAAATATTTCTTAGATGTCCTGAACTTTGAGCTGAATAAGTTTTTTTGAGAACATTGACATTTATCCCATTTCTGTGGTGTCACGGTAGAAAAGTTTTTTCATTAAACATTAACTTTAACGCTTTGAGTCAGCAGACACCTACCTCACCTCAAGTTGAAAGCTCAGCCAAATAAATGCAGTTTGTCCATGCAGTCCTTAAATAGCCTCCTTCACCTTAAAGAGGGAAGTAACAGTAAGTGTGTTTTCTGACTCTTTGGATAGCAACAATAAGATTGTCTTGACTGGATCCATATCACCCCCCCAGACTCTTACCTGATTTCTTACAAATGTGATGAAAATAAGGTCACTAATGCACCACTAAAAGTTTATTACAGGGAACACTAAGATGTCCATCAGAAGAGGGATGAAACCCAATGGACAAACAGCAACCACAGCTTAATAGGTAGATGATGGTTTAGTTTACCTTGTTATTACAGGGTCTCTTGCTGATGTAACTGTTTTATTTTTCCATTTGAAATCACACAGACTTTATTTTCTGTGGAAGACCTTGCTTGGTTACTATACAACGCTTCTCCTCTCTCCAGTACACAAAGAACTGATAGAGGTTAAGACTAGAAGGAATCACTCAGTCTTTTTGTTCTCCCCTCTAAATAAAATAGGCCAGGGAATTACATCCAGTTAAGCTGTGTTTGGCTAAAGCGTACCTTGTTGACGAAGAGCATGGTGGGCTTGAAAACTTCACTCTTTCATGTTCTGCTTTTATCGCATGAGTGTTGCAAAGAAGGAATAAAATGCAGAAGCAGAAGCTTTTGGTTGAGGAGGTATTTAAAAGACATGTAGGCGTGGTGCTTAGGGACATGGTTTAGTGGTGGACTTGGCAGTGCTACGTTAATGGTTGGACTTGATGATCTTAAAGGTCTTTTCCAACCTAAATGATTCTATGATTCTATGATTCTATCCCAAAGTTGCAGGAAAGCTGTTTACAACAGATAACAGGGTTCGTTCTCCCTTACACAAGGGCCAGTTTGTCCTGCTCTTGTGATAAAAAAGGGACTACTGCAGGCAATGTATCATCTCAGTTGTCTTTCCTTATTGAGGACTGTCTCTAGGTTTCAAAATCCAGTCTGGAGCTGTGCATACACCTCTATTTGTGTTCACTCTACTCTTTGCATCTTGCCAGAAGAGCACTAGGAAAGGGCAACTTGTCAGGGAAATTGAGAAGTCTTTTGTTCCTCATTGACCTTTCATGATACAAATTTTCTTACTGGCATCAGCAAATGCAAGTACATGTCAATCTGAGCAATCTCCAAGTTTTCTTGCATTGCAGACACTCTACAACATCACTTGATTTAAGTGTATCGCCTTCAGTGTGTTCTTGTTATATTCATGTTAATCAAAACAAAAATTTCCCAAAACACAGAACAAGATTTAAATGGAAACAGAAAGTTTTATTCTACCAAAGCAAAGGCTTTGGTAGAAGCTCAATAGGGGGGATGCTGTTAAAAAAGAAAACTGGAAAGATGCACCTAAAAATAATTATTTTTCAATGTTGTTTTCAGGATTTCTTAGCTGTGCTAGCTGTAGAGTTATTGGCAGCATGGAGTTTGGAGGGTTGTTTTCCAGTGTCGAGGAAGTTATGTATTCTTCTGAATTACCTTTTACCTGAAGATCACATTATGCATGAAGAAGTCCTCAAAACAGTTTCTAGCAACCCCTTCTATGTTCATCTATCAGTTGAGATAAAATTTAAGTGGACTTTCAGCTCTGGGTAAAAGTGCTGATCGTCTGTGAATCTGCACAGATTCTGTAACATGCTCATTTCTCTTATTGGTTTCACCCTTCGTAGCAAGTAATATGAATTTTCTCTACCAGTTCTTTTTTTCCCTGACAATTTCGTTTACATAGTGGCTTTTTCCCCCTCCTTGCTTCCAAATACCACATCATAGAAAGTATTTTCTAGACATATACAAGATATTTTTCTGGACTTATGCACAGATCACATATACCCCTTTAATAATTTAGAAGATCAACTTAGGTGCCTCAGTTTGCACATGGGTGGGGATCCGTTTCCCTGTGAGGAATAATGGCAAAAAAAAGTGCTTTTGAGAAATAGTGACTCTAGAGAGTTATGACATTAGGTGATGTAACTGCAATGGTAAGTGTCTTCATCTGTTTGCCTTGTCTGTGACAAGTTGCATTACAATCCCTGTCTTGTGCCCCAGGAATTTTTGTTCTTCATATCAAGTTTTTTACCAATTTTCTGTGTTTCTGCATTTTAAGGTGTCTATTCCATTACCTGTAAATGTTGTGTGATTTCCATTTCCTTATTTGCTGAAAACTAGATAAACACCTTTCAGCTTTATAAATCCTCTATTTTTTGGCCCCTGATGGTGTTTTACAGTTACAATTTTGCTCGGTACAATGCTGTGCTATTCCTACAAAGATCCCGAGTGCTCCATTTGCTGTAAGGAAAGTCCACATCACTGGAGTGATGACTACAGGAAAGTTGACATGCTTTCTGTTTCAGCAAGAGGGCCTGTTCACATCTCTTCCACTTCATCGTGCCCTCCTATTGAGAAGGTTAAGTACTTCTCTCTCCACTAAATCTTGCAGAGTACACAAATGGTACAGAAATCTTAAGTGAGCTACATAATGCTAAGTTTGCCGCAATAATTGCAATGCATGCATGAAGAGTCAAAGAGGGTGGTTAGGGAATATTCCTCAATGAAAAGATGTGTTAGCTTCAATTTCCCTAGCTAATGTAGCTCCCAGTGCTACTTTTGCACAACAGTCCATCCAGAGCAGCCAGATCGGAGAGTGTCTGTAGACCGAGACCGTAGGAAACAGGCTCCAGGGAACTGATCCCAGAAGACCTCCTGCTATGTGTGGCACTTTCATCATTTATATAAACATCAGCCTCTGAGAGGCCGAGCTGTTATGTTCTCAGTGGCACAGCAGCAAGGTGCTGTTTAGTGGCAATGCATGAAATAATTGGTCTGACCTACATGAGGATTTGTCGAGACAGAGAGGTAGTAAATATCTGATTTCAATGACTCAATGAGTGCTGTAAACTCTGAGCCACACCACAAGTTAAAACCCAACATAAACTGTGCATTTTGTACATGTGTTAACACTGATCCACAAGTTTTAATGAGTATGACCTTGGCACAAGTCACAAATGTAGGTAGAACAATTAGTACACAAAAAATTCCTATAAGAAACTCCCATATTGTTTGTTTTTCCAATGTACAACTAATGTCTCCTTCAGTTGTCTGAATATTAGGCAAGTAGGGACTTATTTATTTGTAGCTTGAATGCTGACCAAATGGAAGACATGATTTGTGACTTTCATAATTAATTTATGTGACTGTTTTTTAGTTACCAGGAAGTAGGTACTAAATCACTGAACGCCCAGAAGTAGTCCTGTGCTATTGAACTTGACAAGATGAATTTATTATTTCCTTGCAATCGGCCAAGCACAAATTCAATGAACGACTGCAACCCAACTTGCTATCTAAAATACAACACCCCTTCCGGGACAAGTCAACACTGGAGGTACTACAATGAATTGAGAGCAAATAAATATGGGCATATAAGGAAAAATAATTTCAGTGGAAAAGTCCAGTCTCTGAAGTGTTCATATCTCTTGTGAAAGATACAAGTTTTCATGCCATAGCTCATTAGATGCCACATTCTTCTTAGACAATTTCCAGGTACATCTAAACCATATGCTTATCAGCATTAAAGTTCTCATATAGGGCTGGATAAAAATCTTTTATACTGGTTTGTTCAACTGATCTGTCTAGCTAGATCTGCAATGACTGTTAGTGTGAGGCTACTGGACTAATCTAGGCTCCAAAGATTTAAGCTTGGTTTATGACATTATGGTCAATATGTTAAAATGGTCCGGATTGTTGTTGTGTTTCAAAAGCACCCATCCTTATGTTTATTGATTACATAAAGGATGGTCCAAGACCCATCCAGGAGGCAGAGCAAAAAACAAGACTAGAGACAGGTACACTGAGATGAGAAAGGCTGAGCCAAAATGGGGTCCTGGGGCCATGGGCAGGTGGTGGGAGAGGCTTCAAGGAAGGCTGGTCAGGGCCATTAAAGCCTATGAGTGCCCTCAGTGCCCTAATGCCTGTTATTAAATACTAGGCTTGGATGGTCATTCATATTTCTGGTGTTTTTTGCCTGTCCAGCAAAATTCCTACATTTTTGGATGGCCTCTCCCTTATCTCATCGTTTGTCTCCCTGCCCTGCCTTCACATTCTACTGCTTGCTTTCATTTCACTTTTGCCTCCTGGTTCTTTACACATTTCTTCTTTTTCCATTGTCTCCTCTCTCCTTTCCCATTTATAAGCTTATTTCCTCATGAACACTCAGCCACTACAATCTGTGGAAGAAGCATGATGGCTGCTTCCAACACGTTATTTATTGTGACTGACATTTTTTACCTCTTCAGTCACCCAGCATTTGTCTGTTTAGAAGCACAGGGAATTTTTAGGTCATTGAGGAGTTTTCCTGGAATTGTATGTAGCTTATCACATACTCCCTTCCATAAATGTTTTGCCCTGTATTTCTAAAGTTTTTATGTCCTTCTTCATTCAGTTAGAAGGATGCTGCTGACCTTTCCGGTTTTAATGCTTAGAAACTGATTTCTTCACTAAATTTATTAATACAGTGTATATATCTTGTTCTTGTGATAAAAATATCTGGTAGTTCAAGCAGCTCTTACTTTTTTTTTTAACTCTTCTGATGTTTGTAGAGAGCAATCATATTCCCTTTCAGCTTTTGCTTTTTCTAATCAAGTGGCCTCTTTGGTTTTCTCTGATATTGCAGACTGTCTGTTTTCCTGAGCACATTAATTCAGGCTTAATTTCAGCTCACTTAATGACAAATAACTAGAGCTGCAAACAGTACTTCAAATAAATTCTCAGCAATATCATGCAAGATAGCATAAGCTCTTCTGTTTTCTGGAAATGCATGCTACATCCTAAGGTGACATTTGTTTACAACTTCACTTTTATAGTTAACAGTCATCCTGCAATTAATATATCCATGTTTTCCCTTGTAAAGTTGGTTCATGTTGACTGCCTCCCACATTATCACAGAAAACTGAGTAAACGTTAAGCATCTGGTCTAAACTAATCATCGTGACTCCATTTGTGGCCTGAGGCTTTTCCCGGCCTATGCTTCATCCTGCTAGTTTTGGACTATTTTATCCTCCTCCCCATTGACCACAAAAAAGCTCCACATTGAGCTGCTTAGAACTGGACAAATACCTTATCATCATCTAAAGAAGGTACATTACCCACCTGCAGGATATCTGCCTTCTACCCAATGACCCAGAAAGAACAATTGAAAGTTTTCTTTTTACTTAGAACAAGAGAAGACTAAGAGGACAGATAATAGCACACTTCAAATATCTTTAAGGTTTCTGTGATAATACATTTCTTGTATTACTAAAAGGGAGAACGGGGAGTTCCTAGCTTTTAATTCCATGTGGCGTCTGCAGAAATTAACGCCTACATTGTAGATGCCTACATTTATCTCAGTAAGCTGGTGCTCACTTTATTAGAGATAAGGGAAATAGCTACTTAAGGAGTGTAATTAAATGTATCCTAATACAGATACCCAAAGTAGGTAAAAATGACTTATTTCTCTCTCACTCTTTCTTTCTGTCTCTGCCTCTCTCTCAAATATAAGAAGGACTAACTCCACAGGCCTTTAAAGTTAGGTGAGATGAATCCCACCTGAAATTCTCACAGGCTTTAACTAGTTTAGCTGCATAGCACATTATTATTTTAAGAAAACATAATTTCTGTTTCAGGGATGAGGAATTGAAGCAAAGAATCCTCTGCAGTCTGAGGATCGGGCCCTGACTTATTCTAGGATCTTTTCCAGGGGAGACTCAAAAAGTTTGGCACCAGGGCTCCTGTCTGCTATGGTCCAGCAGCAGTGCCTTAACTGCAAACCTTGTCCTCAACTGGCTGAGATGACGGTGTTATGAAGAGATGTCAAAGCATCAATCTGTCTTTTGAGAAGTCTCCTTTGGGACATCTGGTCAGGTTACTCTTATGTTTTCAATGTCAAGTACCATTCTTAAAATAGTAAGGAGACTTATCAGAAAATTCACTGTGAATGGCAGCCAGAAGTTTGGGTGTATGTTTTGACAAATGAAACATGTCCCATCTTTTGTGTCGCTGAAAGGTGTCAATCAGACCCACTCATTCCGTTGTCTCCAATGGGCTTTGGAAAAAGCTTCTTAGGCATGACTACTCCTAGCACAACCTGAAGATAACGACACAATCCTGTGCCTGTTATTTATAGCTAAAGGCAAATATGTAATAAAAATAAATAGGTATCTTAAACAAGGGCTGCTTTAATTTCTCCTAGGAACAGGGTTAGCTGAGACAACAGTGTACTAGATAGCACCATTTCTGCATGCAAACAATCCACTCACTATAGGTGCCTGAGGAAGGAGAGAGGGTAAAGAGTTGAGCTTCCTCCTCTAGGTACGTAAAGTGGTAAATAAACCAATTTTAACTTGCAACAATAGTTCTCCAGACAGTCATGAAACCACAGAATTGCAGGAAAGCCTGCCAGATAACCACCAAGTCGCAACAATAGTGCCCGCTTTGGAAAAAATAGCAGGGAGGAGACTCAAAACCTGATTTTGATCTGGAAAGGCTTGCGAGTAAAATGAGTCCAGACTTACCAAACTTTCAGACATGAGGTGTTTGTCTCATTTCCTGCCATTGTCTCAGGTACCTAGATTTTGCCTTAAACCAAGAGAAAGCACGCTGTCCTTACACTTCCAGAAGACTTAGGCGTGTACAAACTAGGTGGCCCCAGATCTTCATCTGGATCTTGCCAGGTATTAACTGACTCGTTCTGACATATGCTGTTGTCTCAAACAATTAGTAGGCTCTTCTACTTACTGGAAGTATTTATGGCTAGAATCTTGTATCGTTAGACTTTCATTGCCTTATGGATCAAGGGGGTGAAAACAGAACTTGACGCTGAGTTAGTCTACCTGTAGATGAGAAGTCTGTATTCATATACCAACGGAACATTCTGCCAACTACTTCCTAGCTGGATACACAGCTTTCAGTAGCAAAAGAGCAGTTTTGATAATATTCCCAATATTAAAAAAGCATGTCCTCTGATGAAGGACATGCTTTACTGCTCTAAGTTTCTGTGCAGTAGAACTTCTGCCAGCACAGAAATGTTGGAAGGTGAGAATTCTTCACACCTCTGAGTTGACAAAAATATTCCCATAAATCATTCTAACATTCAGACTGTGCTTGAACAGCATCGTATTTTGTGCTCCTCCTCAGGCTGAGAAAATATGTATGGAGTCAAGCATAGGAGTGAAAAAAATTTCAGGGGGACTTGCCTGTAACCTACAAATTGGGGATGAATGCTGCAGAGGACATCTAGAACTTGTGGTTAAACAGAATGATTAAACTGTTGCATGTGATAGATTTCCAGGATATTAAATGTTCATGCGAAAGCTCAATTCTCTTTCAGATTTATTCCTTTTAAACAAACACAGTTTTGCATTACAAATGCATTATCCCCTGTACAATGGAAAAGGAAGGGGAAAAAAAAGCTGTTTTGTTACTTGTGGTAACCAATATGTTGAGAAACATCTCCTGACATAAGAAATAGAGACACCTGCACAGGAACCACTCCTAAAAACAAAGCACTAACTTAGGAGTCTACTTCAAAAAAATAGGAGACATTTTTATGTTTTCTGATACATTGTTGGGTGAGGGAGGAAAGTCTCCTCCATCATATGGCCAGAGTTGCACAGCCACATCTGCACAAGAGGTGAATCTATTTTTGCTTTGAAATTACTGGTTTTGTGTAATTTCTGTACTTCAGAAGCAGTAGTGCTTAGAAACTCTCCCTTACTCCTCAGTGTTTTCAGTCCTGTGCAAAAATCACAAGGGCTACATGTCAACTTTTGCCAAAATTAACAGCTTTTGACCCTTCAGGAATCCCTTCGTGGGAAGCTTCAGTTATATGTGCCTGAACAAAGAATGCTGTATATCACTAAATAAAAATAACATGGTTTAACATATAATTCCTTTGTTATCTTCAGTATAGTTTTCTGGAATATGTTTACCTTGGGAAAGGAGTCTTTAAAGAGGATAGGTGAATGGTTATGCATGCCCTAAAATAAAAATTGGTGTTTTAAAGTCAATGAATAAAATAAAAAATCTCATGTTTCATTCCAAATTTGTCAACAAAACAAATAAAACCCTTAATTCGGTTTTAGTTTGGCAGCTTGGGTTTTCCTCCTTTATTTCCATCACTTTATGCAGAAGTGGGAGAAAAGAAGAAAGCAGAGGAGTGTTAATGATGCAAAACAGAAAGAGAAAAATGTCATTTGATTTGAAATTATCATTACTGTTACTGTGGAAAAAACAAAAAATCTGATGATAAGCATTTTAAAGAGTCATTTTCAGTTACACCTGTGTTGAGCATTGGCTTGCCCATCAGTAACAGCATGAATAGTTAACATGGGCCATTTCCTTAATGTATATGAGAGTATTTCCATGCCAATCTGTTACCTCAACTTCTCCTAAAAATTGCCTTTCTTCAAGACTTGTTATTGACGTGGGTGTCAGAATATCTTTGGTAGTCCTAGGGAACAGACCCATGGCTGCATTGCACAGACCCAAGACCAGACAACTGAGCCCAGTGACCAACCTGTGAACCTTCAGACATCACCAGCGGGTCAGCATGGGAGGGAGTGTCATTTCCTCACTTGTATCTCCCGGTGCCCTGTGTCCCCTTGACTTGTGGTTAAACTGAGATATCATTATACTGGAGGTGTGGCTACCAAATGTGTTATTATAATTCACAAGTCTTAGTGCTTCATAGGCTCTTTCTCAGCGTTCATTAATTAATCTTCCTTGCCCTGACTATGTCGGTTTATCTCTGTGTTGCAGTTGGTGAGACTGAAGCACGGAGGTTAAATGTCTTGCTTGCAGCCTGGAGCGGAGACAGTAGCTGTCAAGTAGCTTCTTAATGAGAGAGTCTGTCTCCTGTTTTTCACAGTTTAACTGTGGCCCTTACATTTAGAGGCATTCAATTTTTGGCAGCCTGGCCTAGAAGAGCCGGGAGCAGCCCAGGGGTGGGGAACATCCTTGTCCTGTCCCTGCTCTGATGGCCCTTTGCTGCTTGGTCTTGCTCAAGCATCTTGCTACAGTTTTGTTTCTTGGGCATTCATTGGATATTCTGACAACACAAATTTCTAATGGCACGTCAAGGTTTCCAGCCATTGCTTTCCATTTAGTATAAAGTCTTAGCTTTAGCAGCTTAAAGTCTTAGCTTTAGCAGCTGTTGTTATTGTAGGTGTGATATGTTAAGGACATGAATGAGGCAAGATTTATGGAAGAGTTGTTCTCTCTATCATACCAATAGATGGAGAAAAACAGGGAAGATTTAGGCCCATGACTCTCAGCAAGACTTTGTGATACTGAAAGTGGAAGACCTTCCATTTTGCTTAGCCCAGAGGCTGATTCTCAGACAGCCAAATTAGATAATGTGACTACTGCAGTTGGCGCTTTTTAAAGATAAAAATTGTTCTTTCTTCACAAGCTGTAAGACTATTAAAGTTACTTCATAACATTTGTTCAAAACTCTGTGTTTAAAGTCCTTGTCATATAAGTTAACTGCTGAAGAGTTCTTACATCATTCTCCAGAGATAAGACTTAGACTTGTACCATAGTAGTTGCTCTTATCATTGCTCAGCATATGTGCTGCTTGTGAGTGTATCTGGAACCAGAACAGAAATTGTAAGAAATTCTCGGTGTTACTTGCTTCTTGCCTGAACTATACCTGAAAAGTAGCACAATTCTGTAGATGTAACTTCAGTACATACCAAAAAGCATACGCTAGTACCACAGAGGAAACAACTCTCAGGGCAACAGTATAAAAAATAAGTTTATGAAAATACAGTCAGAGAATGGAGAAAAATGTTATTTGACATGCTGGATCTCAGTGAATGTCATATTGCTTTTACCTCACCTGTATGTGGGAAACTCATATTCAGAAGCATCTCAGCCTTTCCAGGGACATGAACAACTAAGTGGAGTGAACCAAGCTCTCCTTGAAGTCTGTATTGAGAACAGAAATTATACTTCCAAGTATCATTTCATCTCACCTGCTGTTTCTTCTATTCCACATCAATAGGGAAGCAGAATGTTTTGAAATCCCCTGTGAAAGTAAGAAGGTTAATGCCTGGATACCCTGCAGTAACCCGGCAGAATGCATGATGCTCCAGAGTGGCACTTCATGGTGCAGATCTCTTCCCGCTCCTGCTGCTGCCATGCTCAAACACCACAGCAGGATACCCAGAGCACGAAAGCTGGCTCTTTGGGGAGGGAGCTCTCACAGAAACGTCTGATAATAAAAATCATTCCTCTTTAAATATTCATTGGCCAAGAGAGTGAGAGAGGAAAGAGAAAGTATGTGCGTGGTAGGAGTTTTAACACCCATCTCCTTGGTTGTAAGCAGAAATTAAATCTTGGAAAATATCCCAGAAAACACCTGAGAGTTTTGCCAAAATTATGTATCCTCCTGTAAGAGAACTTTCTGAGGAAACAGAAATTCTGAGTATTTTCTGAGGAAAGTATTTTCTGAGGAAAACATAGGTTTCTCAGGAAATTTTCACCCAGCTTTGGTTTGAATTACACTTTCTACAAATATCGCTGTGGTTGTAGGAGCCTTGAATAGTGGCACACAGTCATGACGTTGAAACTGAGCTTCAGGCAGGTAGAAAATCAAGGCTACCAGAATTAGTTATTGATATCCTGGAAACCATAAATGTCCTTAATTTGATGGTATAAGTTGCTTTAATATGACAGTAATTTGGCCAACAGAGACAGGGTGAAACAATGGAGGGGAAGAAACCACTACCAAACTCTTTCTATATGTAGTGATTATTTATTCATCCAGTATTAGCTAAGAAATTCCGTGCAAGCAAGTGTTAAAATCAGGCCGGGGTAGGCCCAGAACTTTAATTTCTAGTAAAAGGAGGAGCCCCTTATACAGGTAGCAAAATGAAAAACTGGTACAGCTGAATGTGTGGGTATGGTTCACCCTCTTGTGTTTTTAACCAGAACTGCAGTCCTATGGAGAAAATTATTTTTACTGGTCTAAAATAGGAAGGGAAGGTGGTAAGTGGTATCAGTCCTGCTCAGGGCTGGTATATGTAAGTCAAGAGCTATGGGAGACCAGCACCCATCTTGAGGAGCAGCTGGAGGTCCGGTGGGACACCCATGTGCGTCCTGCATGGCACCAGGATGTATCACTTGGGAGAAGTGTCAGGAGGAAGGTTAGTAGGAAGGAGCTTCTCTGTTCAGTGAGAAGATGCTGTTCCAGATGTTTGCTCATTTTTTAACATCTATCAAAGTTTATAAACTGTAAGCTAAGAGCTTCTGTTTTCTCTGTATCTACCTTTTCATTAAAGTTAGAAATATAAAGATCAGATAGAAGCAGTAATGTAAAAAAAAAGCTGTAAGATGATTCTGAAATACTGTTTTATCAATGTAATAATATCTGTAATTGTAATGATATCTGTAGTAACAGATCAGTAATGATATCTGTAATAATTGTCAATATCTAAAGAGGCATGATTGTGATAATGCGCCTCACTAAATGGGTCATAAAGTTTCTCCAAATAACCAATGCCACTGACAGGTAACATATCTAAGTCCTCAGTTCTGAGTCAATACAGATACGCAGCCATCTGAAGTCATGCCCTGCATTGTAAAGGGCACGGAAAGCTATGAAATGAAAAACTTTCTCAAGGAAACGCATCATTAGAAGCGATAGGCAAACTAACGTGGCACTGTGACCATGTGCAGCAGATCCGGCTAAACTTCCCCCTAGGCAGGAGCTGGTGGCCTGCCTGCAGATAGAGGTGGGAGAAGGCACATCTAAGGCCTTCAGCTGAACTTAATCCTCTTGGAGACATCCTAAAGGTGTGCACTGCTAAGAATTGGCACTAAGATGGTTCCTGAGAAGTTCTGGAGAAAATCAGATATTTCAATGGGGATTTTTGGGGACTTGGATCTACTGCCATTTTTTTTGGGGGGGGACTTGGATCTACTGCCATTTTTTTTTTTTTTCAGCAGCATTTTTTTCTACATGCTGCAATATGAATTCCAAGCCAGTGTGGGACTTACTCATAGAAAGGATGAGAAAGGATATATATACCTCTTTCTTTGTGCGAATGCTTTTAAAAAGCTTTATATTTCTTGACTGTTAGTGCCATATGAAAAAAAAAATTATCATTTATCACCTGCATACACAGATGTATCAGAAGCTTTGTGTTTAGGCCACAGAGTAAAAGTTGGCAGATTCAATGTGTGCATCTTATTTTGGCCATACAAAAAAAATGCATCACTTTTTGCTTTGTCTTTCTTTTCCTGTCTCATCCCCACTCACATGAAGTATCAAAGAGCCTTGAAATCTCCATAAGAAATTTTCCAAGTGAAAAAAACTGAATTATAAATAAGTTCAATGAAAAGCTCTATTTGTGAACTGGTGGTAAATCATGTATTTATTTAGCAGGAATACATTCTGTTGATAATCCAAGAAAAGGTAACAGAAGAAAGTTAAGTGGCATTTAACATATTTTGCAAAAAGCCTAAAGTGTTTTAAAGTGTGTTTTGTATGAAAAAGAAATGAATCAGTGGAAGATCCACTGCAAGGAAAACCACAAAGCAACATATCAGTAGCTTAAGCATGATTTCTACAAAGTCTAAAATAACATCAGAGGTTATTTTGAGCTACTAAACTCATTTAGGACTGAAGTAATGGTGAGATTTCAGAAAAAAAATGTTACCTATAGATCAGTCTGAGCTGATGCACTGAGAGTGAATACACTTCACAGTGAATTCTACTCTTTCCTAATCAGTAAGTCTAACAGCAGCTATAACAACATCCACCAGGCCATTACATGATTTGAGTGGTGCATCTACAGGTAGCAGGACACTTCTCCTTCACCAGTGAATGGTTACAGCTAAACAAGGTTTTCAGATTTCTGCATTTTCCAAGGGAGTCTTGATGCTTGCAAGGATTGGCTAAAATATAAGAGACAGAAACAAAAACATGAAATATTGATTGAAAATTAATTATCCTGGTCTGATACTTCCGCATTTAAAAAAAAATCCAAATTTTTATGTCCATATAGTCTTTGTACTTTTGCTCTGCTGTTAAAATTGCTTGAATATTATAGAAAAGGGAATGCAGGCAGAAAAGTGGTATCTTATAGTTCCCACTATGTGTACTCTTTGATTTGCTCCGCGTGGAAGTCTGCAGAACCCAGGGGCCTGTGCAGATCTTCCTGTACATAGAGATGTGTGAAGCCTGACAGTCTGTTTGTGCCCTTAGATATAGATGTACATCAAGTCATTTTTGCCTTGAGTTTTCCAGAAGAGGGCAGCAGAAGATTGACGGTGTGACAATGCACCTATTGCTCAACAGCAACACAAATTCCGCGTTATCACGGGATGGTTGAGGATGGAAGGGACTTCTGGAGGTCATCTGGTCCAACTCCCCTGCTCAAGATTGTGCCTGTTCTGCTGGGATTTTTAACCACTGTTATTTCTGGGGGAAATGAAAGGGGCAGTTCTAGGATCTTTTGTCCAGATTAGTAAGCAGTAACTATGCAGAAGTAAAATGCTACAAAGGAACAACATTATTATCTGAGGTGATGCAACGTTTGTTATAAGGTGGAGAATACATTCACTTACTGCAAAGCCCTCTGTCACAGTAACCGGGACAGTCTGCACATTTTGGTCCACTTCTGTAAGGTGTAGCTATTTGCATGTCATTGTTTCCTCTGAAATTTGAAAGAAATACAATGCAAAACAAGATCAAAGTGCACCTCTGAGCCATTAACAGGAGTTTATGTTATTTATCGTAATGAAAGACATTCAGAAGTTTTTGAATAAAATTATTTTCATAGACAGTCATGCTTTAGTTTCAGATATTCATAGAATACAAGAACTTTGATTTTAAATAAGAGGGACAATAAGTTTTAAGAAAGAAAACTAATCGATTATTTGCATTTGTATAACATTATCAGTTTAAAAAAAAAAAATCTTATGTGCTTCCTAGTTCTGCTTTTCTGATGGCTTTCAAGTGATTGTGGCTTATAAGGAAATAACCTCAGCAGACGCCTTCTGACGTGCAGCTGTTTCAGATGTGCTCTTTACCTCCGTCAATATTCATTCATTCATTCAATTACTGTTGCCTTTCACTTTGCATCTGACTTTCTTGTTTGTGGTCAAAGGTATAGGATGATTTGTGCATGATGCCTGATTCTGCAGAGACAGACCTTTCTTTGTTCATATGCTAAAATTTCCCTAATATCTGTTTCAATGTGAAATAAAATAAATATTACTATTTATTTAACCTGATGTTAAACCCACAATTCACATCGGTATTTTCAAAATTATAAATGGTTAAAATAAACTGTAATCATTTTATCCTACACATGACCAATGGACTACAGGAGTGTTTGAAAACATATCCATAATTATCTTATCTTAAATGAGTAAAAAGGCAGTACATACGAAGGACAGTAGTGGCAAACATAAAAGTAGTTGAACTTGTTCCTAGGACAGTGGGCAACTGCACACCCAATCTTGTAACTGTTATACCAGATTAGCTGTAGAATAAAAAATTAAACACATTATTTCAGAATCATATGTTATTGAATTCTCATCAAAGCGCTCACTAAATAACTGAACCAGAAGAAAAAATTTGTTTTCATTTTGTCTATTTAGCTTTTAAGTTTACAGTTTAGCTGTCAGTAAGAATAAATAGAAAAATGAGTTAGCCATTTCCTCCAGTTTCCAAATGTTTTTGAACACAGTTTCTGGCAGGACAGTAAAGTTTGAATTCAAATATTTTCATCATAGATATTTTACTTTGAGATTTCTTAATCATGTATTTCAATCTCTATATAGAAAATATTTATTTCTAAATTAAAGGTATTGAATCTTTTTTTCTACAGAATAATATTTCTCTTCTGGACAGCTCTTCCAAACTACTGGCTCCATTGCCTCAGAATTAGATGAAAAAGAGTTTTAATTTATCATTCATGTTTAGATCAGAGTATGAATGATAGATAATGGTTTGATGATAGTGATAATTTTTTTTCTGATGGTAAATATCTGTATCTGTAATTCTAGCGTATCATTGCAGTTTGTTTCGATTCTCCATACCTGAGTATAGTTCTCGATATTGACATTTTTCGTGGTTGCTCCAACTCCATAGTTGAAATTGGAGGACTGACTGGACCAGACTTGAATTGTTTCAGCCCATGTTCTTGGGTAAGATGATAGTAATATATTCTCACCGCAGGTGACACCTGAAGTAGAAGTAAGTCTATTTCATTACTTGGGAGAGAAGCAAGCTGTAGGGTGGGAGGTAGGACAGAGGGGTTGTAGCTACATCCTAAAAAAATCTCTACAATCCCAACCTATTTGCCCTGTGTTTTTGAGAAGAGGACAGTACACCTGACCCTATGAAAGCTGCAGGAAATGTTACTCTGGTTTTGATGAGCTTTCAGTCACAGATACTTATTTGACTACAAAATGTTACACAAAAATGTCTGTACTTAGTCATACCAACAGTCACCTATTGCACCGTCTTGTCTCCAGCAGGAGCCTAAAGGAGACACCTCAAGAAAGGTACAAATATAGGGCAAGTACCAAGCGTCCCTCTCTCTCAAGTTCCAACAATTTATCTTTCAGGGTATTTATCTGCCAAAGATGATGCTTTTGTGTTTAATAATCCTAAAAAGATATTCTACAACAGATTAGAAGTTATCCTTATATCTAGTTCACATGCACAGGGGTCATCTGCAAATTGTCATTAACCCATCAGCTTAGGCTCCATATTTTTCATGTACCATCAATGACTCTCTGTTCTCTTGGACTGATTCTCATCTCACACTTATTTGCCCATTTCTGAGCATTTTTGGCAGCATTCTCACTCCACACCTGAAAGACACAAAGGAAGAAGTATCCAGGTCACATATATATTAGTGCAGGCCACAAGAAGAAAAAAAACCATGCAGAGTGACTTGGGCGTTGCGTGCTGAATGTTCCCGTGGTCCTGAACAGAAAGCAGAAGAGTCATGCCAGTTTACACTACTAGGGCATGGACACCACATTTCTTCAGCTCTTAAAGGTTGCAGAGCAGGTTATTTTGCACAGTATCACACAGTCTTGATCTCCAGACAGTCCTGATTAATAGGAGTTTTATAACATACTGTTGCTTTCTTTTCGCTGTGTGTCTGAGTTAACTTTGCAGGATGCAGTGCACTAAATAATATAAAACCAATTTTCAGCCCAGGTGCAGCTGAGATGTAGTGATAGACACCAGCTGGACTCTGAATCTGGGGAATGTTTGCAAGTCTTACCACGCAGACTTAACCACAAAGGACTGACCAGCTCATCTGCTCATGGGACAGGGATAACATCAAGAATATCAGGGGTGATGGGGATGGATGCAGTGATGGGCAAAATAAGCTCAGCTGAGGACAAATGGCTAGGCAGATCTAGGCCTCTTTTGCCCTCCTGACAGCATGTGATTCAGAAACATGTTGCTGGTGCTCCTGCTCCACCTTTGATTTACACACACTTTCCTTCATCCAGGGCATGTATTTCTCTTCTTCTAAGGGAGCTGCTTATCCCACAGACTCAAGAGCATTACCTGAGAGCCATCACTGCCTTTTGTACCTTTTCCCCGGTTTAAATACTTTCCCTGAAAAGGCTTGCAGTTGCTGTCTATTGCAATGAGCAGCCATAAGGCAAGAACTTGTGATGCACTGTGCAGGCTATGTTAACATAGGTTTGACAGCAATAAATAGATGTGGTTGGGGCAAGCCCATGTTTGTAGATCCTGTAGACAAATAACCCTAAGCATGGAACATTTCTGATGCTGCTTCATTGAGTTTTGCTAAGTGGAGAAACTAAGGCATGTTGGTTAGGAGAGAGGTTTTGAGTAGTGCTTGTGGCCCGTCCTGAGACCTTTGCAATGCTTTTACAAGTGCTTGCAGCATCAAGGAGTGCAAAACTAAGCATGAAGCTGGCAGAAACAAAGGGATAAAATTCTGATTTCTTCATCTCAATCCCAGAGCACCTTTCCTGCCCTCTCTCTTCTCTGAGTGTGGGTTGTTTAGAAGGCTACAATCTTCTGTTAATGATGTGGAAAGCAGGCTAGTTACAGTGCATAGCTTACCATCTTCAGCATGTTCCTGGCTGTGGGAGTTACAGATCTCCGTATTTCATTGTGTTGCTCAAGGATCTGTTTTTGGTTTTGAAAGTTAACATAAGGAAAGGAGGAAATGCCCTTTCGTTCATATGGAAAACCCTGGAAAACAGTAATAATGAAGGTTCAGTTATAAGAAGTTTAATAAGCAAGATAAATTATGAGCTTCATGTCAAAGTAAAGCTTCTTAGAAATTCCAAACTTTCCTTTGTTGGTTCTTCTATTCTTATAATTGCTGATTTTTTTTTTCTTCCTTCCTTGATTTGAGCTGCACTTTTAATTAGGAGACATGACCCTAAATTAAATTTGTAGATAGGAATTCTACCTTCAGATGTCTCCACATCAAACATGGAGAAAGCTTAGCTCTGTAACCAAATCTCAAGACAGGCTTTGACCTCTTGTGTGCACTAAAAAAGTCCCTAGCTCTTGTCATTTGTAAGCTTTGGAAGCATGTGAAGCTGGATCAGAACTTAGGACTGTTTGCAGACCATCTTCTGATATACCTAAGGTCAAGAAAGCAATGAATGATTTAGATTGTCTCTTACATAGTGACGTCAGGTCATGAATCCTTGCAGAGAAAAAGAGTTGCAGTGCTTACGTTGGAGTTTTCAGACTAAAACATCTCTCAGGAAAGGATTCTTTCCACTTAATGTCTAAAAATGAGACATCTCAGTCTAAGCTAGACGCCTGCACTCTCTATGTCATTACTGGAGAGGGCAGAGGTAGCTCATCCCACAAAATCTAAACTTCTTTTCAGGACTGGAAGAACTACTCTCTACAAGTACCTCTTTCTTCTTCCTTTGTTTGTAGAGAAAGGCTGGCAGAGATCTGGACAACTAATACTTTGATGCTTAAGTCAGTGAGATGAGTTCCACTGTTGGTGTGATGGTCTCTTTTGTAGGCACTGATCCATCTTATTTAATTTTACATATCTATACCATATCTATACCATATCTATACATATCTATACCACTGCTTTGCCTTCAGAGCTCAGTTCTAGGTTTTAAAGGCTGCAGTCAGTGGCTTAAAATAGCACCTAATGTCATTTGAAATGCCCAGAGAGCCCTACCTAGCCTCAGACTGTTGCTCCAGAAAGGTATAGTTGTCTGTACAGCCACCCGTGAATGGCTTAGATACTCTGGAGAGTTTCAAGCTGCACTAAGAAACTTCTGTTTGGACAACTGAACCTACCCCAAGAGGTGTCTTACATTTTGTTTAACTTAAGACATTTACAGTGGTAGAAATAACTTCTCAGCCAGTTATTTTAGGCTGCTGCTATACTCAGGTAAAGGAAACAAGCAACTTAGGACATAGTTCACCTGAGATTTGTTGAAGAAAGAGGTGATTGGTATCCCTGAAGTACTTATTCCTTTTCATTCATTAACAAGCAGATCTTGATAAATAGCTCACATTCAAGTGCCTACGTAGTAGATATCTATATCTTACAAGATTAATCCTCTCTAAGGAGAGGTGAAGATTAGACTTCTGATACTTAGATAAACTATTTTAGAACAGCTTCAGTTCATATTTTTTTTGGAAAATGTATTTTTAAAATTATTCTTGTGAGGAGAAGAATATTTTGATAGGCAGAAGAAATATTTTAATACAAAAATCTGTGAAAAATGAGAGTTCATCTTTATTGTCTTATGTTAACATGCTAACAATAATTTCAACCCTGAATTGTAAAGCTCTAGAGATCACTAGACCAGACTATGTCACATCAGAAATCTAGACAATGTGCTCAGATATAGCTCTTTTGAATAGATGAATGCTCCTACCTGTCCATCAGACTGGTGTAGCAAAGCAGCCAGGAAAATGATTGCAGTAAGCAGATCCATTTCTACAGAGAAAAAACAAAAAACAAAACCCCAAATCCATTAATGCCTGTTGCATAAAGTTTGTGGTGTAATGTGGTATGTAAGCAAGACGCAAAACTCTTGCAAAGTCAAGGCTGCCACAGAGAAGAGTATTTTAGTTGATACCTAATACAGTTGAATGTGCTGAAACTGCAACTGAGTGTATGATGGCGCATGGGCACCGCTATCTCATACAGACAGAAGACTTCACCTTGCATTGAAGCAGGGACTGTAAGCAGCATAAAGTTGCGTGTTTCTAGTAACAGATGGATCAACCCCCTTTTGACTTCTTTATTCAAGATATCTTGAATTTGCAACATTTCCTTCGTCTTTGCCTCCTTGTATAAAAAAAAGCCCATTAATTTGTTCAGTAGGGTCACATCAGTGTCCTGCTCAAGCAAGCATCATCCATATTGGGAACTGGTGTTGAGGAGTGGAGAACTGAACACATCAACAGTTGTCTCCGTTCCTTTCCTGCTCCCTGTTTCCTCATCAAATCAGCATCATAGTGGCTCCAGTAAATGGTGATGATCACCCTCAAGTTACATCTTACACCTGGACATAAACAAAACCTTCATGAAATAATATTGGTTATTGCTCTCTGGCTGCTAAGATACCTTATAAAAGCAAATACCACTGTATGTACGCAGTCTGAACCCCACTTATATTCATGGGATATTTTTTCTACATGTCAGAAGAAGTAAAGGTTAGTTATCTTTGTATTATTGAGGCTATAGAGGAAAACATGCCTTTTTAGTTGGTAAAGAGTAAAGATGTGGCAAAATCCCAAGGAAGAGTAACTATGAACTCAATGGGTTTTCTTAAAACAGACTGAAGCAAGCAAGGAAAATAGATGTAATAAAAAACGTCGAACATAATAAACCTTAAAGCTGGCCTCTGAGAAAAATCCACAGCATGAGCAGTACAGGTCACTGGTGGAGATCTAGAAAATCCTGCTTGACAGGGAAACTATTGGGATAACACCTGTTAAAACCATAAATATACAATGAAAATATAAACAATCCACCAATTCATCTCTGCTAAGTGATTAAATAAACATGTTGATGTTAGGTGAGAAGAATGAGTTAAGAGCTTCTACTTCTGTCAGGAACTGAACGATGGATTCACATCTCAAAGAATTAACAGCAAGTTACAAGGGTCCTGGAAAAACAGCTTGCATTTCATTCTTCTTTCACTGAATAGAATGAATAGTTCTTGTTCCTAGAATGAAGACTTGGAAGAGATGACATTTATAGCATTATTCATATCCTGTTCATTATTTAACACCTGAAATTGCCTCTAGATTTTTGATCTGATCTCCCTTTTATTTATGTTGGATTTATGATACTGAAATCAGTGGATTTACTTGCTATCTAGTCCTGTGTGAGTGAGTCAGCCTACATCTGTGGTGTCAGAAATTGCTGCTTATTATAGGGAAAATAGTGATAACAATGAAAAGAATAACGATAGGTGTCCAG
Source organism: Ciconia boyciana (assembly GCF_034638445.1). Lineage (NCBI taxonomy): Eukaryota > Metazoa > Chordata > Aves > Ciconiiformes > Ciconiidae > Ciconia > Ciconia boyciana. The sequence goes on along the minus strand of NC_132936.1, from coordinate 5,731,535 downwards.
AAAGAGTGTTAGTTTTCTTCGCAGAATGCTTTGGTGTGACTCTTTCATTTATAAATAGTGCAGCAGCTCTGATACTTTCATCTTCACTGAGGAGCAAGTTTTATACATTGTGGTCTGTAACTGGGCACAAGCAGGTCCACTTATAACCCTCATTTGGAGCTAAATTTCCAACTAAAATTCAACCCTGAACCTGGGAAAGGCCTGCCAGAATACTGGAAAATATGAAGCTTTTTGAACATCTTTCTTTGTGTGTGAGACCCCTTTTATGTTCACTTTTTATGAGTATTCCACGCTAGCTTGCAGTAGTATTCTGACACACGTCAGAGCGTATAACGTCACAGTAAAGGGCTTGATGTAGCGATGCTCTTGCTAGCATTTACCTTTGAGGTTGAGAGCAACTTCCTCTGAATTTAGATGCTAGCAAGTATAGGCATAGCTAGAAATGTTAATCATTTTTACAACACAGGGAAGACTTTCCAACTAAGATTGGAGCTCAATCAACCAGAGAACATAAATGTACCATGTGACTTTTACACCCAGCCAAAAGATCTTAGGGCTAATATTCACAGCAAAGTGTTCATGAACAAATATAAGGCATGAGTCCATATATCAGAAGGTGGCAACCAAACCACAGTTGGAACAAGATAAGTTCTTTATTTTTTAGATGCCCAGCTATGCAGAGTTTCAACCTATCTCTAGGGAGATTAAACCAAAGAGAAAAAGTGAATTCTCTTTTCATTTGCATGGTAGCAATGCAAGACTAAGTTGTCTGAGTTTAGAACAAAAGCTGTTGGGTTATTCTATTGAATGTACTGTATTCTTTCATGAGCTTACAAGGTAATGAGCTTGATGTATCAATTTCCAAACTGGTACTAATAAGCATGGTAGCACAGCATTGCCATGCAGAGATGTGAGTTTAAATCCAATGGGCTTCATAGTTACGTTATGGTGGCATTATGCCTGGGCTAATAAATCTTAACTCTTAGGAGATCTATTCAGCCTATGAAAACACCAAGAGAATGTGATTTGGTGACTATAATGCTCCTGGTACTAGAGAGGTTGCAGCTAGATTGATCATTTATTTCAGTACTGTATTCCATTGCATGATATAAATCAACAAGACATATCCTATCACACCAAAGACTTCATGTCATTCAGATATTCAGTCTTTAGTTTGCTTTCCCACGCTTGCGTAAGGAAATCACTTGCATGAGGTAGAGGCAGGGATCTCACTCACATTAATGAAGAATAAATTCTTAAACTGAAAGGATGTCTTTGGCCACAGAGGAGTTATCTAGTCCTTACATGCAGAAACAAGATCTTTCTGGGACTCCCCAGAAAAGTGCTGCAACTGGAAACATAAAATATTTCTAGCTCCAGAATTAAACTTGATTAAAATACTACTGCACATCATTGATTGTCAGACTGTACAATCAAATCTGTCACTTGAAGTAAGTGTATTTGGCATTACTTTCAAAGTCAAAAGACGAGAGCTCCCAGATACAATTATCTTTCCATGTCAATAGTATTCAATTCACTAAAGCACTTCTATGCTTCTGAAAAGACAAATGCTAGCAATGTACTTTTAGGTAGCTCTGCTTGAAAACTGGAATTTCATGCAAATTTGATGGAATGTAAAAAAATAAAATCTATAGCTAAAAAGCTAGAAACAAAGGTTTATTTGAAAAGTACAGTCCAGGCTTTTTGTGTTTAGTCCTGGAGCTTCACTCCTCAGCAGAGCCTTTTTCCTGTCAGCTGGTAAAGCTTTCGGGGCATAGCAGGTTTGAGTTTGTAAGAATGGGAATATTTGTCTTCTCAGTTATTTTGATATAAGTTTTTTCTACCTTTTCTGAGTTTACATCTTTAACTTTCATTTTGTAAAAAAATTTTCACTCTGCATTAAGAAAATGCAATCAGCTTACTGCATACTATAAGATATAATAGACATTTTAATACTGTATATATCTGAAAGCTTGGACAGATAGTTAACATTTCTAGGTGGCAAAATTCTGAGTTCAACTGTACTGGTATATCCCAATACTCAAGTGAAATAAGTTAAACATAATAATAATTCAAATGATATTAGAAAAGCATTTCCTGTGATTAACCACCATCTGCAAAATGGATTAATTTATGTTCACATTTGAAGAATGAAGCAAGTGAGTCAAAGTGTTACCTTTTGATCTAAAGAAACATGGGAATTAGACTTCACTGAAGTCATTTCTCACCCAGACAGGTGGAAGGAGTGCTTTCTAAGCAGAAGATATAATTTATTTCTAAATTCTTCCTCTGGGATTATTATAAGCAGACCTTTTCTTTTAATTATAACATTTGGTACAACTTAGATATTAACTACATTAGCCTTTGTAACACAGTGCCCAATCAATGCTGACCAAGTGACTCTATGGATAAAATCTCTAATACTGAAATTAAATTCTGCATACCTTACCTTTGTCCAGCCAGAATCCTTCTGTATCTTAAGAAGAGTGGCAGGAGTTAGAGGCTCTCCTCACTCTAGGGTTGTATATATATATATGCGCTCCCTTCTCTTTCCTTGTCAATATTTATTGCTGATAAATGACATCAGCTTTGAGGCTGCACAGTTTAGAAGAAGGAACTTTTCTTAAGGAATAGGTGACGAAAATGAACCAATCCAACTGCATTGTTCTGCCTTTTTTTGTTTGTCTCCAGGGCAAGGAAAGAGAGAAGATAAAAGGCCTGTCCTTTTGCAGCACTTTGACTTTGCCAAAATACTTGTAGTCTGATCAGCAAGCTGCAGTGCTGATGTTGTGTTCAGAAAATGAAAGCTCAAGCTTAGGCATGGTTGCTTTGCAATTGCCTTTTCTGGCTCTGGTGAAAGAGTGGAATAAATACTTTGAGGCAGAGACATAACTCAGCAACTCACTTCATAGCCATGTACAGACTGACCTGCACGCTGGGAAACACAGTGATATTTTCTTCCAAGTGGTTCCTGAACTTCCATTTGCTAAATAAAATTTATATTGCATTAGCTCACTGAGGCCAAAAGGCTGTGGCACTAGGCATTATTGTACACACAATTCACCCCATGTGTTGCTCAAGAGTAACCTACTTGCAGGATGGCTACAGACATGTACATCTTTCCCCTTTAGTCTGAAGAGACATGTGGCATGTGTTTGCTTTTTTGCTCCAGTGCAGCATCACACAGCCCACCTTTCCTTTTTGCAGGACCTTTGCTTCCACTCATTTATAAGGTAATATCACAAAGTCAGCTTTGTCAGGTCCTCAATGCTCAACTCTGCTCTGTTTAAACACAACCTGTCTTGCTTCCTTCCATGCTGCCCGTTGGCTTTCAGAAGGCATAAAGCATCTACACATCACCTCATTCTTTTCTTGCAGTTTCCTTCCTCATCCTTGCCTTTGCTGTGATGCCTTGCACACTGAGCACCATTTTCGATATGTTGGGTCGAGGTTGCTGTCCATAGTACAACACAATATTGTTTCATTCTTTCCTGTTTTCAGCAGAATTTCTGCAGCTGTGTGCTGTTGCCAGCATTTTAATATCGGATTATAATTCCTTTCTAACACAGTTGCTTTTGTTCTTCATTTGTATAGTGGGCAGCACTATGGGAAGTTGCTTGCGATAAGGTCTCCCATATCCTTCCGTGTTCTGAGATAAGGGCAAGGGTGCTTTTTTTATCTGAAATGCTTGTGACAACTTTGATGAGACCATGGTTATCACCATCAGAAAGCCTAATAAACTGCCTACCATAGTTATTAAGACTGCATCTCTATTGACTGCGAGGGGAGGCAGTCTAGCACCTCCAGATACTCAACGTCCTGGGAGATAGTTCCATTATTTCACCCCATCCACCGTACTCAGTAATTTTAATTAATTTACCACAGCCATCTGAGCTTTATTTGTATTGTTAAAATCAAATAATACTACTGTAAGTATTTATTTAAAGCGTGTCACACCTGTTTAAATAGTGAAATCCATTTGTTCTATAAAGAATGTCTGTCAGATATGCTACAATTCATGGCCTATGGGTAAAATAATTGGGAAAAAAACAAAGATTAATAAAATTGGCATCCGGGACCATGGTACAAAGAGCAATTTAACATATCAATTCCCACTTCTTCATGTGGATTAACTGAAGAGGTGGAGTAATTTAATTTAAAAAAAATTGAAAATTAATTCAACAGGGTTCTGCAAATGAATGTATTTGTTTAATGATAAATCTATAGAAAGTTCTTTAAAAAAGAAAAAGAGATTTGAGGGATTTGACGGTGGATATTCTTCTTCCAGCCCTTATATAAACCTCAACCACAAGAATCTGATTTGAGCTCAAGCAATGAAGGCAAAATTCCAGTTTCTTCAATTGTTCAGTTCCACTGAAGTTAATGATAGCTTAACTAGTGCCTTTGATTAAAATTCATGCTGTTCTGTATGGTCCAAGCTTTGCATAGATCTTTTTGTTAGCTGTACAAAATACCTTGCAGACCTGATTCTTTTAATTAACTTTGTTTTGCAAAAAGGAACATTGTTAATTTCTTCCACACAACCCAACTCACCTTCCACTCCAGATTATTATTAGGGAGATAACTAGCAGGATAATAATTCAAACGGTTACTGTCAGCTGGGGGTAGATGCCACACAAAAAAAGCTAGCCCAGGCAAAGGCAAGGCACATAAACAAGGAAGCTACGCGTCTCTTTGAAGGCTATGGGACTACCAGCGTTGAGATGCTGGGTGTAGATGACTTGCAAATTGGAAATTTTGACTACAGCACCATTATAATACCACACCATTGTTTTTGAACTGGAGGACACATGTGTTCAGCCAACATGGAGAGCAGGTAGAACAAATCCACGCTCCTCAGAGAAACACACCGTTTGACGTCTGCCCTCAATCTTCGGAGAGCAAAGCTACTCACCATGGCTTTTCTCCATCATCTTTCAGTCCAAGCAGATGTACTGATTAGATTGCTGCCCACTGTGGCACAGCTGCACTCTTTAAGGGCTGAAATTTGCTTTCACTTTACAAAGGAGACATTTCAGGCACCATTGCCTACAGGTGATTTTTCTGGTCTGCTGTTGGAGGCAGTTACTGTTGGAGGCTGCTACTGAGCTTTGTATGCTTATAAACATAATATAATGTGACTGACTTGTAAGTTTAAAACTACTGTGAATAAATATTGTTCAGGTTATTTGCTCTCTGGCTGGTAGCAAGGAAATTCTCAACAATTGAGGCTGTAGGCTAAGCGCACACATAGCTATGTCTGACTGTGATTACCTGGGGCAGTGTTATTTCAATAGCTACTCTACTTCTGCCACAGACAAATCATCTCATAAATAGATTTAATAGTTAAATATATTTGTATATAGCCTACAAAATAGGAAGGAAGTGTTTCTGAATTTCCTGATCTTTTGCTTTGAAATGAAAAGGGAGATTTTTAATTTTTTGTGACTTGAAAACAGGAGTTCATTACTCTTAATGTTCTTACTTAGAGAGATCAGCACCCTAGAAACAGAACACAGGAGAAGAAAATATAGAGAGTAGTGTTTTTTTCTTTTTTTTTTCTTTTTTTTTTTCCAACGGTAGAGGTCATCTTGGCAATTAATAAAATAAGAGATAAAATTGTCAGCATAATCACGTAAGTCATTCCCACTACCTGCAAGGACTAGCCAGGTTAAGTCCTTTAAATTCCCATATAACTTTGATTTGTTTGACAAAACATCTGTTCTAAAGTACTAGTCTGATTCTTAGTTAGAAATAATCTTTTTTGAAAGAATGATGGCTTCACAGCTGAATTCAGAAACTTATAATAACCCTAGCATATTGTTACTTGAAAAAAAATATTGTTAATAAAAAACAAAAGATTTTTTTTTTTTTCATGGTCAAATATGAGTCTATCTTATTTGGCTAATCTAACACTTCTTATAAACACATTAGGAAATTCCCAATGAGTATGTTTTAATTTGCTAGTTTTATTGAATACAGGTTTGACTACCAGATTTGAAGTGGGATTCACTTCCCTTACATTGGCTGTCGAGAAGTTAAGCATCGACTCCAAACTCATTGTTTAAACTCTTAGTAGTAAGTGGACGAGGCAGGTGGAAGTCAGGGATCTCGGGTACATGGGTTGAATTAAGAGCATATAAAGTAGGAGCTAAGCATACTAACAAGCAGTCCCACCATGTCCCTTCTACATGCTTCTCTTTTGTGGGAGGGGACGAGATACTTCTAGATGCTTTCAGCACAGGGATATTATTTTTTCTAAACTCTTCTACTTCTGAAGAGCCCCAGATCTCTCAAGCAAATGGAGACAGCACTGACTGCAATGCACTAATTGTAGTCATTGCTGCTAACCTACTGCTAGTACCCATCCTTTGGACCACAGCTAAGTTATGAAACTATTCATCCTGAAGCAAAAAATATGGGTTTAGATCCTCCACAAGGAATTTCCCCCATTAAAAGAATTCAACTTTTTGCAGTGCCCGGATGATATACAGTGATTGTCCTAGTGGTTGCAGTAAGCGTCCTTTCATGACACTGTGAAACTTGAAACCATTGCCTACATGACTATTCATAACCACAGAAAAAAAACCCAAAACCTAAATGAACCAACAGTAACTATGCATTAGCACAGTATAATGGAATAATTAAAAAAAAAAAAAAAATCAACTAGAAACTTTGAGAGGCCTGTTCCCTCCCTTCTGCCCCCAGAACAGGATCTGTTATAAATAGGCTGTGCCTGACAGGTGTTTTTCTACATGTTCTTAAAAGTTTGCAGTGAGGAGAATTCATGGTTTCCTTGGGTAATACACTTAATTCCTTTCTAGTCTTACCATTCAAAAACTGCTCTTAAAGTCTAATGTACAAAATTGCACAAGGAAATATTTTTGGGGGTGGAAGTAATTTGCATGAAGTCCAAAATGGATTAGCAAATTGTTCAATTGCTAAAATCATACACTTTTCACATCAAAGCTCAATATGTGCATGCGTACGTGCTCTTTCCAATCTTCTCTGTTGAAATGTGGCAAAGCTGAGCAATGTAAAAATGTAGCATCATTCTTTTTTACCTGTATACAGATTGGCACTTCATCTACAGTTTAGATCTAGTAATTCATTAGAAACATTTTTTAAATCTATACTATGGAACATCAAGGATCTGGCTCCAGGAAAGAAATCTCCGGTAAAGATCATTCCAACTCCTGGGACAACTCAATATTGAAAGCACTTGCATTTGAGCTAGTCTTTTTCATCTCCCTTTCTTGTAAATAGCTAAAAACCACTTTAAAACTCACCTTTAGGAAGTAACATATCTAATGCATTTAAAATGTTAGATTAGAATAAGAGAAACTATCAGATACAGGTCAATGAGACACATAAGCTACAACCTTTCAATCACATTTCCCCCATAAAATAAATAAACTAATGCCTGTTGTAAGTGAATGTTAGCAACAATATGGAAGTATACAAAGAAACTGAACACAGAAGACTTCTGTATGGAAAGCTCATGTGGAACAACTCTTTTTTCACAGAAATGTTTTCCTCTGTGAGAATCTGATGTAACCAAACAAAATACAGTTGTGCCCAGCTGATGTTTTAGAACAAATCTGTTATTTGAAATAAATCTGTCCAACAGGAAACAAAGCAAGCAAACAACAACAATATTTCTTAGAATCCAAATTGACTTTTGGTATAGGTGATTTTTTGAGTGATTTAAAAAAAAAAAAAAAGGGAAATGGAAAGTACATCCCTTTCCTTCTAACTAATAGTGAAAGACACAAAGTAACACAGACTCCAAACTATCACAGATGTCTCAAATGTAATGATGATCTGCAGATATTTGTTTCTTACTCATGGATAAAAATGGTTTTAAGAGCTCAGCTTCATTTTACATGGTTAATGACTTCAGCCATAACTATGTCTGTGTAAAACAGGCTATACAAACTGAAGTTTTTAATGGATGCCTTTTTGTTTGCTACATGTATTTGCTGGGAAAAGGTGTTTCTCTAATCTAACAATAGTGATGACAATGTGGGGACTTTTGCTGTGAATTCTTTAAAAAAAGTGTCAGCCCTAAATTAATTCCGTATATAAACATTTTAGCCTTCTCATGCACTTGACGTGAGAGCATATCAGAGGCATTATAGATGGCACAGAGAGAAGGTTGGTGGTCTTGTAACAGTGTCCAGTTGTTAGAAAGTATCTTGAACTTGCTGAGACTGAAAAGCATGACAAAATGTAGAAGAAAACAGGAAAAGCTGATTTGCAAGTCAGTGAGTCCTGCATGGACCATTCTATTGGACTGGTTGCAGTAAAAAAAGTGAGAAACATTTGGAGCAGTGAAAAGAAGTATCAAGATAATCTCAATTTAAAATCACAGTATCCCAGCATGAAGAGTCATTTGGAAATGATATTGCTGGTTAATTGCAGTTTGACTCATAATAATTACTGAACTAACTGCATTTGGCCACAGCCAAGCTTGTTTGTGGAGCGTCTTCTCACCTTTTGTGTAATATCATAGAGGTTATAACACTCTGAAATGGGAAACTACTTGATAAAAGATGAATCTAACCTACATAACCAGAGGGCATATTACATACCCACTCACAGCATATCTTGACTGAGAGGGTTTCCACACACCTTGCTGAAGCTGAGCCATTCCACAGTCTGACATGCAGGAGCCATAAGGCTAGATGGAAAAAAAGGCAAGAGGGAGTATTTAATTGCATGAAAAAGGCCCTGAGAAAAAGCACTGTAAAGGGAGGCATAGATTTCTGGTTTCTCCATCCTGTAATGTTTTTCCCTTTTAGAGAGACATGATCTGATACAAAATGTACACACAGTCTAGGAAGCAGAACCTAGAACACTGTTCTGTAATGAACTGCAGAAAAATAATTGGTAAGAAAAACATATTTCCTGGCTGAAACTGATACACGCCTTTTACAAGTTTCTGCTGTTGGAAAGCATCCAGTCATTCACAGTAGTATCAATGACATTTAAGCATACGTGCTTATGTTTGCTTTTCTATAATTAAGGCAGGGAAAAGCAAATACATACTTTTTTTCGTAAATCAATTAATAGACTCTTTTGAAAGAAGTAAAATATAGTCGTGTCTAACTAAAAGAGGGTATCTAAAATGTAGGTTTCTACATTTAAGCTAGTTATGCCAACAGAGGGAAGATCTTCTAGGTTAGTGAAGACCTAAGTCTAAATGCATCAGCCTGTATGGAGGCACTTGGCACCATTTCGTATAAAACAAGATGTCCAAGACACCCTTGCAGTGCTAAAGATATTACAAAGGACATATGGAAGACCTGCGCCCTTACAAATTGTAGCTGGAGCCCTGGCAGGTTGCTCTGGGGCATCTCAGGAGGTTGTGGACTCCCACCTGAATTAAAAATTTAGATGAGGCAATGAGGGGTGTCTTGGGAGAGACTTCTCTCATGCTAAGATGTCTACATTTCAGCAGGTTTACTGTGCATCAAAATCTCTTGTCTTCGTTGATCTAGCTCCACCAAGGAGAAGAACCCAGAGTAGTTTTCTGGAAAAGCTAACCTTGTAGAATCAGGTGAATCTCCAGGTGAAAGGCAGATGAGATCAGGAACACTCAAGGTATCCCTGTTTCCTAAGTGTGCACTCCTGTACCTTTTATTTCATGACTTGCAATATTGCTGTTATGATTCCATGTACCCATCATAGTCTTTTACTAACTGGGGTAGAATTCAATTTATATTCAAACTGTATGTATCCATAGCATAGCTGCCTTCATCTAAATTTAGTTCCCTTTATAGTCACTGAAGAAAAACAGTCACTTCTGAGATGCCCTGAATGTCTCACCCTAAAACAGACCACATAAATCTGGGATTAAAAACATGTATTTTTCTCAACTAACAATAAAATAATTTGGAGCAATTAGTCTGCATTACAGATATTTCAGTCCAGGAGAACTGAATCTCACCTTCTACTCTTCAGCAATGGAGTGTAACGAACTGGAAGTATCTGTTAATGATGACGAAGTTTAGTTTGGACCAGATATCCCAAAATGAATCTGTAGAGACAAAAAAATCATGCAAAACCAAACTTGCAGCAGCCAGAAATTGTTTTAGAAGCATAGTAAATAAATACTCCCAGCCTTCTGCTTTCCTTGTGTGACTGATGTCTCATAAATTATGTCTAGCCTAATAAAATAATCTTGCTCAGAACAATTGTGTTCAGACATGTGGGCCTGATGGCTTTCTTTCACCTACTGTTCCAAATTCAAGTGCATTTACTGACCATGTTTGGTTTAAGTTGCCATCTTTGCCCCATGTTCTGACATTCTGCTGTATTTTATGGTATCAAAACTGGAACAAAGACTACCTTTCTATTCAGTTTGCCTGGTACATGTCAAGACGTGATAGAACCTTAATACAAAATATAGTAAGCAGGAATTAGTGAGGAGGAGGGGAAAGAAATGGGATGTAAAAAGAGAACCATGCAAAACTAAGATACAGGTATACTCAAAGCAAGGTCAGCTACAAAATGGGGCCACAACTGTTGAATTCATACCCACCTGCAGTTATGCTTTGTGGAGAAAGCCTGACAGCGAGCTGCTCAGGTGGTTAGAGCTAAATTCTGCTCTATTGTATCCATCAACCACACAATCAGCAGCTAAACAAGCGATTTAGCAATCAGCTCCTTGAAGAGCACACACACTTTTCTCCTCATGTCCACTGCTGGCAATGAGAAGTCACTGAAAAAAGTTCATGGATTTACAACCCGCAGGTGCAAAAAGAAATAGGTACTCTCTTTTCCTGTCCTCAGCTCTTAACAGCTTAATACCTTTAGCTACATGTCTTGCTTACATTTAGGATTTTGGGGATGGAAATCCTGTCCCTCACTGCATCAGTACAGCTGCAGAGCACAGGGAGAGATCAGTTTTGTGGTAACAGCTGTGGATTTGCAGAGGCTGCAGCTGTGTGTGGAGAGGAAATGGGTAGGGTAAGAAACACAGGGCTAACGGCTCATAAAACCCAAAGCATAAGGGCAGAAGTCTATAATTGGCGCTATGTGAACTGCGCAGCAATAGCCTAGGGCCATTCGTTGCAGGTTGAAGCTCTTCCAGGCTTGATTTCTTATCCATCCAGCTCAAACTAAGCAGTCAAATGTGCTTGCCAGACAAATAGCAAAACTGTGGCCTGAAGGGGGAGAACATGCCAGCTAGGAGTCAACCTAGAACTGAAAAAAAATCCCTGACGTTGTAAGCAGCAGATCTTTCACATCCCACCTCTGACACTGAGGATGAAGAAGGGATATCAAGAGTATGCCATTTTTTAATGTCAGCTTGGGTTGTGAAGTCAGCTAGGCTGACATTCACTGATTCTTAGGAGAATAGAGCCTGCAGAGAAAGGGTAGATAGTGGTGTTGACATGATGCACATTTTAATCTGTCCCCTTTGCAAGCCATAACAAGCTGTCCCTCAACCTAGATGACTCACGAACTACATACTAGCCTCTTCTGAGGAAAAGGAATATCTTATCTGGATAGTCTAACCTAAAGAAATTACTGCTCTGGTATGTGACTGGATTGCTTTGAATCTGTGAGTTTTTAGTCCTGTGAAAAATTGCAAGAAAACAGTTTCTGAAAATGGGTAAGATGATTTTGCAGAGAGAGCAGAACTGTAGTTTGATTGAGGACATAGCTACAAACCAGTTTCTCAGAGTGGGAAGGCTCCAGTGGGTCCACAACCATGAACAAAAGTTTTACTGGTTCTGGCCCAGAATGTTCAGCTGTAGAAGTAGGAGAGGGTTTCTTTTGTATTCTCGTTTGGAAAATTAAGAGGTAGCTCAAGAGCACTGTTTTAATTGTCCTGAAACTATTGGGGGTTTGGGTCACATCAGCCAATAAGTTTTGTCTGGAAGTAATTTTTCAGAGTTGGACAAACACTGTTCCTTTCTCCTACTGGCATCGGATTAAAGCACCCAAGCAGGCTACATGAAATCCAGTTTAATTCCCGTTGTTTTAATAGAGAAGACATAGAAGCTCTTAACAGAGCTCCCCAAAAGGGGTTTATACGTTATTTTGAGGAGGCTGTTCTCCCCTGTTGATATCATCTCTGCAGCCTCACGGTTAAGACATTCCCCTAGGAAGCAGCGTAGAGGTATTCCAGCATTGCTTTAGAGACTGCAAACCCTCTGCAGACATAGGCGCACAGAGTGGCTGTGGATGCCGTGCAGGTCTTTCCTGGCCTCTTCCTTCTATTCCAGAAGGGTATGGGTCTCTCACAAGCTACCTGCCAGCCCCACATAGAGGTACTATAGACATTTATGTTTGGGCATCTTAACAATTTCCAGAAGTCACTGAGAAGGAGGAGAAGACTGGATGAAGAGAGCATATTCATGAGTGCAAGCCACTCCAAATCCCTGGTGACATGAGGATTAGGGCACTCTTCCAGGAGGAACGTGTGCTTCAGCACAGGCAGGAGAGGGATCCATCCAAGTTTCCTACACAGTCGGTGAAGTATTTTATTCATGAAGCTACTAACTGTGAAGGAAATGGAGATCCAAGCACTACTTGCACTTCTCTTTGTCAGGAAAAGAGCACCAGAAGAGTAACAATTATTTTAATCATCTTTACAGGATCAAATGCTTAATTTCCAAAGTCTGAGCCTTAATTTTAAATTTGTCTCTCTTAAAGAGACTCTTCAATAGGCATTTCTGTGTCTTATTTAGTTTTTACAGTCACAGTTTGACACCACAATTAACAGGTAGGGTATTGTCTGGTTACAGATCCTTGGGCTCTTTTTCAATAATGCTTCACATTCATATTTCTCTTTGAGAATACTTCATTATAGTACAACCCTGGACAGCTTTCAATTCATCTGTGGTGAGAGAGGTTTGGGAATAGGATTGATGTAAGCATTTGTAAGGGTCTGGTAGGAGAAAGGAACAGTCTCTATGCAGATCTGAAAAGTGACTTCCAGCCAATTATTTTAAGCACTTTGTCAAAGAACCATCTCATAATTTGGGGGGGAAAAAATGCACTGGATGCAACATATAGATAATGTATATGATTGGTTTTTGGGATCACTTAAGAGCATCTACGGGAGTCCCAGGATGGTGACATTTTCAGGGTTCTTGTTTCAAGTGCAATTAAAATTCTAACACTGTCATTTAAAGCATTTTGGTGAAATCTTAAAGCTTTGGCTGTAGCTTTCTGCTACACATGCTTGTTGATTTTTCCCCTTTTTCTTATTTTTCCTGTCTTTTTTTAAGGATTGTTTCTTCATGAAGGAGAAATATTGATTTATGGATCATCTCTTTTTGGAACTATACACTACAGTGTACAGGCCACCCAGAACTCTGTCTTTGATTATTATTATATTGCATGTTGTATTTTATTCTGACTATCTGTTCATGTTGGTCTGGTTACTCCTTCCTCCTCAGAAAGGAAGAATAAATAAATCCTTTAGTTCTAGTTACTCAGACTGCTCCCTGCTGTCTTTTTTCTGGACAATGTCAGTCTCACCATCACCTTGAGAAACTGAGGAAGGTCTTGATATATTGTGTGGGCCAAATGTATCCTCACTAAAATTCCCATTGCCTGAGGTAAAGTGTTGCTCTAGATGGAGAAATAATGCTACTGGGATTATTACAGCTGTAAATTTCTAGTGGGAAAAAAACCCTGAAAATTTCAAATATCTGCAAGAAAGAAGCCACTTTCTTGCTTACTGCAGCCATATCGTATTTTAAGTTATCATGCAAATTACTTAGCCCAGAATAAAGTTGAACTCACACATCCTTGTTCTAAAAAACTATGCTTGGAATTTCCAGAAAGTGCAGTGTAGTTGTTATGTACTGAGTCATCTCTGTACTAATATTTACAAATGATATCTTATAAATTTATTTGGCATATTAGGACTTACTGGATGGTAAACAGTGAAATAACGAATGTATAGGTTTTACTAACAGGAAGGTGGTTAATACATCCCAGAACAAAACATGCCTTTTTTGATGTCTCATCCATTTTAAAGCTTGCTATCCTCCAATTTGCATTCATATACTTTGTTATTCTGTTGTCCCATCTTTTATTAGCCCAGATAACATTTCCAATTTATTAGGTTCATTTTTGAATTCCAGTCCCATCCCCTACACAATGTGGAACCTCAACCAAGTTCAGTTATAAAAAATTTTTTAGAATTCAACTCCTTGTTCAACTGCACAAGTAAACAAGGAAAATAGTGATTGGCTCACATAGCATGGGAGCCCTCAGGGCCCTTACCTGATATCAATTCTTCATGTCAAAGTGAGATGTGAATTGAAAGTTTTCTGAGTTTCAACTAAATGTGTGTTTCCTTCATGGAGATGTAATCAAAAACACATTTTCTCTCTTGATATGTAATGATATATAAGTCAACATCAAAAGTCTTATTAAAGTCGAAGTATATCTTGTCTATTGGTTTAAGTTTACTCATTTTGCCAGTTATCCATCTGTTACAGCTAAGGGTTGATACTCCCCCTTTGGATCGGACACCTGAGATGTAACTTATGCAAACTGATCAAGGTGTTTATTGATTAGTGAACATTTTGGAGGTAATAAGCAAAGCAGCCAGTAATCTCAATTAGTAATCTAAGGAACCAAAATGATCCATAATCCAATTAACAAAATAACAAGCTATTAATATTAATTGACTGTTATATAGCTATGCAGGCATTTATGTGCAACTATGAATTGATTAATTATAGCTCTTAAATATAATTTCAGATCTAGATCCACTATTAAATTACAATTCTATAAATACTGCCACCCAATGCTATTCCCCCCCTCCCCCCGCCCCTCCGAAGTTGACCTGATACAAAGTACAACGGGTTGTCCAATGGGGGACCCTCATCTCTCCTGGTGGACTCAGGTCCTCAGGTTGGCATCACTGACATCTGTAGGTGTCCATGCTCTTGCTGCCAGAAGATTCACTTACTATTGTTCTTTGATTTTATTCTTTATTTTCCATTTTTCTGAGTTTGAGCCCACCTTTTCACTGCCCTTGCATCCCATTTTCTCTTCTCAAAGTCCTCACAAATACGCAGTCCTTTCCTAATGACATTTTCCCCTTTGATCCTAGTTTTGCTTCTAGTGTATCCAAAATCTGATATTTCTGATAGCATTCCCTAGGCAATCTTGCCCCTGTATGGTATTACTGATATGGTAGGTGTGAGTGCCATTGCAACCCAAAACACCCCTGTAATTTTCCAGTTCATACTGGTTGTATTTACCTTACCATATTCAGTCACTTGGCATAATTATTCTACTTTAGCCTTGATTCTTCTGCCTAACTCCAGCTGAACGCAAGCAGGTTCTTATCTTATCTGCCAGAAATTTGCATACCAGAGCAGCAGAGTAACTTGTTTCACATTTCCGCTTTCCGTACATAAAGGGAAACGTAAAAGTTCCCTTTTAAGGACTTAGCTACCGTGAGACCTCTTCAACTCACAGGCCTGCTTGATGGAAATTTGAAGTATTAGATGTGTTTTGTTATCAACAAAACCTTTATGGATTTATGCATTGCTTTTTCAATAATTTGATCCAGAATTTTTCCCTGGATCAAACCAGGCCAATGGTTCAAATGCTCCTTCAGTTCCCTTTTTAGGCAGAAGTTCCATATTCATCTCCTCAAAGCTCTAAATCACTTTTTCTGTGAGGTGATTGCCTTCATGAAGTTGGTTGTTCATGGTTCAAAGATTTGTTCAATTAGTTCCTTAAGTATCGGTGGTGAATTTCATCAGACTTGACAACTCTGCCATCTCACTGCTATCTTTAATCTTGCAGATGGATTTGTCCTGTCTTCTATTGTAGTGAAGAAAATGTACATGGAGATTTATTGCATTTCCTCTGTGCATGACTAGGTGTTTAAATTTCACTACCCGGGTCATCCCCATATCTGTGTAGCTTTAGGAGAGAAATAGAAAAAAGCTTTTACATCATGACATTCTCATATGACAGATCTGCAGATTACAGTTTCACGGACTTTTGTCTTGCTTGTCCTTAGCTCTGTGGAAAGCAAACACTTTGGGTCAGTGGAGTACCACGCCCACAGAGCCAGAGAGTGTTTACCAGGAAACTTTCTGTTTGCCAAAGCAATTTTTTTTTAATATTCCATGTTGTACAACCAAGGCATTTTTTCATCTGCTCCAAGAATACTTTTAGTGGCAAGCAACAAATCACAAGCTCTGTTCAGCTTATCAAATAAACAAGTTAATGTATATTTACCTTAAAAGAACGTCATCGTCCGAAAGCCTGAGTTTAAGAGCAAATTACAATTATTTTCCTTGATTTTCCTTCCTAAATATTTTTCTTTTTTTGTCCCTTACTGCTGCATGAAAGACCTGAGGAAACACAGGGAAAACCATGCATAGTGACAACAATATTGGTCCAATGTGTGGACCAGGCTGAGGGTCAGGTAGTTTGGATGGAGGTTCAGTGGATGCCTCCAGCTTCCCAGTTCTTTGTTCGGTCACCTCTCGTGTTACAACCTCTCGCTTGGGTCCGTTTGCTCTGACATCTTTAGTCAGGCATAAACTGTTCAAGCAAGAGATACAAAATATAAAGCAATTATTTATTGCTTTAAATGATTTTTATCATATGCAAAGGTGGCTACGGTCTGACAAGTTTTGAGGCTAATAGGCTCATGACTGTGCAGAATCTTTGCTGGCAGAGCAGGCACCGAGGGGGCTGGTTGGCCTCCCCAGCTCCTTGGAGTACATCCCCAGTGGTGCTGAGATACCAATTTCCACCAGCTCTGTGGACACCGATGGCTCTGACGACTCACCCAAAAGCCTGGTGATTCCCAACTGGCTCCTGACCTGGCTTTTTTCTTCTTTTTTTCTTTTAGGACTTTATACCTTTCCATGTTGCTGTTTTCCTTTTTGAATCGTGGAGCTACTAACAAGTCTATCTCAACTGTACTTCCTCTCTTTCTATTTTTACTTTGCTGTCTTTCTATAAACTTTCCCTCTGCTCTTTCTCTACTTTTTTATTTAAGCAAAATGAAGTGTAAGTTACTTTTCATTGCTCACCATTTGTTTATAAGCCTTAAAAGAAAAATGAAAAGCTGCTTCTATGAGGAAAAAATGCTAAGTGGGGTACGTGTAGGAGTCAAGGGTACATGCTTGGGCCATGGATATTGGGAACACAGGCAGCTGAAGCTTGGCATGCATCTGGAGGGAGCTCACAGCTGGGATTGCAGAGCAACAGGATTACACTCATTCTCAGTGTAAAATTCAAAGCTCATGCTATTTGCACATATATTTGTATGTGTACTTTTCTATTGCAAGCCTGCTGAGTGATTTTGATTCAGTGACATTCAGTGGTGACAGTTTTGGCAGATGAATGAAGCTTTATACACTGATTTGCTCTTGCCATCACCTCGATGTTTGCAGCAGGAACAGTTCATTGGTGAGGGTGAGTATGCTCAGCTGACTGTCAAAGCTGTACATCAAATCAGATATGCAAGGACAGTTAAGCCAGCTGAAGTCTCTTGTGAAGTGGGGAGGTGGCTGATTTGGTAAACCTATACAGTCCAAATACTGTTTTAAGATCTCCCTTTTATTTAGTCCTTGTTCAAATCAAAGGGGCAGATGAGAGGGGATATTCACATCATCTGTACCTAACATATCCAGTGAGCCATCCCAGACTCCATCTGCAGAGAGAGGCTTCTCTGCAGAGCACCACAGGGCAGCAAATCAGAGGTCCTTCCCTGACCCATCCCACGGAGGACCCTGTCCAAAGTGCAGCCAGCCATGATATATGCTTCAGTTCAATGTGGTGGATCCCCCAGAATGGCTTAGGGGACCAGTTCCTGTCTAAGTGGAGATTTTGCACTGACCATTAATTGTAGCATAGGTGGGATGTTACCTCTGGGCAGCTGGCACAAAGAAGCACTTTGCACGCACAGCTTCCCCTCCAGCCTGCAGGAATGACCAAGCACACAGGGTAAAACCTAGGCCCAGCCTTTTAGCATGGAGAAAGTGGAGGCCACCAAGTGCACTGTTGATTATTCCCACTAAAAAGTAGCTCCAGACAGTAATTTTCCCGTGAGCATGGTGTCCTCTTGCCCTCTGATGGATAGCAGCCATCCATCCCCTTCCCGGGCAGAGTGGGATGGCCATGGCCATGCTCTGCACACACAGCAGTTTGCTGGGCACTCATTAGGATGGCTAATCTGGGGACAAGACTGTATCATGGGTGTCATGACAGAGGCTTTCCCACCTCTTTGCAAGCCCAACCCTGCAAGTTTTTATATGAGTTCAGTAGATTTGCTCAAGGTGTGATAGCTGATTGCAGTATCAAATCTACACACGTTGACATGCAGACAGAAAGGCTTTATACTGACACAGATTTATTATATTAATACAGACCTGCTCCCAGTAGGGACAACTATATTACTATGGGAGAGTTTCATGTCAGTGCAACTGAAATAACAGTCTTGGCTTGTGCTGCTTTATTTTTTCATGGGGTGATGACAGCATCTCTAGGAGCCCCTGGAGATTTGTCATTTTAATTTGAAGTACCCCGCTTAGTATTTTTTCCTTATAGAAGAAGCTTTTCATTTTTTTTTTTAAGGCTTATAAACAAATGGTGAGCAATGAAAAGTAACTTACACTTCATTTTGCTTAAATAAAAAATAGAGCTGGAAGAAACTTCGAAAGTCCAAATGCAGAATCCACAGACCTAAAGCATTCCAGACAGCTGTTTGTCCAAATTGGCTTTGCCTCTGTTGAATTTAGTCTCTGCTGAATTGGCTCTGGGAGCTAATTGCATCCCCCGCCCCCTCTGAAGAGATTGGTATCTCAGAGTAAATAATAAAATAACATAAAATCGAACTTTAAACACAGTATTATATACTAAATAATAACCAATGCAGTTCCAGTCATTCACGCATTACAGTATGATGAACTGTATGATATTTTTGTTCTCACTCATTATCCATGTCACCTTAAATAAATATGAGGAAAGAATTAACATTTAAGATTATGTTCCTTCAGAGACAAAATTTCAGAAATTTGTGGGGTATGGGGGAATGGAAATCTCTGCCTGAAGACAGACTCAGTGCCAGCAAAAGGAGTCCTACCACAAAACATTTGTTTTATTATCTTATCACTAATGAAAATTTTTCTCCCTCTGTGGAAGTTGATAGGGTAACATTAGCACTACATGGTGTTTGTTGATAATACACGATTATCTTATTCTATACAAACAGTGATTGGTTTGTAGCTGGGTTGTATTTCTCAGAAAAAACCTTGACTCATTTCTTTCTTCTGAATTTTCTTATTTCTTATTTCTTGTTATATTATTCTCTGTTCTTCTTATAAAAGCTACACTGAACGTGTACTGCCTGCAGTTGTTGTTTATACTTACTTCTCCACTATTTATAATATCAAATCTATTTTTTATATGATACAACACATAGACCCACTCTGAGAGTTAAGATGAAATGGCACCTGCCTTCCTGTCCTGCTCTCTGAAGGTGAAGGGTCTGCAATTTCCCCAAACCAACTTTCCCCTCAGCATCCTGGCCACAGGGAAAGCTCTGCTGTAACCTAAAACTGGTCTTGAGCCTTGTCAGTCTGCAAGGAAGTCTTCAGAGCCCTGAAGTTAAAGGCAAGCACCAATTTTGCTCCACAAGGCTGAGCTGACATTACTTTTCCATGTAGCTCTTTCAGCTGGTCTTGCAGTGTTATAGAACAATCCTAGTGAGTCCAAGCTTAAATAGATAAATGAATAGGAATATGAAAATGGTAGCAGTGGCTCACACCAAAAGTCAGCCTAACCCCACTGTCTTTCTGCAGGAAAGGCCAAAAGCAAACTCTTAGGAAGATTTGAAGGGCAGGATAAAGGTATGATGCTTTCTAGACTATCTCCCAGCGTCTGCTGGATTCCTTGAATTAGAGACAGTGTATTTATATTTAATATCTTTGACAGACTTTTCTTTCATGAGTTGGCCTAATAACCTTGAAACCACAAAATTTTTCAAAAACATAATGCAATGAGTTTTAAGAGGAAAATTTCATATAAGTAAAACAAGGTGAACTAATTTAAAATAGTGCTGCAGGTGTCATTATAATCTACAGAAAGGCAGGTAGCAAGCCCTTACTGAACATAAGAATCAGGTTTTACAACCTTCTCCCTTTTGAAACTAGTTATTGTGCTTTTGCATGGAGCCCCCCCCCTTCCTTTTCAGTAGAAATTAGCACAAAAATAACTCTATTTTCATAAACTTAGTAAATCGGAACTGAGTTCCTGATTCACTCTACTTTGTGCTGTATTTTTCCAAACATCTTAGGATACATAAAGCCCTGTTGCATATACTTGCAAGATATTCAAACAGGGATGTTATTTCTTTTCTGGAATGACCCCATTCTGGGTACACTTGCAGTATATTTATTAACTATGTTGTACTCTGTGATACTATGCATTTGAGTAATTTGCTCTGCTGTGGTAATGATGTAACTGTGCAAAACTCTTTGGCATAGCTGAACTAGTTTCTGAGTTCAAACAGCCTTGACAGAAGAAATAGTTGACTGCACTGAGCCCTGATCCAGACAAATACTTAAGCATACATGTAAGTTTAAGCACAGGAGTTTTTATATTCAAGCCAAAAGATTGAGCGTCTTGGAGAATCAAACTCTGCATGCGTGACTGTTGGCTTTAAATAAATAGTTTTAACACAGAGGGATGCTGCTCGATGTAAACCATTTCTCTATCACAAGGCTAAGCTGCCAGTAGTGTAGTGTTGAGGTGGGCAGAGGTTGTTTT
The DNA here is from genome assembly GCF_034638445.1 of Ciconia boyciana. Lineage (NCBI taxonomy): Eukaryota > Metazoa > Chordata > Aves > Ciconiiformes > Ciconiidae > Ciconia > Ciconia boyciana. The sequence goes on along the minus strand of NC_132936.1, from coordinate 5,710,754 downwards.
TCTGTTCTTACTGTGCTCTCCCTTGAGTGTGAGGAATTTACAGCCATTGAACAGGCATAGACTGTCCCCTGTTCCAAAATCACCAACAAGGGGGATTCTTCTATCCTGACATAGCAGTCTGTAAGTTATATATTTAGGTCTAGACCTCCTTTATGATTATAGACATAGTTGCACAGGATGTTGACCGAAGTCCAAAAGGTGGAGAGTATATGCCGCTACCTGCAACAGTAGTTTTTGTGGCATATTGACAATAAAGGATGGCCTTTTGGCAGTGCCTAATTCTCCCATTACTACACGGAAAGTTTAGTCATCTAAAACAGAGCTCCATATGCTACAATCCCAAAATTATATATTCAACATAAAATGTGTTACGCTTGGTAACCGTTAAACAGATAGTCTTTTGAAGTTTCAGGAGATGAAACATCAATTCCTAGTACACCAAGACGAGCTGTGTCCCAAGGCTTTTATTAAGGTAGGAAAGAAGATGAAATCTAAACCAAGTTTTTATTAAGAATAATAATAAAAAATCACCAGGTTGCCTAATCAAGGACAATTTTTTAGTAAACTCTCTTATTTCTAGGTGAAAATATCCAGTGATGTAACTAAAACCTGATCTGGGCCCGGCAGTTTCTTTTGGTTTAGCAGCAACAAATTGCATATATTTGCAGTTGAGGAAAAAGGTAATTTTCAGTGACACTGAAACTTTGCCTTCAGTTGTTCAGTTTTCCACCAGAGGGCACTCCTATATTTTTAATGAAGGCAAGTTGCTGAACGACGTTGGGCAGGTTTGCATAGCTTGGCGTGTACAGTACAATTCTAGCTGCGCCATGGCAAGCAGCAAAATGCAGGATCAGATTCACCTCGTCACACATCTGTCAACACTATGGATCACCTGGCACCCTCCACAGCTAGCTGATCATGCACAGCAAGTCTTCAGCATGCCAGATGTGTCAGGCTTATGCAAGTAAAATAAATAATCAGTTCATACACACAGTGGCTGATGTGGCCAGGACACGACCCAGTTTAACCTGGGATTGAAGGGATCTGTGTCTTCCTCCTGAGGACGGACGAGGCCACCTGTGTCACCAGGGTTGGTACCAGATTTCAGCATTTTCTGTGGAATATTCCATCCTCTGAACTGTCCAGTGATTTTATCTTAGTTCATGGAAATACACATTGTTATAAAAATTAAATCACTTTGAGAGTTGATGCAGCTTGGGTTGATTTTGTAGCTTCGATGCTTGAGAATTTATATCAATATACAATAAAAACCAAGTATCTGCAGTCAGATCTGTAGAGACTGAATAACCTGTTAGTTTAGCTGGACTCTGTGCCTATTAGGAGTCAGATATTATAGGGCTTTTGGAGCTTTTTTTAGCTTTTTTACTTGTTTTTAGAACGATATTACAGTAGTTAAGGTAATATACTTGGATGAAGAAACCTGGGTAGTTTGGTTTTTGATGACAGAAGAGAAAAGATAGTTTTTAGGGCATCCATGTGAGGAAGCCAAAGCTTCTTGAAGAAAAATGCTAGATAAAATTAGAAGTTTGTTTTATCTAGGCGTACAAGACTAAAACACATTTCTTAACAGGCTCTGTCAAGGCTGCATTACCTCCTAAGGATTTATTAAAGTTAGTCTTATTCTTTAGCTGCTGAAATAGTTGGCAAAGGCAGTTTAAGGAGGAAATAAACTCTTCTGGTAATTTGACCAAAATATATATGAACAGAGTCAGTAGAGATTGGAAGTATGACACACCAAATGGTTTACATGTTCTGGCATCACGTCAAAAGTGACAGATTCTCACAACAACTCTTAAACTAAGCAGGTAAATGCTTTTTCCCGTCCTCTAAAGCCAGTGAGAAGGAACAGCCTGAAATCAGACTGCCACACTCGGCTCTACACCAAGGAAGCATCTATGTTAACCTGAACCCAGTTGAGACAACAAGGGAGAGCCAAGCTCAGCTAACACAGGTGTAAGCATGCATTTTTTTTTTTCAATCCTTTCCTCTCAGTTGTGTTTTTCCTATGGACATCTTCGGCATGTTTTTTCTGTCACAGTTTTTTCCCAGCTGGTTATAGCTCTGCAAGAGGTGCTTACAAAATCACCGGTCTTCACTGGACCTACAGATGTCACGTGGCTGTGACCTGCCGGTCTTGTCAGAAGCAGAGAAAATCACAGAGAAAAGCCGTGCAGCTTTTAGTTACAAATGTACTTTGTAATCAGATGACCTCTTTGACTGCATTGTTCTGTGATGACACCTCTCCACCTTGCTACCTCCTGTGCTTCAGCTAATGAGTCAGTCACTGTCTGTTCTGGGCCAAACTCATAATCTGTAATGTAATCAAAGGGAGATCAAGAATATGGGGTCTCTTATGAACCTGTGATGTTGCACTTCAGGAGGAGATAGATGACCTCCATGCTTTCAGGATTTGAATATGGAGAATCTCTTGCTAGTTCATCTAATGGGACCAGACACTTCATTTCTCTGGAGTGTTTTGTGACCACTTACCTTAATGTGCTTCTTAAACTTCCTCTTTTGACCCAATGCAGAAAATCTCTCAGTCTTTAACTGCCTGCCTGTATCTCCACTATTCAGTCTCTTGCTTTTCAGCCAGAACCCTTATGCCTGGCAGATCCCCCACCTCCCAGACCCACCCCAGCCAAGCCTGCTGTCATTAAAGCTAGTCTCACTACAGCTAGCCCCCACACAACTCTCTTGAGTTTGCAGATGATGATGAAGACCTGTCCCTGAAAGAGTATGATTTAGACTGCTGGGGTGGGATTAATCTCATCCAGCTCTAGAAGCTAGGGGTCTACTTCATGAGCTGTTCTCCTTATGCTGCCTTTAAAGGTAATGGAGGCACTTCAGGTCTGCATTTCATCTCCTCTTCTTACAGCAGATGTCTGAGTTAGGCTGGATGAGCAGCTAAGTTAAATGACTGCCTTGACATCACCAAGACTTTAAAAAAAAGTCATTTGGGTCAAGTCATTCACTATTCTATATCTCTTTGAGGACAATGTTGAGGAAAACAATTGTTTTAGGAAGAGATGTAAGGGGGAACTGTAAGGATATAAATGTTATCTCTACAGTACTATGTGTCTAGGATAACTTTTTGGACCTTAAGGCCATCTGGTTTAGCTCTGGTCAGTAGAACTGGACTCTATCTCTAGAAACACTATGACGTCTTCCAAGCTGCTGGTAATGAAGGGCTGGCCCTTGGCATTACTAACCTCTCAACTATGTCAAGGCTTTTCTAGAGGGTAATGCTAGTTGGTCTAAGCCAAAATAGTGTCAAGGACTAAGATTATAAAGGTACAGAAAATCACATCAGTACTCAAGCCCGTGTTCTGTTTCTCTGTAACCTATCAATATAGATAGACATGCAAAAAACAATGGATGGAAAGGATTTGGAGGAAGATCTAGAAAAAGGTCTAAAGCTAAGCATAGATTCAGGTCATGCCATAGAGACAGCATTTAGTCTTCCTACTGTAGAATGCCATCAGTGACTGACCAACAGTTTGTATGTATCCTCTAAAGTACACAGGGAATGTGTTAGACTGCAATGGACATGTGTAAGGAAGACCTGTCTGAGCTAGTTCATGTTTATTGGAAACAGCAGCACAAAGTCACCAGGAGGAAAACTTACTCCTGAGTCATCTTCTTATCAGTGTGTTACTTTTGGAGCCTGCTTGATGGTGTCTCTATATGGTCTGTAGGAATGATTAAAATGTGCTGTGTTTCCTGTGTGAGAAACAACACAAAATTACACCTCTCCACTTCTTCAGCTGCTTAGCTAATCACAACTACCTTCATAGCTCTGGTGTGTACACGCATCACCCATTCCTGCCCTAGATTGGAGGGCTATTTTTACAGTGCAGTGCAGCTATTGACATGTTTCCCAGTTGCACAGTCACACACCTATTCATGAGGATGGACAATACTACACATACCCTATGTATTCCATATATGTGGAATATCCAGGCATGCTGTACAACTGCTATTTTTGTCTTCAAAACATGCCTGCTGCTTCCCCAGAATTGAGCTCAAACACTTATTCACCTGCATGATGCACTTACTTGACATACCTGCTGGAAACAGTGGCATGAAAAAAATTTGCTTTTCATGCGGAACAATACATGGCATAGAGTCATAGAATGGTTTGGGATGGAAGGGACCTTTAAGATCATCTAGTTCCAACACTCCTATCATGGGCAGGAACATCATGAGAGATGGCAAAGTTTTATGGCTATTGTGGTTTAGCCCCGGTAGAGGCTCAGTGGGATGGGGAGAGAATCAGAAGGGTAAAAGTGCAAAAACTCATGGGTTGAGATAAAGACAGTTTAATGGGTAAAGCAAAAGCTGCATGAACAAAGCAAAACAAGGAATTCATTCACTACTTCCCATTGGCCAGCAGGTGTTTGGCCATCTCCAGGAAAGCAGGGCTCCATCACATGTAACGGTTACTTGGGAAGACAAACGCCATCACTCTGAATGTCCCCACTTTCTCCTTCTTTCCCCCAGCTTTTATTCCTGAGCATGATGTCATATCATGTGGGATATCCTTTTGGTCAGCTGGGGTCAGCTGTCCCAGCCGTGTCCCCTCCCAACTTCTTGTACACCCCCAGCCTACTCGCTGGTGGGGCAGCATGGGAAGCAGAGAAGACCTTGACTCTGTGTAAGCACTGCTCAGCAATAGCTGAAACACCAGTGTTTATCAACACTGTTGGTCACAAATCCAAAACATAGCACCGTACAAGTTACCATGAAGAAAATTAATTCTGTCCCAGCCAAAACCAATATAATGGCAAACAGCTTCACTGATTGCAAAGACCCATAGCAATTACTTTTAGCAGTCTAAAACTATCCCCTCATTTTTCTGTAGATCCTGTAGAGTACCCACAAGCCCTATGTGTAGACCTTTGCTAACCCAGAGTATCACATAATGGTTCTGTTTGAGAAAAATATTCGAGTTTCCTATGAATTGTTCCATAAAATTACCAATTTCTTTCCCTTCTCCCCATTAAAGACTATCAGTATGACTAAACTGGCTGTAGATGGCTAAAGTTATTCACAATGGATCCCACCCCCCCATATTGATATTCCTGATGGTTTAATAGCTAAGCTCATTTGCTTTGGTTGACCCAGGAGCTGTATGGTACCTCTTGGCTGACAGGTGTCTTCAGTACATAACCTGTGCAATCTTGTTTCTTGTTAACTGGTAATGGGTGGACTGGCGTTGTGCCTCATTAGGCGATAGGTTGGCCTGAATGGCCTTGTTATTTGTTGTTAGTTTCTTAAATGGAGCAAAAATGTAACCTATGTATTGTGTATCACCTCCTGGCAGGATGAGCCTCCTGCTACCACCCACTAACAGCAAAGCAGGTCCAACGCTGCAGTTCATAGAGTGAACAAAGACAGCTTGGGCTCAAGGGAGATGCTTTATGTAGAAGATGAGATCAGGCTCAGACATCGAGCTGCTTGGGGCGATGTATTATTAAATGCTATCTACTGATATGCTACTTTTGTAGAAGCTGATTAATGACATCCTACTTTATTATTCCTTATCTTTTATCTTCACCTTGTTTCACAGATGTAACTGGCAGTACACGGCACTAACCAAAGACCCGTGGCACTCATTAGATGGTGGCTGCTCCTCACAAGTGCCATCAGGCATGCAATTCCTGTTCGCAATTTTGCTAACGATGCTGGTTAACATGTTGCTGTGTTGCTGTTCAAGCAACCTAGACAACATGGTCTTGTCAGTCTCAAACTAACTTATCTTTTACTTATCATTTTCTTTGACACAATCCTCTGATAAGCTGAGAGATAAATACATGACAGACTCTGCAATGTATTCCCCCGGCATTAAAATCTTAGCAGTAACACTGTAGAGGGGTTTCATCTAACGAGTGCTTCTTTTGACCTGTTTTCTATTTTGCTAGAGTGTTGCAGCTGCAGATCTTAAGACATATTTAAACTAGAAACAAATTCTTGTTTAGCCGTTCCCCATGCCTCAGGAAGTTTTCTGTCTTTGTGTGAATGTGGGTGTTTAATGCTAGCAGCTCAGGACAGGTGCAGGATGCAGGCAAGTCAAATATATTCAGTTGCTTAAGGTCCTGTTTTGAATTAGCTTTGATGCTGTGATTAGAGAAGAGGAGTGATCCCCTCTAAGAGAAAACTAACTAACTAGAGGAATAGTTTTCTGCTGGGTTAGTGTGCTGATTTATCTTGGCAAGGGTTAATCAGGCACCAGGACACTTTCGTTGAAGACAGCTAAAACTATCTTGGTTACTTCTTATGGCAACCAGATGTGATTTGGTGAGGAGGGAGAAGAAGGGGTGGATTAGGGAAATGCAGCTCCTTGTTAGTACCGGCCAGTCTGATGGTAATGGTGTGAGTCTGTTGTGTGACTGCATGGTCTCTCCTTCACCCTGAGGCTGTGCCTGATCCTGGGGGTAACCCAGAGCTCTTGCACAGGCTACAAAACCCACGCAGGTTAAGAGGTAAATAGCAGGACAGTTGCACTCTACAGAGCCGTGAAGGCTGCTGGTATTACCTGAGCTATGGCCAGGATAAAATCAGTTCCAAAAATACTTTTAGAGCCACATGGGCTTCAATCATAACAGCAGCATGGATACACTGTGGAGGTGACTTCTGCCCAGACAGCATGTCATGGAAAGAGGATGCTGTGAGGCAAAAGGAAAGCACAGAGAGCAGTACCTGAGCCATGGTGTCACTACAGGTGAGAGCATGGTATTCTGCACGCCTTGCCCGGTGCTCTGTCTCCCACTCCTAAAACTAGCTGGGTGACTAGACTAAAGATCACGGTGCTAGGATGCAAGCAATGTTTTCACTGGCATACCATCGTGTGGAATATGGCTCTCTTTATTTTATTTCAGTGGTGCACAAGAAGCCTGAAAATGATGCTGAACTAAACTGTGGCAATATGCTTACCTCCTGTTTAAATCGGGACAATTTGTATACTTGTCTGTGCATTTGCAAGGGTTTGCTGAAATAAAAAGAATGGAAAATTTGAAAGAAAACATGTGATAGATGAACTGGCTTTCAAGCCATGCTTAATATTGCAGATTGCCAGTCACTGCAAGTCCATTCTGCCGCATGTCCTCATCCTAGCTGATTTCAAGTGGAAAGAAGACTGATTTAGTGAAGTAGTGGTGAGTAAGATGCAGCTTTCTTAAAGCGCTATCTCTTTTCTATAATTTTCCAAGTCAGAAGGGTAGGACCTTCGGTGACACCATACACCTCACCCGTCTAAGCTGGGCAAGGGGTTCAAATCTCTGCCAGTCAGTGTCACAAGAAATGTTTCCCAAAGTCAGCCTCATGGGAAGGGACTAACAAAAAAGCTTGTATTTCATACATTTTTTGGACAAATGCATCTCCAAAGCTTTTCCCCTTCTATTAAAAAAAGTGCTTGGAAATGTAACCTTTCAAAGTGCATGTCTACCTGATTTCAATAGCGGAGAGCAAGGGATTACACTTTTGTAGCTCTTGCACTTACACTTTCGTGCTCTTTAATATATGACTAAGAGATACTTAGTGTCTTTTCCTGATCTCCAGCCCACGCAGTCCCTTGGTTAAGAAGGAACCATAACTTTTGTTTTGCTTGTAGCCTGTACATTTCTGATGAAATCCTGAAAGACCTAGGGAAAAAACAGACCAGAGCAGAGAGAAAAAATGCCTTGAATGTATTACTTTTTCAAACTCATGATTTTAAGTAAACCTGTAGGTTTATGAACTATGGCTCATGAGTTTTGACCTTGGAAAGAGGTCATAGAAGGCCTCATCAATGGAAATAATGGTCATCAACCAGAATGAGCCATGGTTGACATGAAAAGGTCTTCACCACAAGCCATAGCTGTAGAAAAGTCAAAAAGACAAAGTCTCCAAAAAGTAACACAAAAAAGTCTAGGTCCTGAGTGTGCAGGCATCTGAACCTCGTTATCCCAGGATAAGCTAGAGCTGTCAACGTATAGCTACCCACCATGACTCCTCAAGTGTCTGCTCTTTCTCCACATTCCCAGTAAAAAATAGGAGGTAATATGTCTCTTTTGCATTGTCAGTTTTGTTACCTCATGTTTATTACAGGATAAGAGCATGTACATGGGCAATTCCTACAGAATACTTGATGTCACGAGACTGTTGCAATAGGTTTCCCCTACCTTTATTTGCTCAGCTCTTTATTCATACTGAGAAGTAACTTTATTCATGCGTATTGGATGTCATGAGACATGACTCTCAAAAAGCAAAGACTGACTAGGGAATAAGTTCCTTTCCATGAAATGTTTTCAACCATCTTCCAGAGTTGACACATCTAAGCATTTATATTTAAGTCTTTAGAAGGTATTTGCTTTCCATCAGATTGCTTTAAACTTCTGTTTGAAGGGTCTGATTTGCTGTAGATTATGAAACTGATTTTTAGAGTATGAGACATACAGAAAATGAAGGCCAGCTCTGATCTGTATACAATTGGTGTACTGAGCTTCATAGCAAAAGGTGCATTGAGGGGATGTTAATCTAGTTTAGAGCTTGGCCCAAAGGGTGCTACACAAACTCCTGTCTATTGTCCAGAGAACCGTTATGCTTTAACTAGGTAGAACAAACAGTGCAATCAAGCAAAGAATATACATTCTGTATACAAGATATAGAGGTAAATTATTCTTAAAATTTAGCAGTACAGCTGGCTGAGGCAGAATGGGTTAAGCACTTAATTTTCATGCCCTTATGTGAAACATTTGACCACTCTGCAGGTAATAAACAGCAGTTATTCAAAGATGAAAATTTCCTCTCTGAACTGAGCCTGTTTTCAGCTGGAAGCAAGAGTCCCATGCATAGAGATGTGTGTGTTTTAGGAGTCCCCAGAATGAAACATGGCACATAGGTGGATGTAAATGGAGGAACACAAGCAGCCCTGGAAAACCCAGTGAATTATTTAATTGCAGCACTGTGATTATGTATAGATGGACCATCCTAACTCTTTCACTTACTTGTTTTCCTGTACTGCTGAGAACTGTGGAATTAAGTGCACTGATTTGCACAGTGCTGGCGATTTCTTGCAGCAGCAGGACTGCATTCCTTAAAGAAATAATAAAAGTTGGATATGTCTCTCTCTCTGAGCTGCATTACAGGCTAAATAAACAGTAGATTAGATGACCACTTCCCATGCACAGTCACTGCCTTTCTTACCCTTTCCTTTTAATTCTTTCCCTTCACAGCACATCTACTTGATAAGGACAACAAGCACATCAACTTACAGTTGATAGGGAGGGACTGTGCTAGTGGCTGAAGAGGGGAAACAGATGAAAGGAGAGAAAAGGAGAGCACTCCTGGGATGCGACTGATTTGGAGCCATCTGATAGTTTCCCACTATCTCCAGAGAAGATTCTATTCCTTTCTGTATCTGCATGTCTCAGTCCCGGACTATTGCCCTTCCTCCTCTGCCTCTGCAACTCTAGCACTTGCTGGAGCCCATGCCAAGCCAGCTCAACTGTAAAACCAGCAAAGCAGCAACCCAGCCAGACTGGATACTTTTCTTCCAGGTTAGGAAATGGAATCAACTCAGTAAGGAGGAAATGTAGTGGTGGCACTGGGGATGATCCTCCTCTTCCTGCAGTAGTAACCTGTGGAAACCATCCCAAATAACTTCACTTCCACGGTGCTGTCAGATGAGACAACCAATCTATTCTAGTAATTTTTTGTTGCTCCCCCATCCCTCAATTCCACCCCTACAAATTCAGTCTCTGCACTTTTACGGATTATGTCTGAAATCCCACCCATGAGCTATTCATGAAGTAAAGGGGACAAACTTTTTAGGAGGGCCTGTTGCGATAGGACAAGGGGTAATGGTTTTAAACTAAGTTAGGGTAGATTCAGACTAGATATAGGGAAGAAATTTTTTACAATGACGGTGGTGAAACACTGGCCCAGGTTGCCCAGAGAGGTGGTAGATGCCCCATCCCTGGAAACATTCAAGGTCAGGTTGGACGGGGCTCTGAGCCGGGGCTCTGATCTAGTTGAAGATGTCCCTGCTCATTGCAGGGGGGTTGGACTAGATGACCTTTAAAGGTCCCTTCCAACCCAATCTATTCTATGATTCTGTGATTCTATAATAGCATAGTTTAATGTTCCTCCTCCCACGCAGCTCATTTCTGCCTTTTTATGGCCCCTTAGTTGTAACAAAAGGACTTGATGTTGGACCTTATGGTGAATTGTGCTGAGTAGCTGACCCAGATTAAAAAAACCTGATTTTTAATAGATTATTTTTAATCATAGACCAGATCTCTGAAAAACATTTGCCCCCAAAACAGACAGAACAGCAGTAACAGCAAAACTTAAGGAAAATTTGATAGAAATTGTTTGATACAGCGCTGCTACTAAATGAAAACTTAGCAAACTATGGCCAAAGCATATTATAGGCAGAGTAATAAATATACTTACAGCAATGGACAGTCCCTGCCACTTAAAGCTGAAAAAGTAAGAGGTTTATTCTTAACAGATTACAGCGAGTACTGGTTTGTGGACAGGCTGAGGCCCAGATTAGAGGATCCCTACAGACAGCTCTAGGAGAAATGTAGCTGCTTAAATCCAAATGTGTGGTCCTGACTGCCTCTGATAGCTTCTGCCACGCCAAGGGAAATCTGTAACCCTTATGCATGCCACAGCACAAAGGGAGTGGGAGGATTAAAACCTTACTTCCTATTAAATTGAAATAGGCCACTCCTTGCTTGGTCTTTATTTGCAATTTGCATCTAATCTGGACACACTTACCTCTTGTGTAAGGCACTGTGCAGGCAGCCTGGGTGCCAAACAGAGGGTTGTGGGTGCCACAGCTCTATTTCAGGGTATATATTTCAGGTATATTTCAGGTTCTGGAGCATTTCTTGGGCCAGCTGAGGGCACAGATCATCTCTGGCCCTGATAAGATCTGAACGTGCATCTCCTGAGTATACATCTGTTGTTTTCTTTTACAGCTGGAAATTGCTAAAATGATAATCTGCAGGTATGTAAAATTATCTGTAGATTATTTCTATTTTCTTTAAAATTTGTTTTATCTTTCTTACCTGTCCAGCAAGCTGATGCAGCAGAGCAGGTGGACACACACATAAAGTCAGGAAATCCATCTGAAAATGGCATAGAAAGAGTTAGAACAAAGTCCATTACTTTGTTGTATAACATTTATCTATAAAGCTTATCTGTGGCTGTTACAGAGAAAATTAATGAGGATTCTCTCCATACAAGTAGAAAAAGCACCTTTCTGCTCAGATGATTAATATCTGAATTACAACAGTCCCAGTTTTTTTAAGGCCATTTTAAAGTCCATTATATTTTTTATGATGTCTTTACTCTTGCAGAACAAAATAAAAACCTGGCCGACCCAGACTGTGGACAGTCTGGTACTAGATATAGCATAGTATGGAGCAGCTGATGACTCAGCCTCAGAGGAAAGCTGTTTGATAAAACCAATCTAACATATGACAGGTTAAAAGTTAGACAAACAATATGGAAGGATGAACCAGCACTGGCAGGAATTAACTGGATGGGAAAAAAACCCCAAATATTTCTTGATCTTGTGTAAACGTACAATTTCAATTAATTTCTCTGGGTTTACATAATTATGTGAGAGGAGATTAAGCCAAAGGTACATGCTCCTGCAAAAACACAGGAAAAAGTATACAAAAAATTAATGTATTTGTCTAATGTAGCAATCAAAATCAGAAGTGTGAAAAGTGTAAGTGCAACTTCATTATGGTACTATACTCCCAATCTTTGTATGCTCGCTGTAGCCTCTTTTTTTAGTTATCATCCAATTAGGCTTAGCTGAGAAATGGAAAGTTTTCTCTATCATGCAATGTCAGCTACTTGTGACATGCATTTCAAAAAGTCAAGCTGTCCTTCCCTTCAATGCTTAGGACTTTGTTCAAGACTGTATTTGAATACTATGGGATTTTCCATATTTTGATCAATGCATTCATGTATGCTTTCATAGCAAGTTGTTGGTAGTGATTGCAGAGACTACATTTCTTGGCTTCCTCAAATGTTAATAACATGTTTAGTGTGAAAAAGGAAAAACAAAAAATTGATAGATACATTAAAAATAGTCTAGGGGATGTTAAATTTCATTACCATATTTTGAAACATTAATATTTGTGAAGTGTGTTATCTAATGATGATGTCTCTTGCAGTAAGTACATTTTTGCCATTGTGATACATGCCAGGCAGAGCTTTGCTGAAAGCTGTCAGGCAGATTAAAAACACGGAGCTCCCTCTTCAAGTCTCAAGAAACTATGGAAAGAAATTCACTGAAGACATTATATTATCAAAAGTCAATGTTCAACATTTTAGATTAATTTATGAGATTTGGTGGTTTGTTGTGCCTGCTTTCAAAGATATCCTTGTATTAAGCCCACATGTTTGTGTTTTTAGCTCTGTCTTTTAAAATGTTGTGGAGTTTGCTCCTTGGATGTTATTAGGAAATAAATAAATAAAAAGATACCAGCAAAATGAAGTAAAGAAAGCCTATTCATGTGAAAATAGTCTTGAAAAGAGACAACATGGGGTTATTTTTCTCCTGCTGTTGATTACACCGTATACAATTTGGGAGTTATAATAGTTCTCACCAATCTTTGGAATGCATTGCCATTTACTTAAAATTTACTTCTCTTATAAAGCCCATTAGATGTACAGATGCGTTGTTAAACGGTACTGTCCTGCCACATGCCAACGAATACAAAGCATTCTTTGGCTTAAGGAAAGTTAGCCCTGTGATGAGGGTGTTATTTAAAAATTAGAGACCGTTCTTGCAGTTATTTGTTCAGATGGACACACATTTTGTTTTATTCAACTCCCTTTCACAAAGAACAAATGTTACTTTAAAGCATGTACAATATCTTCCTTGAATTTTGGGAAAGAGCTGTTGTATCATGCAGCCAGGAGAGAGTCTAAGTTAGAGGCAATCCACAGTTTCAGGAGGGATTTTTCAAACCCACCACACATAACAAGGCTTCACCATTTTTCCATCCTCACCCTTGAAACATTGTTGTAACATTTTGAAGTGTCAAATCAATCAGAGCTCTAGGCACACATTGAAAAGTGTACTGCATGTTTTCGCTTTGCAGGTTTTAAGAACATTTCTTCGAATTCTGAGAAATAAGTGAATCAAGGCCTACAGCATGAGAAGGGTCTAAAATACATCCGTCTTACAGCTTTCAGAAGGCTGCATATGTTCTAGGAATATCCAGAAGTTTCATGAGTAATGATGATACATTTTCAAAATGACATAAAAGTTTCTGTTTCAGCACTGAAAGGATGTCATGACTGTTGGATATCAAATCTGGGGAAAAAGCAAACTCAGTTCTGCCTGCCACAGGATTTTTCTGCCTGCCATTAAAGGACATTATTTTTGCAATGGTGAGAGACAGGATACTGCCTTAACTGAACTGTGCACATCACAAGTGAGAGAATTTTTGCAGTTTAAAGAGGAACTAGTTCTAAACTAATTTGTGGTCAGGCAGTTGGACTAGGTGATCATTGTAGGTCCCTTCCAACTGAATTTATTCTATTCTATTCTATTCTATTCTATTCTATTCTATTCTATTCTATTCTATTCTATTCTATTCTAAACTGTGTACTTTTCCACAGTGAACCAGGGGCCCATGATATGGGACATAATTCAGGCACTGTCCTAGAGCAGCCAGCTGTCTGCAGGGAGCTCCATCAGAAGTAAGTGAGAAGGAGGAATGGGAAATGACCCCTTTCCATGGGGCCTCCCATGGCAGCTCCTTGTCTGCTCTGGATCCTTGGTAAAGGTAGGAAGGGTTTTAAGGGTTTCACCTTGAAAGGTGAAACGAGCCAGGAACAGGATGTGTTAGGAGGAATGCATGATCAAATGTGGGGACCCCAGTGACCACAGGGAGCTATCAGGGACAAGGCACACTGCCTTGCAATGCATTATGAAATATCTGTTATAATGGCTTTTAAGTATTTTACTGGCACTGCCTGGTTGCAACATGACCATTTAGTACCAGAGTCAGTCACTAAACCTTTCTCATGCTTGAGAAAAAACAGTAGCTTGACCCCACATAAAGCTGTTCATAGCCATCTTCCTTCCAAAATATGCTTAAATGAAAAAAGGTGTTGGTGGAGGTCTACTTTTTACCAATTTGCTTTGTAGTGAGAGAATGTGTCAGGGGAACATGAGACCTGATGCAATGCCTGACTGCAGTAAAGCCAATGTTTATGAAGAAGGTACTGTAAGTACTAGGTTAAATGCTATTTGGGATAGGTGAGGAAAACATTCTGTACTTCACCCATCAAAGGTATGTATGTCCCTTTGGAGAGAAAAAGAATATAATATTCCTTGAAGGAAACAGGATCAGATCAGTGTCTCTGTAGCACAGCACAGGACATCTTGGTTTTCCTGCTCCAAGGGTTGTTTATACCATCATTGAGCTATACATTTTTATTACCTCTCCAGATCTTTTATCTCCTAAGTACCAGTTATTCATTTTATACTAAACTGTCATGGATTAAAATTCTGGCGTATTTCTTAGAACAGAATCGGCTCTTAATGTTTGTCGGAAGTAACCTGGGAACTCAGAACTTGTTTTTGTCCCAAAAAATGCCCTAAATGTGCTTGTGGCAAATGGGAATGTGAATCTGACCCTCCTTTAACGAAGAAAAGCATTCAGTGAAGGTTTTCCATATCACTGGCAAAAGCTGTCTTCAACCATGATTGTGACTTGTGGCTGGGGAAGGTCATGGACATCACATACGAAAACTGTGCAATTAGATCTGCATGTGGGTACCGTCTGTCTGTGCAGACACCTAACCGCATTGCCAGAGGCCTCCGTCTCTGCGCCCTGCACAGGAGCATCACGGATGTGTGTGTTCAACAGCGTGTATGTTCAACATACATACAGTCAACATTCAACAGTTCAACAGCCATGTTTTATTACCTTCATCTGAAGCTCATCTCCCTAGTTTGCAAATGTCTTTTGTGACTTTGTCAAACATGCTACTAAAGCCAAAGCAACAGCCGCTCATCCGAGTTACTCACTGAAGAAAGTTTGGTTTGGCGAGATCAGCTCATGACGCATCCATGCTGGTATTTTATTCTCTACTGATTACAAAATGACTGGTAAACAATTTGCTCCATTATCTTCCTGGATATCTAAATTAGGCTTATTGACATTTAGTTCCCTGGGTCCTCATGGGTGAGATGCATGATTTTTACTTCATTACACTACTCCTTTCCTCTTATGAGTGGCTGAGAAATCAGTTCTTGTGGTATGGGTTACAACAGAAGGGAATAGATTTCTATACCCATTACTCATAGTAAATGGACTTTTTTAGGAGTGGGGGTAACGGGTCTACCCATTTCCTTAATGATAAGAACACTGGATTAGCTATTGCGTTATCATCGTTCTTATTTGGACGTGTGCTAATTTTTTAAGAGTGCAGTAAGTCATGTTCCAGCACCCACATCTATGTCTTGGCATTGCTTAATTTATTAGTGAGATGTACCCAAATGAGAGGGCAGTATATCATGGAGGGGAAAAGTGGTGGAGATGAATGAGAAAAATAACAACCCAAACAATATACACTTTGGATTGTGAAACCAGGTTTTTAACTTAATGCTCATCTTTCATACGAGAAGAAATGCCACCAAAATGAATGAGTCAGAAACGTGTGCTGAAATTGCCACTGAAATGAGTGAGTCAGAGGTGTGTGCTAAAATTATTCTGTGCCAAAAACTCTGGGACTTGGAATTTTAATTATGACAACAGCTTCCTTACTAAAGGAGGACTGGATTGTGAAACCATTGTGAAGTGAGACTAAAATAATATTTAGTCCCACTGTTGATTGCACAGACGAGCACTTGCTTCCCAAAGGTCACAGAAGTGAGTATTGCATGTTATTTATGCTAATGGTCATTCTCTCTGAAAGAGAATCTGAAGGAAAGGTGTTTGCCTGACTTCTATTTTTGCCTAGGAAATCTTCAGTTTCTCACATGATCTTTTTCTGCTTATGTGCTAAAGAATCAGGCTCCCTTCAAGACCTAATGCTGATAAAGTCACAAAGTTGGTGGAAGTTAAGTGAACTGTATTTCATGGTAATAAGAAAGAAGGAAAATAACAATGAATTGGTCAGTGAAGAATGAGTAATTTAATGATTGATACAGCAAAAGCAGATATTAAAAAAATAATTTTGGAAGACAGCTTTACTTGTTATTAAAAGCAAAGTTTCCAAATGCAGCGACCTTTCCCCTTGGCTATCTATTTTCGTGAATTAAGCCCTTTTCTCAGACAGTTATTGTCCATTAGAGGGCAGGTTTGGTTACGTGTATTTGTGCTAAATACAATCTTATACTATAAGCAGGATCATTAATTTAAATGAAATACACTTTTTTTCTTTACGATTAAATACAACTGAGCATTTTACAGTAGAATGTATGTCAGCAAAAGATACAGATTCTAAACCAGAATAGTTCTAATGGAAACTGCGCTGCTCTCCTAATTATTTTTGAGAACTACATATTTCAGGTAATCCTGTTTATCTTCTTGTCCTGTTAACAGTACAATAGGTCGAAATGGTCAAGTTAAGACTAGTTGTATGACCAAGGACTATCCATCTATACTAAGAACATATGAAACATATAGAACCACAGAACTTCAAACAATGCTCCTTAGATAACATTTTGGGAAAAGAAAGATGTGAGAAGCTAACCATTAAATGTATCTGATACCCAAATGCCAAATTTCAGTTAAGATCTCCACTATGTTCTAGACCATTACACGAATAGAATATACACATCCTCCTACAGGTTTTTCTCATGTGAGTCATTGGACTGAAGTTAGTCCTTCTGCATGTGTGGGAGAGGTAGGATGAAATCTGTTTTTGTGAAAGAAGTCACTAAGGAGATGGATGTCCAGGAAGGGGAAAGTTGAGCCTGTTATTTTATTTCAGTTTTGCATAGGCAGGAAGCAGGGCAGTGAACTTGACAAAGCTATGGGTACATCCAGGAGACTTTGCCAAGGCAGTTGGAATAAATGTCTTCAAACTTTCAAAGCTTGGCTGAAAATTAATTGAAACACAAAATTAATCATAAATGGGAAAGCAGAACCTGCAGCATTTCCTTTTGGAATAGTTTTTCATCAATATTTCTTTTCTCTGTAATTTTTTCCTCTTTGTTGGCATTTGCTCCACAGTAGTATCCAAAACCTTTGACCACACATACAAAATTCTTAGCTCTTTCAAGGAGGTTTCTCACTGAACTTGCAAGGTGTTTTGAAGCTTTCTTCCTTTATACTACAGCTCATGATGAGAGTTAGGTTAATTACGTAATAGAAGTTAGACTTGAAGTTAAGTCTTGCATTATGAGACTCAGCCCATATGTTTTTATTTTCTGTTAAAATTCTTAAAACTCAGATTTGCTACTTGCTTTTGTCAAGTGTGTTGTTACTGCTACCTGCCACCATTGTTCAAAGGAGGAAGAAGGAAAAAAGATAAAGTCCCTTTCTTCCCTGGCATTTCCTAGATTCAAGGATGCTAATTGCCTCTCCTGAATATGGAAAAGCATATAAACTTCAGCTGGAAATCTGGAGCTGAGTTTTCTGTGTTACCATTGGTATAAATGTATCTTTGACCTCACTGTAGTCAATGCATCTTCTTACACTAGGAAGTATTCATGAAAGTTTCCATATGGAGACTCAGACATCGTCATCTTTAATGAAGGTATGTAGGCCATACGAATATCTTGATCCATGAAGTGGAGGGTGTCTGCATCCCAATGTACACCAACTACTGTCTAACATTTGCCCACCCTTATCATAGACTTCTTTGGTTTCACTCCACAAGTCATCCCATCTAGGTAAAGCATGTAGCATGCTGAAGTGTGGTTCTGTAATAGTGCTTTTGGCCAGGTATTTGAACACATAATTTCAAAAGCTTTCCATTTACATAAATTAATTGGGATTTTTTTAAAGCATCAACTTTACCTGAGTCACAATTAAAATGCTTAAAACTTACTGCATAATCCATTCTCACAAGCATTAGGACAATCGCCACAGGGTTTTCCTTTTTTGTAGGGTGTCTGAATTGAATGTAGTAGATTCCCCCTGAAACATCAACATTACCAACATGAGCTATAAAGTCACTACAACATATATGAGAATAAAACTTAATTATATGGATGCATACATATATTAATTTACACTCAATCTTTGGTTATATGTCAAACAATTTTTATATATGTGTTGGGTTTATCTGGAAAGGTTTTGGTAGTGGGACGGGGGGAGGGAATTTGCAGGGGTGGCTTCTGTGAGAAGATGCCAGAAGCTGCCCCTATTTCAGACAGAACCAGTGCCAGCCAGCTCCAAGTCAGACCCATTGCTGCCCAAAGCTGAGCCAATTAGCGACAGTGGTAGCGCCTCTGTAATAACACATTTAAGAAAGGGTAAAAACTGCTGTGCAACAGCAACCAGATGAGAAGGGTGAGAATACGTGAGAAAAACAACCCTGCAGACACCAAGGTCAGTGAAAAAGGAGGGGGAGGAGGTGCTCCAGGTGCTGGACCAGAGATTCCTCTGCAGCCTGTGATGAAGACCCTGGTGAGGCAGGCTGTGCCCCTGCAGACCATGGAGGTCCACAGTGGAGCAGATATCCACCTGCAGCCCAAGGAGGACCCCACGCCGGAACAGGTGGATGTGCCCAAAGGAGGCTGTGACCCCATGGAGAGGAGCCCACACTGGAGCAGGTCTTCTGGCAGGAGCTGTGACTCTGTGAGAGATCTATGCTGGAGCAGTCCATTCCTGAAGGACTGCACCCCGTGGAAAGAACCCATGCTGGAGCAGCTTGTAAAGAACTTCAGCCTGTGGGAAGCACCCACGTTAGAGAAGTTTGTAAAGGACTGTCTCCCATGGATGGGACCCCACACTGGAGCAAGAGGAGAGCATGAAGAGGAAGGAGCAGCAGAGACAACATGTTATGAACTGACTGCAACCCTCATTCCCCATCCCCCTGTGCTGCTCGGGGGGAGAAGGTAGAGAAATTGGCAGTGAAGTTGAGCTTGTCAAGAAGGGAGGGGTGGGCAGAAGGTGTTTTTAGATTTGATTTTATTTCTTATTATCCTACTCTGATTGGCAATAAATTAAGTTAATTTCCCCAAGTTGAGTCTGTTTTGCCTGTGACGGTAACTGGTGAGTGATCTCCCTGTTCTTATGTTGACCCATGAGCTTTTTGTCGTATTTTTTCTCCCCCTGTCCTGTTAAGGAGGGGGTGTGATAGAGCAGCTTGGTGGGCTGTTGGCAGTCAGCCAAGGTCAACCCACCGCAATATATTACAATGTGAATGTGAAAATTAATTTTAAGCAGTTTATGAAATCATCACCCTGCCTTAAAATTCCCACTAAAGTTTTTGGTATTAATTATAGTCTTCACTGTACTGTACATATCGATATGCCTTTCTGAACCAAGATTTCAAGTAGAATGAGGAAAATATTAATTTGTGATTTACTATTATGCAAAATGGGATTTTTAGGCAAATGAAAATTAATCCAAAAATCAGTATCACTTTTATGTGTTTTATGCTTTTGCTTGTTTAACAATTCTTTTGATGAGTATTCTTCTGTCTTTTCATATTCCTAATACCCTCTTCAAACCTGTTACTCAGCTATGCGTGATGTGCCCTATTACAAATTTCACAATCTCCCGACTAATTGTGATAATGTAATACGAAGTTCCAGAATCAGAATCAATACGTACATGGGGCAGTACTGGCAGACATAAAAGTATTTGTATTTACTGTTGGGACAGAAAGCGACAGCACATCCAATTTGATAAGAATTGTACCAAACCACCTGTAGGTATAAGAATAAAAATAATGGAAGAATGAAAAATACACATTTGAAAGCCATTTAAGTACAATATGCATTACAGAAACATTTGCAACCAAGTTAAGTCACTTCATTTACCTGGAGCAATCACTTCAAATATAAGTCCCACCTTGCTGGAAAAACATTTTTTTCTCTGCTTTCACCCCTGAACCAAAGAACATATAGGATATAATGATAATAATTTATCACACATACATATAAAATGTTTGCGTTAAACTGTCTCAATTATGTATGTTTTCATTCAGTTAAAACTGTTGAAGAAGATGTAGGAATCATGATGTAAAATTCCATATCTTGTGTTTTGTGCAGGTGAACAGAGGAGGTTATCATAAGCCATTGTCCAACTGGAAACTCTCTGAGTCAATGGAACTCTGTAGACTGTGACAAACTTATTTCTATTTCCTTCCTGATACTTTAATAACCCTATTCTTCCCATGTCTGAGCAATTTTCAGATGTTAAACAGACAAGTAAGTTTCTTCCCTTTGTCTCTTTCTGAAGTTTTGAATTACCAGTATCTTTACTCCTTAAAGACACTTAGCCTATTATTTTCATTTTAATTCTGTTACTTTGAAAGTTTTCATCTTGTTTTGTCAAAATAACACTCATGTCTCCATTGTACTTATTCCCTTTAAAGATAATAAGAGGGTAAAAGTTGCATAGCTAACATATAGATATTTATTTATTCAGCCTGAAATATAAAAAAGTTGCACCTACCTGAGTGTAATGGCCAATCACAGCACCTGGTCTTTTTGCTCCAGTTCCGTATTCGAAATCTTTCTCCTCATTATACCAGGCCTGAATAACATCTGACCATGAGAAAGGGGCAGATGCCATGAAGAGATTTTCACCACATTGTACATCTGAAAAGAGAAAGGTACTGAGAAATGCATAAAAGATATGTGTGAGAAAAAGACAGTAAAAGGTGGCAGGATTTCCATGGAAGTTCTCATGCCAGATGGAACAGCAGGGTGGTTTTTTTTTCCAGTTCAGTGACACCACCCTTTGTCAATACAGAAGTTGTCACTTGACCAGTTTACAGCATGGCCAGCCTGTTTGGCTGGTAGTTTGGTTGTTGACAGACCTTCTGCATGTCTGTAGATACACCTGCACATGTGCACCACAGATCCATGACTATGATTTTGCTATTTGAAAGTTAGCAACCTAGTCATTATTCAGGTCACTGCTCAGTAATCTTGGGAAAATCCCAATAATTCAACGCTTACTTCTGGTACACAAGAAGGTGTCTACACTGTCTTCACCTACTGTTTTTATTCAGGTCCAACCCTACTGTGTATGCATTAGTTCTCATCTGGAATTCACTTTAGCAAGAACCAGAAGATTTGGTTTTTAGGCAAAAAGTATGGGGCCTGAAGGACAGTCCACATCTTACGTACAGTATGGACAGAAGTCATTCAACACCACATTGGGCACTGATCATGGCTACTGTTAACATAGTATAGCTGTAACTTCAATGTCCAATGACTGAAGTGTTTATATGAGCCTCCAAGATAGTTATAGCTTGCAAGCTGCCAGGGGATTTAAAAACTATGAGTCTTATCCTAGAAATTATGCTTAGCACCACCAGCCAGTTTTGCACCTTCACCCTTTGCCTCTTCCTCCCCAGACAGTTTCATCCAGCACATGCAAGCTGGTTTCTGCAGTAAACTGGGTCTAGATTCTCTTCTTTCTGATGGATGTTTTGAGAGAATATGCTTTCTCACTATGATTTTTTTTACCTACTGGAGAAAATGGGATATACCTATGTAAAACTGCTGCAATTGGGATGAGAATGGGATTGAGCTTTTCTCACTTACTGGACAGATTCATATCTAGAATTCTGACTTTGTCCCATGCACCAACAAAATCCCATTGAATATAAATGGCATCTCAAAAAAACCCCAAACCCAAACAAAAACCAAACTGGTCACATCAATAACATGTATGACATTATTCAGTTAGCACTCATGCTTCACTTACTGGTTCTCCTCATGTTATTAGGACTGTGACGTAAAGTGCATTGATTGGCCCATTTTTGGGCATTCTGTGCAGCCGGAGGACACCATTGCTTAATGAAAGAAGAAAATATTAGTCATTCAGACACATATCAATTAATAACCCCTCATGAAGGAACAACATTTGGAAATTACACTTCAAATCAGAAAAAATCATATACAAAATCCTTTTCCCCTCCTTTTTTGGGGGGTAGGGGGAGTAGGAACAAAGTTACTATGCACCCAGATGAAGAATAGAAATTGTGAAGTCTGATGAAGAATACATCAGAAATGAATGATGCCGTGGCTCCTCCTTTTCCTTTTATTTTTCCTCCAAAAGAAGAAGATGTTATTGTTCATACACCACAAAATTTTCCAGACTTATTTTTCCACCTGCCCAGCTTTATGTTCTTCTTGGTGCTGGCCATGCTCAATCCTTAGGAAAGGTCTGGAGGGTGAATTTGTGGCTAAATAAAATAATGTGACCTTGCATACCGTCCTGTATCTCTCATAAGGTCCATTACTCATTGCAAATAGATTTACAACATGCAACTTACCATCCTCAACATGTTGCTGGCCGATGGTTTTACTCCTCTCCTGAGGGTATTATGCACGTCAACAATCAGCTTCTGCTGACCAGCTCTGCTAGTTGACAGAGCATCAAAACCTTCAGGTTCCTAAATTGAAAGAACATGTTATATTTCTTTTTTATTTGAATGTAACAAAATCCTGAATCCCATCTAGGAAATATTAAAATACCAAAATACTAATATCAACTAAGGAGATGATCCTTTTAATGGAGAAGGTACTGTGATACTCTTTGTCTCCTAAGTGTCTCTAGGGGTGCTTCCATGTGGAGTTGCACTTTAAGTGGTTCCACAGCGTAAAGCTTAGCAGTAATAACCCTGGTTCTTGCATCATATCTGCCAACCCTCTGTTCATGGCTGAGATATCCTGGAACATCTTATGTGCCTGTAGACTCTTAAATTTAGGCAACTGAATCAGACTTAGTTTACTATTATTATAATTTCCTTCATGAAGTTTTGAGGAAATAGGATCTAAAAATCAGCTGAAGACATGAATGTGTTTATGAAGTGTTCCCCTTCTTCAGTATTTTAAACATGCCTATCAATGTTTTTTTACTGAAGGATCCTGTTGCTTAATCACAGGATTGGCACAGACCTCTTGTGGTACTTCATCAGGACGTCCCACTGAACAAAAAAGTGTGCCTATGCTTTTCATACCATAGATTTTCTTCCACTCCTGCCATAACCGATAGCATTTCTCAAATTTTTCATGTGTTTTCTAATTAAAAAATAGCCATGTGAAGAACTCAGCCTCCTCTTTACAACCATTCTCACTAGTCTAGACTGCAGCATGGAGAGCAGAAGTTGAAGAATTAGAGGGAAATGTAGTCAAGCCTTCAGTAACATTAGTGTTTCTGAAGCAGAAGTAGCCAACTTCAAATTTCAGACTAAGTATGGGTTGGGAGGAACCACTCTTAAGTGTGCATTGAGTATGTTAGTTCGTTTAGCTGTTTGAGGGAAATCAGTGATACACATTAAGAGGTGGGACTATGAGCAAAGGGAGAGGTACACAGCTCAGGACCTGTAGGACAAGGAAGGGAGAGAGTTAGATAACTGCTGCCTGTAAAAGTGTGGGGAATTAACAGGAAGAGGGCTGGATCTCTGGGAGATCCAGATTACCGGATCTGTGTATGGGAGCTTCTGGAAAATATGGGTATCTCTGACCCAACTCATAAGTAACAGTAAGCCGATAGATGGTTTAGTGTGCAAGTGTGGAACCAGTTTATTGCTTTGAAATTAAACAGACTTCAAGGATAAATGCTTTCCAGATCCTAGATATGTAATCAGACTCTTTCTGTATATGATCAGTGTGCATAGGAAAAGCCATATTCAGTCAGACCACGAGTGCCTCGGGTCCCATCCAGATTTCCTGAGTACAAAGTGTGGATCCTACCTTTCCAGTGGACGGAGGCAGCACAGCTGCGAGACACAGGAACACCACTGGCAGAATCATCTCTGAAAAGGAGAGAATGAGGATTTAATTTATTTTTTACAGAGCTTTCATTTGTCTGAATACATAATTCATCTTTCTTCTGTGTATTTCCTGGCTTTTTCTCAAGTAGCAAGGTAATGTTTTCTTTCTATCCTCCTTCTCTCCTCCTCCCATTTTTAGAAGTAAAAAAATAAAATTCATTCTCCATCTGCATTTCCCAATTTCTATGAATCAACAGCTTTGTATGTCTCACTTCCTGCTGTAATCCTGGCCGAATACCTTCACCTGAATTCACAGTACAGGAGGACATTTGTGTTTCCCTTCCCGTAGGAAGCCTTCTGCTCATTGCCACACTGTGGAACAGTTGAGGTGGGATGCTGCTTTTAGCTTGTTTCTGTGTCTGCATTAGTCTGAAACTTTCTCTACTCCCTGTCGCTTGCTTTGGATGGACTGTTTTGGTTGAAAAGGGTGTTAGACACTCGGCCCATGTGCAGACCTCTACGCTTAGGTGTCCGAGTCTAGATTCAAACGCCTTACTCAATGGCTAGCACTGTGAAAGCCTTGCACGCGAGCTGGGGCAGAACTGGCTGGACCAGAAAAAGACCAGCACTGGCTTCCTGGGGAAGTCTTGTTTCAGAAAGCTTTTCTTGTTTATATTTTTTTAAAGACAACTCTTGATTATATTACAGGTAGTGTGGAATGGCAACAGAAAAGAGAGCCTTCTCTAATTGGAGAAGCAACCACCAGACTCTGGACTCCAAGACTCCACTTGCTTAGGAGGCTCAAAGCACCATACCATCCCACTACAGTGATCCAGGAGGTAATAGGTCACTTTAAAGTTCTGGTGTCTGATTGCAATCAGTCACAGGAGTTACATTCAGCTTGTTCCTGCTTAGGTACCTTGGGCAGGCAAGCAGGTGACTAGAGTGGAATTTACTTATTTTGGCATTTTTCCCAGCCTTCCACTTCAAGGGAATTTATGGGCATGTTGCCACAGAGGTATGTTATTAGCTTAACTTCTTATTTGGTTTTGAGGGGCTGCTGGTTTTAGTTTTAATTCATTCTTGGGGAAAGACCAATAGGATTTGCTGGTCTTTCCATATTCAGCAAAGCCCCTTTACCTTGAGGCAACCAGTTTATATAAAACACAAGGTGCTCCGGCTCATAGAGAACACATGGGTAAGAAAAACTACCCTTTTCCAAATGGTACAGCAAGGCCCATTTTCTTCACCAGCTTGCTTACATTGGACTGGAGGTGATGCACAGTCCCCAGCCTGTAGTCAGGAGTGCTACTCCAGCTCTGCTAAAGGGCAAAGCCCATTGAAGTGGACTGTGACTATGGGCAGCTGTAGCTGAGGCCAAAAAACTGGTCAGACTGGCCACATCTGTACAATTAAACTCTCACAGCCTTCAAAATAGGGTGGCTTATTCCAAGCACTTGTAGTTGAGGAAAGATCTAGTTGATCTGGGGGAAAAACATACTGGTAATTAACAGTATAAAAGTCATTGATTTCCTGTTCTTGGTATTGCCTTATGTCACTTATGTTTAATTTCAACATCACCTATGCCTCCTTGAAGTGCTTTAGGATCACAGAAGTTTTTTCTTAGTAACTTTTCTACCACTTATTTCTCAGAGCCGTTACAAAACTTTGCAGTGTATATGACCTAGGTGTTTAGCAATAAAACATTATACTCCCAATAACATAAAAAATATTATTTTCACTTAATTTCTAACTAGAAAGTAAATAGTGGTGGGGGTTATTTTTAGCTGTACTCACGTTACAAGCAAAAATATGTCTTTTGAGTGCAAAATGTGATGATATGCAAATAGAAAACAACCCTTTTTGCACCTAAAACATGTAAAAACAAATTCTCTGTTTCAAAGGAAAAATAACTCTTCATTGAAATTGTGAAGCTTTCTATTTTACAAACCAAACTGAAGAAGCTAACTTAAAGACATGGGCAAAGTATTCATTCACTGTAATATTTTCTATGAATTAACTTACAATTAAATATAACTGGTAATTTAATACATGATACAAGTTTCAAAATGCCATTGGAATACTTTTTAAGACCCAGTGGGTTTCCTGCTCCATGATATTAACATACTTTTGGCAATCCCACTGATTTCAACCAAATGCTTATAGTTTATGAGATGTAAATTTAATTGCTCTGCATTAATTTCTAGGCACTGGTCCTAAAATCAGTCTCTCTGTCCCCCTCCCCTCTTCCCCCTCAATCAAACACAAATCAGGACATGTGCCAAGTCTTACTGACTTTCCTGCAACTCCATCTGTGTACAGGGATCTGCCACTGAAAGATGGTGCTTTAGCATCCCTAGCTTGTATGAGTTTAGCAAACTTATGTGAATATGTTTTTCCCATCCCTCCTCTAAAAACAACAAAAAAAAGGTGTATCCTAAATTATTCATACAGTTGAATATCTATTACAAAAGAAAATTCCCATTATTTTTTATTATCCTTGAAAAACACCTGAAACGGAATAATACTAGCTGTGATTTCACTTGCACAGCGTTGTTGCACAAAGTCCTGCTTAGCAGCCACCTTGCACAAGACTGGTAAGTTGCAAAAGGTAATTTCCCCGCTCTGAAAATAAGTGGTGATAGCTACATATAGCAATAGAATATACTTAACTGAATATATATCCAATTCAGTATGTTCGGTCTGTCTCTGTCTCTTTCTCTATGTACATATAATGTGCCAAGACACTGCTTTCTTGCATACAGGCGGCTTTTTATCTGTTTTTGATTGTTCATCAATTTTCTCTCCCTTTTTTTCAGCTCATGTTACACTATTGCCTATGTAATCCTTATTTTTCACTGAATAAAATCCTCTTTCTATGACTGTCCTAAATTGTTCAAGAAGTCTTCTGACAATAGGTTGCATTTTAATACATGAAAAAATTGCAACACTTTAAACAAACAAATCAATCAAGATCCTACCTTTTGTTTCCAGGAAGATCAGAAGTTTCTTCCGTCCTTCTTCAGCTGGTTGTGGAAATGACCAGAGTTCTTCACCGGAGTGTGATTTATAGCTCTTCTGTTTCCTGATAGGACAAGGTGACTCAGCATCACAGGTATTGTAAAATTCAAATAGTGACCAAGTAGAACAGTACATTGTCAAGTGCACATTCTTCCACAAAAGAGGTTGTTTGCTTGTATTCCATTTTTATTTCCTCTTACTTGTATTGGAAGACATTAAATACTCTCAAATTAGTTTTGTATGTATTTCTCCTTACATGTGAAATTTGCAGTCAATGTGAACGCCAGGTACAAAGGCTGTCTGCTAAAGATTGAGACATCCAGTTGTAGTGAGACTTGATCTTAATCTCCTGCAGTGCAAATAAACTCAGCTGTCTACTGAGGTGTCTCCAGACTGACGTTGAGGTAACCAAGATGGAATCTTGCCTATTGATTTTTCCGTGGGGGTAAAAAAAGTCTTGGGCCACATTCCTGTTCATGTTATGGCTTCTTTACATTGATCCTAGAGTATAAAAGTCAAAGAAGGAGACAAGGATATTTCTGTAACTGATACTTTAAATACTTTAATTGATATCCAGTATTGGATAAAGATTAAAAGATTATTGTGTGCACTAGCATTAAAACACCTATAGTAGTTTGATTTAACATTTCCGAGTACATTGAGTAAGATGAGAATGGGTGGAAATACTGCCAGATCAGAAAGGTATTTGTGTGCACATCGACTGCTTCTGTCCACATTTAGTCTCAAGTAATTACTGACCAGAGCAGCTGTCATTGTCTGCTTTTATATAAAACGTTGCTATTTTTCTATTTAAATTCAAGTCTTCCTTCCTCGTAGTCACTCAATTCCTACCCTAGTCCCTTGTGAAGTGTGCCTTCAAAACAATCTTTTGCTCTTCATTACCTGGGAAACCAGTATATTGGCTCTACCAGACAGAAGGGTAGTGGTGTGATTTGTTGTTTTGTAATTATATGGAAAGGAACACACTGTCAGCAAGTTTGTGGTTGACACCAAATTGCAGGGAGCAGTCAATATGCTGAATAATAAGGCTGCCGTTCAGGGGAATCTCAAAAAGCTGGAGAATTGATTTGACAGAAATGATCTGAAAGTAAACAATCGGGTGACACCAATTGTCTAGGGAGCAGCTCTAACAAAAAGCACTTAAGGGTCGTTGGTGGATGACAAGTTGCATATGAGTAAACAGTGCACCCTTGCAACTGTGAGGGCCAACCACGTACTGCGCTGCATTAGCCACTATGTAGTGAGAGTACTGAGAACAGTGATTATACCCGCTACCCGCTTTTTCAGCACTTCTGAAACTGTCTGGACTACTGTGTCCAGTTTTGGAGTCCCCAGCACAAGAAAGACATTAACAAGCTGGAGTAAGCCTAGCAAAGGTCCACTATGTTGGCAAGGGGAAAGGCAGAGATGGACTCTTACAACATGGACATGAGGTAAGGGCCACAGATTGCAACTCTAACTAGATATAAAGAAAAATAATTTTTACAGTGAGGCTTGTTAAGCACTGAAGCTGATTGACTAGAGAGGTGGTAAATTTTGCATATTTGGAGATATTCAAAACTGGACAAGGTGCTGCGAAATCTAATCTAATTTTCAAGTTGGCAATGCTTTGAACATGGTGTTACACCAGATGAGCTTCAGAGGTCCTGTACGACCAAAACTGTCCTAAGGTTGTGTGATTTTTATATTGTTTACACTGGAAAGGCACCAAATGAGACTTGTCTTATTTTACTTGTTGACAGATATGACAATTTAATTAATTACAGTGGGAACCTCTAATTGTTGCATGAGAAAGCAAGTGTTACTAGCATAATTGTCATAACCATTACAAATGAAGAAGGTTGCATTCAGGTCATCAGTGAACCATGGATCCTAAGGTAAAGACTAGATCCTACTATGCTCATGTCATTCATCTCTTGCCTAATATACACTGAGACCTCTTGAATCAACTCTCCATTCAAGTGTAGGAGCTATCCTTAAACCCGAGTAAGTGATTCAGAACAACATCCTATCCTGTAATAACATTTCTGTGAATAGAGATTCTCTCATGACATTTCATAAAGTGTTCCTATAGTTTATTATCATAGAATCATAAAATCATAGAACAGCCCAGGTTGGAAGGGACTTTGAAAGATCATCTGGTCCAACCTGCCGTGGGAAAGGAAACCTAGATGAGATTATCTAGCACTCTGTCCAATCCCATCTTAAAAACCTTCAGTGATGGGGACTCTACTGTGTCCTCGGGGGGGATGTTCCAGTGAATGATTGTTCTCACTGTGAAAAATGCATTTCTTATATCGAGATGAAACCTCTCCCGAGGCAACTTGTACCTGTTACCCTATCTTCTCCATGTGGCTCCTCATAAAAAGACAGCCTCCATCCTCTTTGTAGCCTCCCTTTAAGTCCTGGAATATTGTGATTAAGACCCCTCTGAGAGTTTTCTCCAGGGAGAAAAGACCTAACTCTTCAGTCTTCCCTTGTAGGACAAGTTCTGCAGGTCATTGATGATCTTTGTGGCCCTCCTTTGGACCTTCTCCAGTCTGTCCACATCTTTCTCGAACTGTGGAGACCAGAACTGGACATAGCACTCCAGGTGTGGCCTGACAAGCACTGAGTGGGATGATTACATCTCTATGTCTGCTAGCCCCTGCAGATGCAGCCCAGGATCCGATTTACCTTTGTTGCTACAGTAACGCACTGCTGACTCATGTTCAGCTTGTTGTCCACCAGGATAACAGGTCCCTTTCAGCAAAGCTGCTCCCTACCTACACAGATCCTAGCCTGTACTGGGCTCTTTGGTTATGTCATCCCAGGTGCAGGACTTTGCACTTTGTTAAACTTCATACCATTCTTGCTAGCCCACTCTTCCAGCCTGTCCAGGTCTCTCTGTAAGATGGCTTTCCTTTCTGATGTGTCCACCACAGCACCCAGTTTGGTGTCATCAGCAAACTTGGTGAGGATGCTTTCAATCCCATTATCCAGATAATTTATGAAGATGTTGAACAGCGTGGGGTCCCGTATTGATCCCTGGAGGACCACACCTGGGACAGGTTGCCAGCCTAAGTAAAACCCATTGATGACCACCCTCTGAATGCAACCTGTTAGCCAATTTCCTACCCATCTTGCACCCCACCCATCCAATTTGCATCTTGCCAGTTTGTCCAGGAGAAGGCTGTGGGAAACAGTATCAAACATTTTGCTGAAGTCCAGGTAAACAGCATCCGCTGCTCTCCCTATGTCAACAGAATATGTTATTTTGTGGTAGAATGTGATCAGGTTAGTCTGACATTATTTGCCTCAGGTAAATCCATGCTGGCTTTTCCCAATCACCTCCTTCATTCGGTAAGTAATAGTTTCGAGGAGGACTTGTTTCATTGCTCCCAGGAACCAAAGTAAGACTTCCTGAGTCCTCTTTTGGGCCCTTCCTGGGGCCACCATGGACTCTCTTTTACATAAAGTGCAACTCCACCTCCTCTTCTTCCCTTCCTGTCTTTCTGAAAGAGTCTGTAGCCATCCATTGTGGTCTTCCAGTCATGTGAGTTTTCCCACCAAGTTTCTGTGATTACTATGGTATCATAACTCTCAGACTGGGAATGGGTTTCCAGTTCCTCCTCTTTTAACTTGTATATAAAGACTTTGCTTTTCTAGTGGAAGGACCACTGCATCCCTGCGCACAGGGCACTTGACACCTCCCCCCTGCCCCCAGATTCTGAAGCAAAACTAACTGCTAAAATGGGTATCAGGGATGATAAAAGGTGGCTATATCAAGTGGTTTTATCTTGACTGTCAAAAACATTGTTTATGCATTGCATAAACACAGGGTTAGAAATTGCCTCTCTGGCTCTAGAGTTCAATCTCCTATTAGAGGCCAATGATACCATACATTTATTTTCATAAAGCACTTCTAGTCTGAATTTCCATGCCTTCCATTTCTACACTTTGGATCTCATTTGTCTTCAATTAAAATTTTCCCTCTCACAGAATTCTGTTCTTGCTGGAGGCCTTAGTTATCTTGATCTCAGGATCACAGAATAGTTGAGGTTGGAATGGGACCTCTGGAGATCATCTAGCTCAATCTTCCTGCTCAGAGCAGGGTCACTTAGAGCAGGCTGCTCAGGGCTGTGTCCAGTTGGGTTCTGAATGTCTCCAAGGGTGGAGACTCCACAATGTCTCCAGGTAAGCTGTTCCAGTGTTTGACTACCCTCACTGTAAAAAAGTTTTTTCTCAAGTTTTAATGGAATTTCCTGTATTTCAGTTTGTGCTTACTGCCTCTCATCCTTTCCCTGGATACCACTGAGAAGAGTTTGGTTCCATCTTCTTCCCATCAGGTATTTGTACATACTGATAAGATTCACCCTGAGCCTTCTCTTCTCCAGGCTGAACAGACACAGTTCTCTCAGTCTTTCCCCATATGAGAGATGCTCCAATCCCTTAATCATCTTAGTGGCTCTTCTCTGAACTTGCTCCAGTATGTTCATCTCTCTCTTGTACTGGGGAGCCCAGAACTGGAGACAGCACTCCAGTTAGTGCTGTGTAGAGGGGAAAGATCACCTCCCTTGACCTGCTGGTAATGCTCTGTCTTCTGCAGCCCAGGATGCAGTTGGCCACCTTTGCCACAAACGTACATTGTTGGCTGATATTCAACTTGTTGTCTAGCAGGACCCCCAGGTTCTTCTCTGCAAAGCTGCTTTCCAGCCAGTTGATCCCCAGTATGTACTAATGTATGGGGATATTCTTCCTCAGGGGCACGACTTGGAGTTTCCTTTTGCTTAACTTCATGCAGTTCCTGTTGGTCCATTTCTCCATCCTGTTGAGGTCCCTCTGAATAGTAGCACAACTGCCTGGTGTATAAGCCACTTCTCTCAATTTTGTGTCATGTGCAAACTTGCTGATGGTGTACTCTGTCCCTTCACCCATGTGATTAATGAAGTTGTTTCATATTATTGGCCCCAGTATTGCACGTTGAGAGGAACCCACTGTTTTTTTTGTGAGCTCTACTCAGTTTACTCTGCACTGTTTTGTTCTCAGAATTCATTTTAGTATTACGCTGAACTGAAATACCTTGTTATGCCTAATCAGAAAATTCAGGATTAGGCTTACTGTTAAAAGAAGATCTAAGAAACACATGTGAATTCTTGAATGTTTAGTAAAAGTTGATCTAATAGCCTCCTTTCCCCTCTTCCCTTCCCCCTCTCAAAAAATAAAAAGTGTTCTTTTTATGCCTGGCTGGTCATTTTCATTAAATTTGGGAAATTAACTTCTTTGATGTCATTGAAGCTACTCAGGCACATCTCCCTTGATAGCATATGGAGAAAAATGGACAATTCCAGGATGTGAATAATTTCATCCTGTATTACTTATCTAAAATAGATTATATCCACAAAAGCCTACAAATGTCTGTTTTACTTCATTTTCTCTAAATAATGCCTAGAGCAACTAACTCAGCTGTAGACGTCTATACTGAAGATGTCTAAAGGTTGATGAAATAAATCACATCCACTGAGGAAGCAAAGTGGTCATGCACACAGAAACATGATTCTCTAAACCTCACTTCTGTAGTAAATCACAATAAGTCTCAGGCATTTATAATAGGTTTGTATGCCTGGCATACAGATATAAATATAAATACAATTCCTTATCTTTCTTAAAATTTTCATGTCAACTCCATCTCATCAGCCATAAGCTACTTGTTTCTGTTTTTCAGATATGTAGAGCCCCTCTCTGTCTCCTGACATTCATCTTTCACCCACTCTTCAGATTCTGATCTTGACTTCCTCAGCCCCTCGTACTGACTTCCACATTTTAGTTAGTAAATTTTCAGCATCTTCAGTTTTGTTATGGAAAAGCATTCAGTAAACATTTGCAGAGCTATCTCTGAATCTTCCATGTAATCTCTTCTTTGCTTTGATGCCTACAAAATATTTCACTGCAGTAAGGTAGCTCTAGTCTGTGGATATTGTCTTACAAATAGATCAAAACCATTCTGTTTTGTCCTTACTATCATCTCCATTTATTATCCTTGTTTATCTGTATTCCTCTTTTGTCTTGTCTGGTAGCTAGATATACACCCTCTAGGAGGAAAAGTGTCCATTTGTTCTCATTTGTACAGCATATTCTAAAATGGTTTCTTAGCCCAGAACAGGGTCCTACAGTAAGAACAAAAAGCATTAATAAACTATATAAAGAACCATACTTCAGATTCCTCTCACCTGTCTTCAGATGTCCAGACGATGCATATCTAGCACAAAATAGGTGTCTAGAGTCTCTCAATAGTCAATAGAGAGTAAGAGACATCGTTCTCTTTTCCTATCTTAGACACCTATCTTAAGTAAATCAGCTTCTGAAAGCAGTGTTCTGTTCATGTTGGCTACAAAGAGAGCCTGACCTAGTTTAGATGCCACAAAAGCATCCAAAACCCCACTCTGCCAAAATATTCCTGTATGTGGGAGGCAGTCTCCAAATACCTAGACATTCCTGGTTTTGTTCCACTTTGTGACTGTAGAAAGAATTAGATGAGAATTAGATGTAGAAAGAATTAGATTTTTTTCCAGTGGAGGAAAAAAATCATTGTTATCATAGATTAGGATTCATCTCAGCTAAGTTTATCAATCTAAAAATTCATTTTTAGTCTTTAAAGTGGCAGGTAACCTCCAGATTCATCCTACTTAGAGACCAAACTTGGGTAACATCCCTGTTCACTGATTAAAACAGACACCTGAATTAGAGATATCAAAACATTTGAGAGAGAAATTTCACCTTCCCAACCATACAATCACTTCTGTTCAGCAGTCCTGCTACAAACTGAAAGCCCAAATGCTCATCTGGAGTTTCATGCCTGTTATGCAAATGGAAGAGTCAATAAACGCATTGTTTTTAAAGGCCAAAGAGGCTTTCTGGCAGCTTTCCCACTGGTATTTTAGACGTAATCGGCCACATTCTTTTCTCAAGCTCCATATGACAAAAATGTTCTCAATTATTTGAGCATATAATTTTTTTATTACCCTGAACAAAAGTGTGCTCTTTTCTATGTATAATCTGCATTTATCTCAGGGAGGTAATTCCTTTGTGAACAGTGTAACCTCAGATCACATGCTTGATAAATATTTTGAGTCCGTTATTGAGATTCCAAACTATGTTAATAATCCTGAAAGAAATCTGATGCCTCAGCTTTTATTTCTGCCTCATTTTTGTGTTACCCAAGGCCTCAGTTTTACCAGTAAACTGATGGAAATATTTTACCATTAAGCACAACCTTTGGAAAACAGCAGCCTGAAGGCTCCACTAAGTATCTCTAGGAATAGACTGGTTGCAGAGTCAATCACTGAGGCACAGTGCTTCCATCCTAAAGATGATACCGGTCCTTTCAAGAGTCAATGGCTCTTTCTTCCCTCTCCATCATCTCTAACTTCTGCATGCAGAGCACAAAACCCAGGCTCTTCTGTAGCTCTTCCGTAGCTCTTCCCAGAGTACTAAAGCCAGTAACTCTAAGCAAGCATGTCTTTGAGAAAGGTTAAACAACTCCTTTATTTACTAACTTCGGACTCCTGCCATAGCAAACACATTTAGCAACAGTGCATTTATTTAGAAGGATTATGTTTCAAGGCTCTGCTCTATGAGGCAGTCACACAGAAAAATGCAACTACAAATTAAATCAAATTTCCATAGTTTAGCTGAAAGAACTGTTTCCATGTTTAGGGTGAGATGTTGCTTGCCACTATTTTAGCAGTGTAGCTGCTATATCCTTGTACCCTATATCCAGGGTACAATATCCTTGTACCATACGATGCTTTCTTATAAGGCCTCATTTAGATCTTTGGTACAGTTAAATCCCAGCACACCTGCTGTTATCAATTCTGATTAAAAAATGTCAAGAAGAACATGTTAGATGTCATGGAAGGGAACATCTGTGATAACCATTTTGGGCCTGGAAAAGATGATAGAAAAGGAGTATTCTGTGGATTTTTATAAATGTCTGATACGTATTTATTACGTTTTGTTGAACATGGACCATTTAAGGAAACAGTACATCCAAGAGTATGTTCCGAAATTCAGTATCTTCATTGAACGCTGCACTGGACTAATGGAGCTCTCATCTTCCTTCTTCCCAAAGGGATTTTTTAGGTATAGTCTAGCCTTTAGCCTGATCAAACCCTGAGGTGGTCTAAAGCAAGAGTCCATTATAGAAATAGTAAAGTCTTATGTTTAAGAATAGTAATGTACTTTATTAGGAAAGTAAACTTGGAATTAAAGATTAATTCTATCAAGGAATCTGAGAGGAAGAAAATTTTGTTGCAAAATTGTATTTCTGTTTTTCTGTATTCCTATATGTATTTATCTCTCCATGACTCAGAGTAGAGAAGAAAATCCACTGGGCAAGGAGAGTTGTGTTCACAGTGCAAATGCATTTTGCTCCAACACGTGTGGTTGCCCAAGCATTGCAAATCAGAACAAATCTTCAGATCTTTTGGGCTGACTCAAGACAACTTGGTTGGAAATTCAGTCATTGTTTCACTGGCTGTGGTGGTATACACGTTATCACATGAATGGACCTGAGACCTAAAATGTCACTTCTCCTCTTATGGCCAAAGCAAGGGTGTCCACTCAAACCTGAATCCCAACATCTTATTTGCTCTTTATTATGTCCTTCATCAATGTATAGGAGAAAAAGAGGGCTCCATGAGCCAAAAGAGCTTCTGTGGACCTTTTCAATATCTCTATGAACACACATAGGCCCTCATTAATGGCAGTGCAGAATTATACCTCGTAGCCTTTCACAGAAAGGGAAAAGCCCAAAATCTTTTTGAACTGCCTCCCACAAAAACGCCTTGTCTTAATACCATGAGCAGGCAATGTTCAGGCACAAACTTACCAAAGTCAGAAACCTTAAAAATTATTTCTATGAATAATGTACTTCCAGTTTTATTTAGAAACACCAACATTTTTGGGAGTAATTTCTTTTCCTTCTAAAGGTTAAAAACATGTACTGCTTTCAAATGCCTGTACATGACCCCAAATGGCTTCTGAAGTAATACTGTCTCCATCACCACACTAAATCCTATGCATATAAAGGTAATGAAAGCTGAACCTTTTTTTTCAGGTATTATATATTAGTAGACATATGCAATACAGGAAACTTTACCTAACAATCTGTGCATCTAAAGAACAGCTGTGCCAAAACTAAGTCAAATATGATTCCAACATAAGAAAGAAAAACAAACAATGCTACTGAGTTGTGCATTTTTCTTCTTTTTAAGAAGTAAGTATTTGCAGTCTACACAACGTTACAGCTGTGACCGCCTCCTGCATTAGTGGCTTATGGTCACATCCCCTTTAAATTCACTTAAAAACAAGGTTTACTAGGAAAGATGATGAACAGTTCTGAAGAAAAGAATATTATAAGACCATTGATGTTCTCCAAGTCATTTAGGTACCTGAAATGGAATTAATTTAAATAAACACAGGCATCTACATTTAAGCAAGGCTCCTTTCATAGACTTTGGCAATTAACAGGCATTTTTGCAAGATGTTTCATTTCATCCTGAAGTTAACATCTAAACAAAAACATACTGTGTCCTGGAAGTATCTGTTTATCTTATGATTATTGGATGGCCATATTAAGGTTTCATTTTTTTTTTTAATTCTTCCTATTTTTAAAATTATTTTTATTTAACTAATTAATGAAAGAGATACTAAAAGTTAGCCTCTTCTTAGGATAAACAAGTGTAGCAGAAGCTGAGGGAAATGGGTGAAGGAAGGGAATAGCATATTCCAAGCTGGTGCACACCTCTGGAGAGTTCATCTTTCCTGTTCTTTTCTTCTCTTTACAGGGAATTTCTATAGCTTCTCTCTAGTTTGTTTGTGAATTTCTATGGTTTCTCATGCTGGGGAAGACAGATTAAGAAAAGGTAGTATCCAGAGTCAGGGCAAGGGAAAGAGAATGCCAAAATGTGGAAGAGAAAGTGAACTGTTTGTCATTAGATGAAGGCTGAATTTGTGAAGGTTAAGAAGGACTTTTTGGTGCTCATCAGAAAGAAAAAAAGGATAAAAGGGGTTGAAGAGAAGTGAAAAAGTTCAATATTGCCAGGACGTAACTGTGATTGTTATCTCTCTGGCAAGAAGCCCTGAGGATTCTAAAGATTTTGGTAGTAAAGATATTTCGGGACATACTTGATAAGCATCAATGAATGTGTCCACCCAAGTTATCTCAGGAAAGAGGAAGTAATATTAATTGCAGGATATGATAGAAGGAAACAAGAGGAAAACAGTTGCTTGTCAAATGTAGGAAGTTTGCTGCTCAGTCACAAATGGAGCTTAATTTCTCTACACAAAGCCAGCCCTTCCTTTCTTCTTCTCTTACAGAAAATGTCATTAAGAGAGATCTGCATGATGCAGATCTTACTCACATGCTGTACATCCACCAAAAGGTTCTGAGAGTCCTCTTTGGATACGTCCTCAGTAGCAAGCGTAGACAAAGGTGAGCAAACTTGGATTATTTGCAAGAAGGAACAAATGTCTCCATTCATGGAAACATGAGCACTGCCTGGGGATGAGGATTAGCTGCCTTGGATTGCACGCAGTACTGCAAGGATGTAACTATATTGCTCTGTGCCTTAGCTGGCTGATACTTGCAGTTCTGTGCTACGTGCATGATGACTTGCAGGGCTGGATCTCCACATGCTCAGGGAATTTTGAAGTGCAGTCATAGAAGAGGGGATTTTGTTGCTGAAACATGGATGTCTGTTGCCAATTTTGCTGTAGTGTATTTGAGACATATGCATGGTATTGACAGGTATTACACAGCACTTATGGGAGACTATCCTTCTGGAGTGTCAGATGGAGGATAGGTAGGACATCCTGCAGTACTTAAAATAACTCTAAATGTCTATATGTAGACAAATGAATCACATCCCTGTTGTTTCAGGCATCTTTGAGTTATCTTGCCTGCCCTCAGCTGTGCTTCAAAACTCTGGGGATATCCCAAAAGTTGTCTGTCATATATGCATGGCTTCTAAAGTGACACTAAATACCAAAGTTTCGGCAGCTGAGTATAGCCCACTGTCTGCTTCAGTCACTTTCCTTCAGATGTTGAATTCAGTTACCTCAATTTCAGTGCTTGGCACTGTCTTGAGAAGCTGTAAGATACTCTGCCTTAACATTAACTACTGGTTCAGAAAGTTTGAGCTTCCCATTGATGTTTTGTCATATCTGACAGCCATGGGTGGCTGTCTCAGGTATGCCAGGGTATCTTACACAGCCAAGAATAGCTAAGCTCTGGGAAAGAAATGGAGACTCAGCTGTCTAAATGTTAGGTATTTAGTCCACCTTAGGACTCAATCCATACTCAATGAAGATAAAATTCAGACACTTCCATCCAATTTGTCTTTGACATATCTTTTCTCAATCTTAGAAAAGAGTGAACCACCCTCTACAGGTGCCTATATCTCTCCAGTGACTAACAGTGAGACTATGGCAGGATTCAAGTTCACACACCTAATTGTAGGTGTCTACACTTGACCCGCATGTCCTGACTCTTGTTGTAATCACTGGCAGTAAGATTCAGTTGTCTACAGGCATCCAGAGACATTAGGAATACTTTGGAATATTAGAGATATTCATGGGTCATGTGGTTTTTTTAGATTTACAGATTACACTAAAAAAGTCACGCAGCCTAGTGGATCTAAAATACATCTCTCAGAGTCACAAGAAAATCAAGGAGTTTCTTGTGTTGTTTGTGTACTCCAACCCAGATGCTTTATTTGGTCAAATCTCGGACAAACAAGGCTTTTCAAGACCTGATCTCAGACTGGACCCAGTTGAGATGCTTCCTTTGATTTCCCTGAATGCTGCATTGTGTTTACAGACAGAATTCAGCTAGTGCTTAGGAGAAGACAACACCCTTTTGTTACGGTACAAGTCCCAAAGAGGATATTTCACTTGGAGCCCCAGCACGTTGGATAAACACTGTGACTTCATGGCAATGTACCTTAGACTAACATGGTAAGGTTACAGCATCGTAACAGCATGGCCCTAACCACGCTAGACTTATGAAAATGTATAGCCAGGTACCATGTAAGTATCCAAATAAAGGTGGATTGGGATGCGATGATTTATAGTTCGTACTCTGTGAGTCAGCCTGGGCCATTCATCCATTCACAGGTTTCTCATCAAGGTTTTTTCCCTTATATGTGTCTTGACATTGGCATTAACAGAAATAACTTCCAAAGTAGAGATCTCCTCCAGTAAATACTGCCACAGATGAGTTCTGGGTATAGAACGAAGATGTTACTAACCCTGCAGTTAGAGATTAGGAAACATCCCTTTGAGTTTAGATCTTACATGTTTGATTTTAATGAAACCATTTCCCTTCTTTGTTTGCAAGTTCTCAGACTTACATAGGAGCACTCTCTTCCTTGAGTTTTTTTGTCTGTTTTGTTTTTGTTTTCCTGCTTGGTCCTGAGCAGTAGCCAGTGATGGCTGTTTCTCTCTATGTGTGTGTGCGTGTATGTGTGTTTGTGAGCCCGATGCCATATTTGAAGTCTTTCACCTCATGCTTGTCTGACAGCTGACCAAGTACCGAAAGTGTCTGTCACAGACAGATTTTCACTGCAGTTCACAGCTAACATAACAGAGGGAGAGGGGAGGGGAAAGACAGTTCACAAAATGTACGAGGAAACGTGCCGGGAAGATGCAGGGATCTCTGTGCAGACAGAGTGTCTTTTGTCTCTGAGGCAGAATGACTCCCTGGCTCAAAGCCCACAGCGAAGCAAATAACAGAGCAGATTCATTATGCCCTAATGCTGCTACATGACAGTACATCTGGGAATTAAATTATAGACAAAGGTGGGCTCTCTCTCTATTATTCTGTGTAATCTCAAGAAGTTGCTATTGTCTCACCGTTCAATAGCTTCTTTGTATTCACTAGATCTGCACACGAAGCCCCAAATTACCTCACTCGAAATAAGTTATAGTTGCATTGCAAATGTTTCTTCGTATTAGTTTTCACTCCATTTCTAAAAGAACAAGGGCCTATT
The DNA here is from genome assembly GCF_034638445.1 of Ciconia boyciana. Lineage (NCBI taxonomy): Eukaryota > Metazoa > Chordata > Aves > Ciconiiformes > Ciconiidae > Ciconia > Ciconia boyciana. Next base: position 5,670,777 of record NC_132936.1, on the reverse strand, counting down.
ATTGATCAGTTATACAAAACAGATGGTATTTTTTATATCAGAGAATAACATAACCATATTTAGGTATGAATGGTGACATTATTTTTTAACAAATTTTTCATATGTTAAAGTCTGATGTCAAGTCTAAGCTAATCATACAGATGTCCTGTAGTGATTAGACTGAAAAAGACAATGGAGCATGATTTAACCCACTCAAACAACTTAAGACAAGATGCATTGCATTCTGGAAATGCTTGCACTGCTCCATTGATTACAGAGATCTTTGACACAGATGTTTTACAGATCACTAAAGTAAAGGATCTTAATTTCTTCTGAACACTCAAAAAATTTTGACTTTTAATGAAGATCTTGATTTTTCTACATAGATTTTTTTCTTTTTCTTTTTTTTTTTTTTTTTGGTAAAGCCAGGTGTAATTTTTCTTTTCTTTTTTAATTATCTGAGTAATTAAATAAAAAGTTAAACAAGGTTATGTAAGAATCTGTAGACACAGAAGCAAAGAAACATCCCCCCATATTTTCATAGCTATTTTCATAGCCATTTACAGGTGACATTTTACACTTTCACCATTTTACTAATCACAGTCTTCACTCATCTCCATGAACTGCCAGAACTGATAAATGTCTTATTTTCTTCTGAGGTATTTGACACTTTCTTCTATGCTTTGGTAGTTGCACATCCTTGTGTCATTCAGCTGCAATATGATAGTTAGTGCCTTATTTTAGGAAGCAATGGCTCTGCTCAGAAATAGTTTATTGTTTCAGCAAGGTAAATCTCCGTGAGCTTTGATACGTCAAGGAGAACTCATTTGATGTTACACCTCTTCCAGATGAGTAATTTCTTAAATATCCGGCCAAATCTCAGGAATTATCATTGATTCTGTATTGATTCACATATTTTCATTGATTCATTGATTTCATTGATTCACATATTTTCACATATTGATACACATATTTCTTATAAAGGACCCTGCTGACAACCCACATGGAGCCTGGAAAGAAGAGTCTGGAGAAAGCACCAGTAATTTAGTTAATAAATTACTTGTGAGCTGTATGCTAGCTCCATTTGCAGTATTTTTCTCTTCTCAAACAGCTAGTTTAGGTTTAGAAGCATAGGGTTTTCCTAATGTATAAAGTGAACAGTAATTTTCAGATTTTGAATTTGCACAGTAAGCCCAGAAGAAAGGCACAGCACATAAATACAGTAAACAAACACAGAAATATGAACCTAAATGCTGCCAAGTAAATTATGCTCTCACACATTTAGTTTGTAAGAAAGACCAGGTAAACAGAAATTTTAAAATGGAAGTGCTGGAGTTTAGGCCTTATCTGTCTATGCTCTAAGGCTTTATCTACTCTGTATGCGTATATATTTACATATATACGCATACATAGACTCTCTATTCTTGTCCCCCTCTCTGTAGATACAGAAATATGTAATGTGTATACACATACATATACATATATGTGTTGCACATAAATCCATGCCATAGACTGTTCTCTAGCTCCGAGATAAGTTGGTAACTCTCTCAGCCTCCAAACTGGATGACTGCATTAAAATTGCCTATTGAGGATGGTCTCTGACCCATGCTGATTTTTGAACCATGCTTGGACATTGTTTGGGAAAGAGTTAGATAGACAGGTAGTCTTCTACCTGTTACAGCGCTGAGTGAATCAAAGGAGTCTGCAGAGCTATTTATTAATTTTGGCTATGTTGACTCAATCTCTGCTGGCCGTAGTGGGAGCCTAGGTACCTAACTTGAACATAGACACCTCTATACATGCTCAAGGGAAGGTAAGCCGAATTCCACCTTTGTGTCTCAGGGCAACTTTGAAAGTGAAAACTCACAGCTAGACTGATTTGCTCAGACAGACATGTAAAGAGTTTTCTAGATTACTCTTTTTCTTGCATATCTTATTTTTTAAAAATAGAAGCTTTAATGTACCATTTGAATGTTCTCTAACAATAGAACAGTATTACAGGACAACAGAGAATCTCCCAAAACAAAAGAAGCAGACCCTTCCAAAGCTCAAAAGTAATACAGTACATTTAAAATCACTGCTGTTTCACTCCTACTGGTACTCATCCTGCACCAGTGATGTCTGCTGTTCATTTTAATACACACAGAATAACAGCCATCTCCGACTCTACTACAAATCAGCTTGAATTTGGGGCCATGTGTTGACTGCACACTAAAGGTACCTAACCTGGACACTGTAAACTTAAAGGTTTATAATTTAAACAGTATTTAGACCACTTAATAATTTCTGTCTATCCATTGGATTTTCTCAATATGAGTGTGCACAAATTATAAGCCAGATATTTGCAAATTGCAGCAAGTCCAGCAGAAGGCCATGAAGATGACTGGGGGCTGGAGTTAATGACATAAGTGGAGACGTTGAGGGAACTGCATTTGTTCAGCTTGGAGAAGAGAAGGCCAGTGAGGAATATCTAATTTATATTTCAACAGGGGCTGTAGACAGATACAGATTCTTCTCAGAGATGCACAGCAAAAATATACAAGGGAATGGGTATGGACTGGAAATCAAGGTGGGATAAAAACGTCCCATTTAATGGCTCTTATATTGTGAGAAGCTTATAAGAAAGGAAAATAAGAGCTTCATCAGCATTAATGCTGGGGAAGACAGCAATTTCCCATACTGATAAGAAGGGAAATGTTCAGTAATGACAGAAATATATTGGTCATATGTCCTGAGGAAACCAAACCACCATGACGATCATAGAGATCCCAGGGATTAATATGGATGATTTAGTTCCTTCTGCCTTTTTTCCTTTCTCCCTCTTTCCCCCGAGTGTCTGGAGGAGGGGTGGATTCTCTTGCGGTCCAGAGATGCTCATGGAGGATGACAGCTGCTGCTTATTCTGCTTTCCTTTTTTTTTTTAAACCGTATCTTCTTGGATAACTGCTGTATTTCTCCTCAATATTCTCTCCTCTCCATTTTTCTGACTTGCTTCCTGCCAGTCTGAAATAGCTTTAGTTATACAGGATAACTTATTTAGCGGTGCCCATTAGTGGCACACATATGATCCATGATGGAAACCTCAGGTTTACGTTCTTGAAAATTTCCATTCACTGCTAACTTTTCCAAGCTGTCTCCACCTCTGTTCTATGTAAATGTATGTCCTAAATCTTGTCATTTCCAGATCAATGGAGCAAATGGCTTACTGAAAATCCTATTCTGCCAGTTGTTAAACTGTGCAACTGACTTAAAACAGAGAGGTTAATTTTCTGGGGACTACTCAAACCTTAATGTTAAATATTCCTTGCTGAGTCAGTTGACATTGACTATGACTGTAGGCAATTAATATGAATTTCCCAAATGACAGATGTTTTCTCTTGGTAATTTCCTTTTTTTTGTGTGTGTCTCAGACACAATTTCACATAGGCAGACTATGACAGGTTGCGATTGTGAATCTGCTGCAATGCTTCCAGGTATTCATAACATTGTTTGCATTGCTAAGTGCTGAGAGGAAAAAATATCAAAGTTAAGGGATTATGCTCTGCTGAAGCTGATTAAACAGTTCCTGCAGTTAAAAAGTCAAAATTTTTCAGTTATGACAAATAAAAACCTCTTACACACAAAACCAAGTTATACAGGTTGTCTGTTAATGAAACAGATGTCAGTTTGCTTAAATGCCAGGCTTCCTTTTTTCCGTACTTCAAATCCTTGAATTTCTGCCTGAGCAACAGTGAGGAGTGTGCTCTTGCATAACATTTTCCTAGATGATAAGAAAATGCCTTAATTTGGCTCTTCCAGAATTAAAAAGGGGGTCTTATATAAAGAAGAAAATGTTGGAGAAATTGGATATCATTCCTTTGTTCTGGTTTTCATCTTATTCATAATTACTCAATTGGAAATGCAATTATAAAGTAGTTTGACAGAGGGTAGAATTCATCTGACCTAAATTAATCTTCTCACCTTAAGGATCTAATCTAACAGGTTGTGTAGACTTCTTGTGTAGTAGATGGAGAGTGATAGACAGCTGTAAGAGGGCTATTCATCACATCTTTGCAGAGGTGTCTCTGAAAAGTAGGATAAAACATTCTCTGCAAGAGGTTCACTTTATCCAGTGATAATGGACAGACTAGATTGGATCAGATCCTTAATGTTTGGAAATCTGCAGTTAGGCAAGATACCTTGACTTTTCTTTAGGAGTTTAGAAACATGGGAAAAAAGACACTGCAGATTCTCTGAGAATTACATTGTGATGAAAAGTTGGAAGCAACTTTGTAAAAGCAGTATCTTTCTTGACTTTTCTCAAGTGGTGTCAAGGCAAGTAACATTGAGAAAAAATAGGATTATGCGGGTCCAGCTATTTTAGTAAGGAATTTGATTGACATACAAGGAGACTCAAAGGGGAAATATGCCTAGTTACAAATAGCGAGACTCAATAGGAAATAAAGGCTACCTGGAAGACTATATATTATAGCTAAATTATAATACAGCCATACTATAGTTAGAAAGTATAGTAGGCATAGTTTTTTTTTTTTTAATTTTGAAAGGTGTTCTTATTACTGCTGTTTTCTATTGTACCACAAGGACTAATCTTTCCTATGTCAATTATATAGCTCTCTTAAATCAAGTATTTTTCTGTCTCAGTGATGCATTTATAGGAACCACGATACTGTTCTTGGATGTATGGGTGGTTGCAAGAATATCTCTGTTTCTGTTGTGAGCAAGTATCTTCATACTTGCAAAAACAGCTGAAGGGAAAGGGGACATGCAGCTAGCATGGATTACTCTGCAGTTAGCATTACCTATATTCTTTAAGTCACCAAGGCTGTGCATTTCCTGAAACCCACAGCTGTGGTTATAACCTGGGCAGGAACACCTGAGGTGGTTTTCCTCTATTTAGTTTGGGTTGATGAGACTAGAGAGACTGTTCTCCTAACTCAGGTGCTCAAGTCTGGCAGGATGAGTGTTTCACAATCAGCTTTAACCTTTTTCATGTGCAGAAGAGAAAAAGGATTAATTTAGCATCCCCATGTTAGGAGTTATGTCTGTGTTAGGGGTGCAGGTATGTCTAATAGTCATGTCCTCGAGGAATGACACCCTGGCCCCAATGTGTCCTGCTGATGCTCTCATTCAGTGAAGGAATTGTGAATGGATGGCATTGGACATACTAACAACTGGTTGGCTTGCGATGGTGCTTCTGAGTAAGACAGGAAAAAACGGCAGTGTCAGAGAACACTGAAGGGAAAAGGCAAAGAAGGGATTTGACATCTCCAGCTCTGGCTCAACCACAACCACAATCTTTGCCAAGGGCCTGGTTTCCCCCCCTCTTCCTTCTTCAAGTTTTACCAACTGATCAAGTATTTCACAAAATTCTGTTCTGCCAAGCTAACTAGCAAAATGTCTGCAGCCACTCCACAGATATCAGCTCATTTGACACTGCTTTTGTAACAGGGGTATGAGTCCACAGGAGCTATCACATTTGGGCACTGGGAAATCATTGCATTCCCAGGCATATTATTTACCACTTACCACTTTTATTCCTGAAAGTGATATAAACAAAGCAGCATGTCTGTTCTCCTTGCTTTTTAAAAAGAGACTTTTTCCCAACATTTCATGCAAATAGTGTCATATTCACAGGCACTCATGCACTGACCCAGCACTCCACCAGACCAGGGATGGGTGAGTGAATGGCGGCACTCTTATGCCGCTGCTCTTTGACATCAGTGAGAATAGCCCCATAACAATAATACTAACAGAGAATATAAAAGGGAGTTGCTCCTTTGGCATGGATGCCCCTTCCAGAAGTCGGAGAGTATGACTAAATTGCATATATTTAGATGGATAGAATATAGATGCCCACAGCTCATCTGGTCAGGCCCATGCTTCCTTTACAGACGACAGAGAAAAATAGGGGCTTGAGGGGAGTGAACTCATTTTAAGGTGCAGCTAAAATAGGTGAGATGTTCATATTCTTCTTCATTGGCTTTAACCACAGTCAAGACTATCTCAGGTGAAGATGTCAACACTGTGGACATAGGGGCTTGCCCGAACACAGGCATCTAGAACAATTTGAAATGTCTCAGGGCATTCAAGACACCCATAGCATGGGTCTGACAGGGAAGGAGACATATGGAAGATCCACAGCCTTCTGGAGCAGCAGCTGGATGCTAGGTAGGACACCTTTGACTGCTTAAAATAGCATTACATGTGTACGTTTAATCCCATCCTATTTTTCCAGTGGTAACAACAGTAACTTGGTTATCTTGCTCAGATGTACACACTACATTGTAGATACTCAAATCTACAATGACCAGTGATGAATACTCCCCTTAAAGTTAAATAACTTCAATCTCACCTGTACAAGTGTATCTAAATTCAAGAGACTAAGACCATGACAATATGCACTGAAAGTACCTATTAGCAAAGGTTGCAAGACTCAATGTTCTTCTGTAGTCTAAGACTGAGGTATGAATTTTTATTCTTCTATGTGTGTGACACAGATATCATGCTCTGTTGACTTCTTTGTTCCACAATCAAGCAGTCATGGATAATAGTTACACTGATTTAATCATATTTGTTCTGAATTTAAAAGGCCATAACAGTTAATCCCATCTCGGTTGACATGGCAGGTAGTCTGTTATGTACTGGATATGAACACGTTCGGTAATACAAACATGTATTGTTTAAAGCAAACAGGCAAGTCAAATACCCTTGACTGAACTTGGAACAGATTAGCCAACTCAACGTTACTAAAGCCACACCAAATCTTCCCCAAAGTTACTGTCATCTAGTCACTTACTGCTTAGTCTGTGGTTGCAAGCATGAGGACAGTTTCTACAGGGGTTTGTTTTTGGGTAAGGTGTGTGAGTAGAGCTCATTACATTTCCTCTGAAATTTTCAAATGGCATAGAATGGAACAAAGTCTTTTCTTTATATCTGTTCCAAAGAAGACAAGAAACTTTGCTTCCTGATGCTGCAGTTCCTACTCAAAGGGAGAAATTAATGTCTAGTGTCTATCTAATTTTAAGACAACTGAATTCCAAATTAAAGTTCTAGGACTAGCAGAGAAATGCTGGCCTCACTCATTTCCATATTTGTTGTAGGAAGAACTTAACGCATAATTCAACGGGCTCTGAAACTGGGTGCATGTACTAATAGCAATACTGAGCTATACCTAGGTGTTGCAAAGTAGTAAAACCCGGGCACAATTTTGGGAGATATTGCTGCCATTGTAACCACTATCAGCAGTGCTACACTGCAAAAGGTTGTTTCTTCTAATGCAGCATAATTTTTATGGTTCAAGTAATACCTGGGACTGATTTCCCACTACTCTCCTAGATGTTGTTGGTCCGTTAAACATGAAGGTTTGGGTTTCATCAAACTAGTCCTGGACTGAAGATGATCATGAGGTGTGTGCACTTGCATAACAGGGATTTTAACCATAGGAGAAATGTAGACAATACACAGTATGAGAGTATTCCTTGCTTTTGTCAAGGAAAAGTTATGAAGCCATTCAGGCATCTCCAGAATTAAAGAGAATGGCATGCAAATGAGACAGAGCAAGTGCTTCAAAAAGCGTTTGGGACACATCTCAAATATCCTTAGCAACATTAAGCTGATCATTCTTGCATGCCTGTATGTACATTAAACATTTCAACCTGACTTTCATTTATACCAAGGTTTCTTTGATCTGCTGTGACAGCTTAAAGACAACTTCAAATGCGAGCAAAGGTATTGCTGCTGTCCTATCTCACCTGTTTACATCCCCAAAATCACGCTCATATACACAAAGACTTTGTCCATATGAGAATCTGACCCTGTACTTTAAGCTCATTCACCTGCAAAGTTTTTAGGGTGAAACAGTTTAAACCTTGACCCTTTCTTGAGTCTCTTTATCAATGCCCAGAGTCCAATCAGGTAGACCTCATCTTTGAAGAAAGGCTTTCTCTTCAACCTTTTCTGACTCTTGCTTTGCCTTAGTGTCCCATTTCTACCTTAGCTGAGGAGAGTAAAAATTCTTGCTGGCAGCTGATATAGACTACTAGCCTTCATAACTGGTCAGTGCCATTGGATTCAGATTTCCATTGCTTTACTGTAGATTTTAGCAGCTTGGTTAGCTGTCTGCTGCTTTACATTCTCTGCTCCAGCACATCAGATAATTCATAGAATCATAGAATGGTTTGGGTTGGAAGGAACTTTTAAAGGCCATCTAGTCCAACCCCCCTGCAATGAGCAGGGACATCTTCAACTAGATCAGGTTGCTCAGAGCCCTGGCCAACCTGACCTTGAATGTTTCCAGGGATGGGGCATCTACCACCTCCCTGGGCAACCTGGGCCAGTGTTTCACCACCCTCATTGTAAAAAGTTTCTTCCTTATATCTAGTCTGATTCTACCCTCTTTTAGTTTAAAACCGTTACCCTTTGTCCTATTAGTACAGGCACTACTGAAAAGTCTGCCCCCATTTTTTTATGAGCCCCCTTTAAGTATTGAAAGGAATTCAGAAATCTTGTGCTTTTGGAAATAATTTTGTTATACTTCTGCTCCTCTTTTCCCTATATACAAAAGAATGCCAAGAACCTTAGACCAATTAGGGAGTACTTGAGGAAAACAAACAAACAAACAAACAAACTTACTTTTGCGTTGTCTTCCATAATTATAAGATTATTGAATCTTAAGCTCAATTATAAGATAAAGTGTACTTCTCTGCCTAAGGTTTAGCATTCTTTGCAGCTTCTTCATTTCACACATTAAGAAAATATGGGACAAGGAACACAATTAATGCAAAGGATAAAATAAACTGCTGAAGGGGGTTTGTCTACTTTGGTGGCTTTACCTAAAGTTGAATGAACAAGCTGGTATTTTCAATACCTGTTACCGAGAACCGTGTGTCTAAACTCCTAGGACCTGTTGAATTTCTTAGCCCAGTGTGCACAGGTAGTTCAACTGTCTGCAGAACAGGTGCTTAAAATTGCTTACGTCTCTCATGGACACTGTGTATTTCTGTGAATCTATAAAAACTGGCCACGTAATCAGGTTTCTCCCTAAGGAATTAGATCCCCAAATACAGAGATCTAATCTTTTAAAAGAAACTTGTTCTTATTTGCTTAGCATACCAAATGTCTCATGAGATATAATGATAAACTTTTACTTTTAACTAACTGATTGATTTTTTAGTTAATAAATACTGAGCTAAAGCCACGTTCCTCAGTTACTTGTCAAACCGGTTGTTGATTTCAATTCAGTACTATTTGAGGAACTGCTTACTGAATAAAGAAAACTTCCATACTAGCACAAATTTCCAGCATTATTGGCTAATTAAGGCTTTGTCTACACTGGCAGCTGGGGACTTTAGGCAATCTCATGCCCATATGCACTAACCATTTACATTGTAAATCTTTTGGCTAGGTCTTAAGTGACAGTCTTGCCTGATGCTGCAAAAAATGTTGGCACGAGGCTGATCTGACCCCTTTATATCATGTGCTTTGAAATTATCTGGGCACACAATCTGTAAGCACTATAAATCGATCTGCTGCAATCCCTGTTTTTGAATTCTTGCAGCTCCTGCAAATTCTTTCTTTTCTTTTTGCCACCCATCAGTACAGACAATCTCAGAAAAAGGCAGACAATTCACATTTGATTACTAAAAGAGCTCAATTTCATGTGGTGTAAGGGAAACTGTGATTCACCTTAGTCCTTAGTCAGGTAATATGAAGCATCAGATACATCATTTATAGTCCTTGGGAACGGGGGGACAGTTAGGTTTAGCGTGGACAATTCAAAGTTGGTCGTAAATATCAGATTAGATTTCCTTTGTACAACATCATGAAGACAATGTTTCAAGGTATGTCATGGCAGAGGCATAACATTTATCAGGATAAAATAAAATTTACCTTGCAAACTTTTTTATGCACAGATTTTTCCAAGTCTTACTTTTTGCAAAGATCTTGCTTTCATTACATGAGTACCTAAGAACAAATTGAGCTTTTGACTTATATGCGTGTGCAATACATATTGAAGAAAAATATTTTCAAGACTAACAGTCTTGAAAACACAAGGAATGCTAGAATTTCTCAGACCACTCAGGAAGCAACCTGTTTTTATTAAATCCAAAACAGGGCATTTTTTGCCATTTTTGGCATTTTGTTCAGTGGCTAACAGTAGTTTCAGCCCCTATTCTCTAGAGTTCCTCCCTTTTTTTTCTCCAGATTTTCTGAATTACTCACCATCATCAGTACTACTTATTCTTCTGATTAAAAGGATGAATGATGATTTATAATGTCTGCCTTCTTGACCTCTTCCAGCTCCACAGCATGGTGTGTACATAAGTAGTAATATCCAGCCTAAATCCTCCCTAAATTAGTACTAGATCTTAGATTTTTGCATGTCTCCCTTTTCTCAAGCTGAAATAAAGGTGCCCACACTGGGGGAGGTAGATATTTATATTAAGAGAACAGCATCCCTTTCAGGAGGGACTGAAGTTCCAGCTGAGAGGGAGAAGCATGTAGGATAAGTAAACTGGATCTTCCTCTGCAGAGGCTGCAATGTGAGCAGCTTTAAAGGTGGCCTGGTTAGAAAAGGAAAACTAGTGAACAGAGGAAAATGTCTGCTGAAAAATACTAACAGAGAAATTGCCTGCCAGTCTGGGAGCTGTGAGCCTGGGAACTAAACCTTCAAACTAGAAACATCCCTGAAAACTGCAGCTGGCCTCTTTGAAGTATAGCTGGGGTACCCAGAAGCCAGAGACATCCTGAGATACTATAGATAAGCACAAAAAACTCCAACAGCAATTTATCATCTGAAAAAGTGGAAACAGTCTGGGAAAATAAAACTGGTCTGAAAGAACCAAAACCATCACCATCTGTTGGCTAGTACAGGTGAAAAATCAAAATTAACAGCATCTATTGGCTTGTCAAAGTGGTGATGTCCTATGCCCTCTTACATCTCTATGATATAAAAAGGTCTTAATTTTTATAAAAAACAGAGCCTGTGTCTCTGAGAACTTCCCATTCTGCATGTACGTTTCCTTTCCTTTCCTGAACAGGCTGATTTCTCTGTATGAACTTTCTATGAGATCAACTCCAGACTCTGTGATATGGATCACCTTTGAAGTGAGACTCTGTCTGTTACCTTATTGGTCCCCCTTTGGGTCCACTTTTGGGGTCGGGTCAGTTTGTCCTCCCTCCTCTAGAATGGTTTGGCCCCCCTCTGGGATCAGTTTCCCTTCCCCTTTGGGATGGTTTGTCCCCTTCTGAAATCTGTCTAATTCACTTGATACTGGTATCATATATCCATATAAGTAATCTATCATAAGTATATCAGCTGTTATAGTGTTGATAAGTTGCTTCACTAATGACAAATTTGTAGTAACCTGTAATCGTATATACCTACTTGGTTATTGTTATTGGTTGTTGCAATATGATTGGTTGCCGGTATTATTAACTGCTGCCACACTATTAATTGCTACTATATTATTGATTGCTGAAAGAACTTGTAATAATGTGAGAGAGAGAGAGATATGTATTCACTCTATTAATCATAGGTATACTTGCTAGTGGTGATTACTTGTGGTAATCTGTAATAAAGGAGAGAAATTCAGAGAATAAAAGTCTCTGTGCCCTTGTGTATTACAGAATCCTATGAACCCACGGTCACAATCTCTACACACCAGCAGGCTGGGTAAACCATTAGGTCGTGAGAGGCTGACCTTGTGCCAAAGGGTGCAAAGAATTTCTCTCCCTAAAGTCAGACTCCTCAGCATTGAACAAGACAGTGGCAGGCCAGATTCCACACAATTTTAGGAGTTCATTGTTATTGCTTTACGATACAATGAAATATAATAAAAATGAGCAGCCATGTAATTTCTGATACGTGATTTGCTGGTCTGGAAGACACAGAATCACAGAATCACAGAATCAGAGAATGGTTGAGGTTGGAAGGCATCTCTGGAGGTCATCTTGTCCAACCCCCCTGTTCAAGCAGAGCCACCCAAAGCCAGTTTCCCAGCATCATGTCCAGATGGCTCTTGAATATTTCCACGGAGGGAGACACTCTCCAAGTCATAGTTCCTGTAGTACCTGATGACAAGGATGAGGTGTCGAGACATTTCAATCAAAATGGTTGCAACCTTTTTCTTGCCTCCACCAGACGATCAATGAAAATTGAGTCTGTGAGGCATCTGGTATGAACACATTTGAGAACCACTGCTCCAGGAATGTGAGCAACATCTTTACCACAAATGCCATCATCATTGTGTTGCTAGCTATTGGAATTATTCATCATAGTAGGTCACTGTGCTTGCCAGTGACCTCATCTTGTGTCTCTGGCAAGTGAGTAGACAAAGCAGTATAAACTGCAGCAGAGTCCTAAAATGCAATTAAAGATTTAAAGAAAAGCATTTGTTTATATAGATATTTATTTGCATTTTCAGATCTTACATCATATTAATTTAGGTACCAGCTTGGGACAGATGTTTGCCAGCAATACTGGAAGTCTTCCAGGGCTGCAAAAAGTGTTTCTGGTGACCACACATCAGGTCTTCTCAAAAGGTTTCTGAGGAAACACCACAGCTATCTGGGGGGGGTACCTCAAATATCAAGTTCATACCTGTCCAAGGTAGATGAGATCCAGCAACTGACTAGATAAGCACAATTGGTAGACTCATCTCTGAAAAGGAAAAAACATTTTTTAATTCCCTGAACTGCTGCAACTTTAATCACCTGGAGAGTTCCCATAAAACTGTCTTGCAAAGGACATATAATTAATGTATCAGAGTGTGACTTTATTGAATGACTAATATGCAAATATAGGAAGGGATTGTCTTAATCTTGGCAGTAAGTGTTGACTGTGGATGTTCATTCTAAAATGCTCCAGTCAAAGATATCACCTGACTTACCAGAGTTGAACATAAAATCTGAATTCTGCCAGATTTCACCTCTGCAAGGAAAGTTAAAATACATGTGGGAAGTTGACTAGGCAAGTCTGCTTGGTAAGTCTTTCAGCCCATCTGCACATGAATCCCATGGTACTGGGATGTTCCATGATAGTTTCTGTCAACTCTAAGTTTTACAGCTCTCCAGCTAATGGGTCAGCCTGTATATTTATACTCATAAATTATATAGGGCATGATCCTCTGCATTGCATTGCAATGCAAAGCATATTGCTTAAACTGTTATCACTGGTCATAGCTGGAGCTCAGGCTGACCAGCACCATCTAGACCATCCCAGGTTAAAATTCAGGAGTTACCGTGGATCAAGGACCATCCCCAACTGATAGTTTGGGATCCAGCCATACTGTCTGGAATATAATAGCTGTAGCTGGTCCCAGTGACTTGTCCTCAGGGTCAGAAGATAGGCCTGGCAATGTTTACATCACTTGTATAGATGTAGTCCCAGTTGTAGAATGGAAGGACTATATGCTGTGGCCTATATGGATAAACAAAGCTGCTTCACCTTACGGTTTAGTAAATTTGGGCTCTGTATATCACAGTCAGTAGAGTTAAATGCTGGGGGAGGATATATGGAGGTTAGTAGCAGTTTCTAGGCTAAATGAATAGTTCTTGATGGGTTTATAAACCACAAATTGAATACTACTACTGAAAGCCATCCCACAAAGTTGAATAATTGCAGTCTCCCATAAAGACCACATCTGAGCCTGAGTTCACTATGGTGTAAAGTGTGGAAAGACACAAGGTTAAAATAAAATTCAGTGTTGGTTTATAGTTTGTTAGCAGTTATGAGACAACTAAAGGCCAGGACAAGTTACTTGAGCTTTTTCCCAACATGAGCTGTCTGTCATAGGATGAAAGTCTAAATGGCTTTTATGTCTTCCAAGCCTGGCTTCCATGACTAGCTCTCCCTCTTTGACAGCCTAAAGGTAGGTTGTTGCTCTAGAATAAGAGCAAGTCACTGCTCATAACACATTGTGATACCTTAGGCTGATATATTTGTCTTGGCAAACACCCATGGAAAATTTCTATGTATCCTAATGAGAGGATCCTCTTCCCACCGGCCTGTGAATCTGATCTGAATGGACATCTGATCTAAGGGGACACAGTGGGGTTGATACATTTCAGAAGATACTTCTCACAACTGTCACTACCATTTTGGGTCACTTCTTACATAATGTTTTTATTTGTTTCATTTTTTGTAACAAGAAGCCAAAGCCATGTTTACAGTTCAACAAAGAACTGAAGTGTGTGCTCCAGTCCATTCTCCTTCAGGACAAGGTGGGAAAATAGGTACTTTTAGCATTTTTACTCACACTCCTCTGATCATAATGAGCTTTTAATACATTCATTATCTTAAAGAATTGTTTAAATGCTGTTTTGAATATGAATCACCTTTCAAATAAGGGTCTGAATCATTATGGGCCCTCAATCAAAGGGCCCATTGCTCAGCTAGGAAAAAACAGAGGTATCTTTCTGTTCGAAATATGGAATAATTAGAACACCAGGGAAACTGCCTCAATCCTACAGCAGAAATAGTCTTATTGTACAAAACCCTATAAAGTAGAGGTGGAATGGTGAAATAAACATGTTGGTGGATGGTTCAACCTTTCTGCTGTGTATTTTGTATTTCCATTAGAAAGCACTGGAGAAGCCAAACTGCCCAGCACTCATAGGAGCTCAATCTTCTGTGTAAGCATACAGACTCTAGCTCAGTTTTGCACTGGAAAACCATATCATTGTCACCTTTGCTCATATACTGCTAGGAACTGCAGGCTTATGTAGACATAAGGATATGCTTATTTAAACAGAAAAGTGATCGTGAATCCACTGAGTTCAGCTTCTGCAATTTGGTGTGTGTAACATAAATGGCTTGACATATATTGGGCTTTTGGTGTTTTTGCAGTTGCAAATTATTCAAAATAGCCAAGATAAATGAATGATACTAAGTTATTATCTAATACACTACAGCAGTAAAAGAGAAGTTCATAACATTGTCTAATTTGGAACTGATAGAGAAAAACACTTGCCGTCATTTTGGCAGGGAAACAAACCTTTGTCTATGATGTCCATTTTTAAAAATTAAAATAAATGGAATTCTAATGAAAAGAGTGAGAATTCATCTCCAGACTCTCTAGGAAGACTGTAGGAATTAATGGTATCAAGATATGAAGTAATTTGAGATTCTTGTTTTTCTTTTTGCCTGTTTGGACATTATATCTTAAGCAATATCTGATCACATCCAAGCTGAGAAACCTTTTCTGTTTTTGCCATGTGTGTTTCCGAGTGGTATAAGCAATATTTAGGTTTTTAGCTGGCTGTTAGCATAGACACCAGTAGCATACACTGCGAGCAATACAGTTAGAATATGAAGTTGTCTCTGGGTTAATGTGCTGGTTTTGGCTGGGATAGGGTTAATTTTTTCCATAGTAGCTTGTATGTGACTGTGTTTTGGATTTGTGCTGAAAACAGTGTTGATAGCACAGGGATTGCTGAGCAGTGCTTACACAGAGTCAAGGCCTTTTCTGCTTCTCACCCCACCCCACCAGCGAGTAGGCTGGGGGTGCACAAGAAATTGGGAGGGGACATGGCTGGGACAGCTGACCCCAACTGACCAAAGGGCTATTCCATACCATATGGCATCATGTTCAGTACATAAAACTGGGGGAAGAAGAAGGAAGGGGGGACATTCGGAGTGATGGCGTTTGTCTTCCCAAGTAACCGTTACGCGTGACGGAGCCCTGCTTTCCTGGAGATGGCTGAACACCTGCCTGCCCATGGGAAGGAGTGAATGAATTCCTTGTTTTGCCTTGCTTGCATGCGCGGCTTTTGCTTTTCCTATTAAACTGTCTTTATTTCAACCCATGAGTTTTCTCATTTTTACCCTTCCCATTCTCTCCCCCATCCCACCAGGGGGGAGTGAGCAGTTGGCTGTGTGGGGCTTAGTTGCCGGCTGGGGTTAAACCACGACAGTCCTTTTTGGTGCCCAACATGGGGCTCGAAGGGTTTGAGATGACAGATTTGATTGGAATGTGCTAGATTGAATTTATAGCTGTTATTGCTGTTTAGCTATTAATTGTCAGGCTCCTGTGCTTGCCATGGAGCTTGCTTGCCTTACTATATATTAGACCAAGACAGTTAATTTACCTGCTGATATTACAGTAAATTAGTATGGCAGTCATGGTATCACAGGTTTCAGGATCTGTGGAGTCTCATATATATTCTGAAGGTATTGTTTGTAATACGTATTCTTTAGCTATTTAATTGTATCAGACCTGTTGCAAGTTCCAGCTAATCCCTGCCATTTACTTAGGCACTGTCTATTATTTAAAATCAAATAGGCTCTTACAATCATTTCACAATCAGTTCAGCCTGGCTTAACACAGAATGACTCCCAGCAACTCCCAAGGGAGCGTCATATTTAAATAATCCTGATATTTATTGTCTATTTTAATGGACAAAGAAAAAGGGACTAAAAGTAGCTTTACCCTTATTTTTATAGGACTAAAAATAAATGAAGTCTTACATTGTCCTTGAAAAACAAATTCCATCACACAGTACTAATATGAGGGTTGCAGAACAAACAGAAACAACACAGTTCTTGATGCTGGAGCCCTTGTGTGCTAGTGTTTCACCCAACATTATGGCAGATTTGCATAGCTTTGGTATGCATGAAAGTGTAGAAAATGGCTTTTAGCATTGAAAACAACTCTGCCAGCTGAGGAGCACAGCAGCTATCATTGTGTTGTCTCTAATATTATCTGTATATTACAGGATAGGCAGTTTTTGGCCATGTCAACTGCTCACCAGCTGTGGACTCCCTCATGGTACAGCTAGCTTTGACGAACTCACTTCCATTCTCCATGGTTTAAGTCTCAACAAGGGTTTCAGGCAATTTGTTGTATACTGGGCCTCAGTAATATTTAATATAGTTTTGCAAATGCCAGCTGACAGAAGTTTAAGCACTCATGGTCAGGCACCTTCTGAAAAGCAGGTTGGAAAAATACCTACAGGATGGAAATAAGCAGTTAGATAATTTAAAGATTTTAGCCTGAACAACAAATCATGGTCTCGAGACATCATGTAGCACAGATGTATGCTACACTTCTTATGGCTCCATGTCAGATGAAGTCTAGGACGCAAGACTAGATGGGATTTTCTGAACTGTTAAGTCTAGTCCCACTGATATTGCAGATAACTGAATTAGTCTCTTTTCGATTCATAAAATATCCTCTTAAAAGCAGTTTATATTTCCTGTCACAATAGGTTGTTTCCAAACTTTGGCCAAACATTTTAAACTATTTA
This sequence comes from Ciconia boyciana, assembly GCF_034638445.1. Classification (NCBI taxonomy): domain Eukaryota; kingdom Metazoa; phylum Chordata; class Aves; order Ciconiiformes; family Ciconiidae; genus Ciconia; species Ciconia boyciana. Next base: position 5,653,551 of record NC_132936.1, on the reverse strand, counting down.
CAGTTGCTGTTGGGTTGCTAAGGAAGTCTGTTAAATGGAAGTACAGAATATATCACTCCTTAGTAACAAGGAGTTGACTCGTTGCTAAACTTGAATTACCTTTCACCATAGAAAATCAGTATTATCTATTTCTCTGGGTACGGGCAAGGATTCCTCACTGCAATTTACATCATACAAGCATTGAGAGTCTACACCCAGGAAGACCTCTCCTAACTGTCCTCCTTGAACAAGGGAAAACAGGAAGGAGAATAACAACATTTTAGATATTAAAAAAATAGATAAAATCATAGTCTTTTATTCTCTTTTTAACCACTCTATGTTTAATCACATTTTTTGAAACAGTAAGGGTAATTCAAAGACTTTGTGGTGCCATGAATCACAAGTTGAAAGTCATGTTAGAGTAAGGTAGCAGTATCTTAGCCAAAAATCAGTAATTTCAAAGCTTAGTCAAGGAGGCTTGTGGGTGGATCACATATTCTCTGCTTGTTCAGTTCAAAGGAACAGCATCCTTTATATCCCTTTTCTTTTGAATGTACACAAGGTACCACCTTGGAAGCAATAAAGTAATAGCAAATGATAGAGAAATGATGAGATCATGAGACTGAGATCATGTGCACATAGTCTAAATAGAAAGTTTGTTGCATTTGTTCAATCATGAGCACTCAGCATTTACCTTTTGCATTTTAATGGCATGCTTTGTAGTTTTAATCTTGCAATTTAACAGGAGAAAGGAATAATGCAAATATTTGCATTCATGAAGAGGTACTGATATTTAGTATTCAGAGTAACCATAAAGATAGAAACCCCACATAAAGTTCATGGCCTTATGCATTCATAACATTAATAGTGAAGGATGGTATTCTGCCTGTCTGCCATAGCCCTAATGCAAGGGATAATCTATAAAGCATAATGAAACATCATTCCAAAGCAAGTGGTTAGCTAGTTTATATTTTAAAAGAGGACATACCCTCTTTTGCTTCATTTGCTTCAATTTCCTTTGCTTCAATTAAATCCCTAGAAATAAGTAAAAAATTCTAGTTTAGTCGCTCCCCTGTAGTTGTAAAAATATTTGCTGAGGTTTACCATTGAACCATTATTATTTAAAAATGGAATGTGACTAAAATGCCATAGACTTTAAGTGCTGTTAATAAGCAGATCCACTGGTACTCAAGTGATCTGTTTTTTCTTGAGACATTGTCATTGTACCTACAGTTTAAAATCAATGTTTACTTAACAGAAATCTCTTTTGACAGAGCCTGGGATATTCAGGCAAGTTGTTTTCTGGTTTATCTCCTTACTCAACATATGCTGCTGGATTTCATGCCGTACTTCCTGCTTTGAGGACAAATCTTTTATGGAAATCAATGAAACTAGGATGTTGAACAGGATAACCTTAACCTTTGTAGTAATTGCTCCACATACTCTGCATGTACGCTTGCCATGTGTCAGTTTGTTGACCTGTAAAACAGTCCCTTCCATGACATCTCAGTGCTGGTTTATAACCAGTTGTCCTGAAAGTGGGTGGTAGCAATCTCATATTTGCGTTTCCTTCTGGATGAACAGGGAGATGAAGCAAGGGTGACAAAGTCCGATCCCAAGCCCTGCCAAATGAACCTTCAGGGTAGCTAGAGTATCCTTTTCTTTTTTCCCCAAAGGTTTTGTTGCTTTAGAAGGCCAAAATATTTGGTCTTTTCTTATTTTTATTCAGCCTGTTCTCTGATGTAAAGTGGTATAAAATTCTGCTCCAAAATGGATAGATATGGCTTGTCCAGTACAGTATATATTAGTATACACTTTATCTCATAATTAAGGTACATGTTTTCCTGTTGCTTAACTTCCTCCTTTTTTAGAGGTGATACAAGACACAGGTATTTGTCAGCCATATCATTTCTGACAGTGTTTCAGAAAACTACTGACTGCTCACAGCATTAAAATATTACTCCAGTGATTCATGAAGAATTTCCTTTAGCTGGCACTGAACACACTGAATGATGATTATACAATACATGACCTTTTCAATACTTATAAATATTATACATGCTTCTACAGAAGTCAGTGTCAACACTGTGTCAAAATATTTACTTACTTATTGTGGATTTGGGCTTATAATGAGCTAAAGGATCTTGCCTCATTCATCCAAAGTAATTGAAGGCATAATTGACTGAAAGCAATTTCTACGAACCACCTGCATGAAGGAGCATTTGTTGAAATTGCCTTTTCCCTGTAAGCAATTATCAGATTTGTTACTGACAGTATCACATTGAGCTTCATTAACCAACAGCTCCTGAATCCTGCAAAACGGAATGTGCTTAATTATAATCCCAGCCTCCTATGCTTATTATTGCAAATGCATCCTAACCATAAGAATTAAACCTATTAATTGCAGCTTTATTGCTGAATGAAGCAACAGCTGAGGTAGATTTTTCTAGTTTGTGTTTGGCATGGAGATGGTGTGGTTGGACAGGGAAACTATAATTATTGACAACGGAAGGGAGTTTTTGTCACCTTTCCAATATCTCTAAAACCTGAGATTTGGTACTGTGCTGGTTGATCTCTTAGCACAACTTTATGTTGCAGCACTCTCACTACCAAACAACAGTTTTGTGAGCAGTGGAACTACTGAAGCTGCAGATGGGATTTAGCTGGCAAATTAAGACATCTATGTTTAAGTAAGTGCCTACGTGAAGGTGTGCACTAGGTGTTCAAATCACATCGTAGTCAACAGAGGTCAGTCAATACAGGGAAATCTACAGCTGTTCAGCTGACCAAGTGTCTGAATAGTTCCAAGATTATCATCGCCTTTTTCTTGTTAGGGACACAAATTTCCATTTCTGTTCTCTATCTAGACAGTAATTTTAATGTAATTTTAGAAATGTAATACCTGCAATGATTTTGATGCCACTAAGTGAAGCAATGCAAGGAAATAATCCTGAGCACTGGCACCTGGTTGCTGTGTTTGCATGGGTCCTGGCCTGCTGTTGGCCTGGGACAATTTGCACTCTCCCAAACAATTCCTGGGCATGATCTGAGATTTAACATGAACCAAAGACCATTACTAAGAGACTGTTTGGATGTGGCTGGCTGGTTTTGGAAGTTAAAAAATTTTAATAGTATGGCATGGCTTGACTATGCACTTAGAATCATGGAATCATAGAATCATTAAGTTTGGAAAAGACCTCTAGGATCATCTAGTCCAACTGTCAACCCAACACCTCCATGCCTACTAAGTGGCCTTAGGCACAGTGTTAAGCATAGCTATAGCCAGTGAAATCCCTCTTTTTTATCAAACATAATAGGTTGAAGAGTGGGTTCAAATGTTAAGGTAAATAATGACTGCCAAAGATAGATGTACAGGTGAAAGGTGACTAGATATCATGATAGCATTTAAGCCAGGCTAACAATACACTAGCTGAGACAATCATGACTTGATTAAACTAGCCTGTAATCATATTAGTAAAATATGGCGTACAAAGTCTACTGCACGTTTACATGAAAGTGGGTTACCATGGCTGCTTCTTGAAGGTCATACCTGAGACATTTCAGCCACACTCCTGCACTGGGACTTGTGCATTTGTCATGGTGAGTATTTTTTGCATTCTGTCACATCCACAGATGACAATGGCCTGCCAACAGACCTCTTGTTATTTGAAGACTACCTAGGTAAGCTAAACATTGTCAGTTCCTATTCTGCCACTGTGAGACCAACTACCACAGTCTGCCACGTTCATGCTCTGAAAGAAGGAGTCTGCATCTCACTGTGTGCTCAGATCAGGCCTGGTGTAGCTCCTGAACCCTGCCGAGGATCTGTATGGGATAGTGTTCATGGATCCGAACCCAAACAGCTTCAGGGACTATTCTAACACTTCAACAGTGTAGACAAAAATCAAATTCCAGTGTACAGCCATGTGCCCCAGCACTGTTGGTTTCACTAATACAAGTGCAGCTTTTGAGAATGTGTTCCTTCAAGCAGGAGTCACAATCTTTCACTAACTCTCTGCACATGAAATGTAGTTTAAATGAGTACAGTACAACATGTAATGCTGCACTGAGGTGGGACAGTACATTGTGTAGGTGGAGCTCTGAACCAAAATGTTTGCTAAAGCTTTTACAGTCTTAGGAAATGACCTATGGTCTGAGGACTCATAATGAATCATTTTATTCTGTAACAAAATTTGCAACTTAAAAAAGTTCTGACTATTTTAGGGAGAGATTAAAATGCTCTCAGCTTATGTCCACACCACAAAGACACCCCAGCAGGTGTAGTGTGAGTTAACCCAGAACCTGAAGTGTTAAAGGTAAACTTCACAAATGCTCAAGTTAACATATCTGTGCCAGGAAGCACCAAACAGCACGTACTTGCTGCCTCAAGTTGGCTCCAGTCTAATGTTTCTTTATTGCAGGCCATTCCATGCTGCATATAAGACCTTCCTTGCTTTGCTTTGCAGATCATTCATTGAATTCAACAACCCTATCTTTCAAGCAACATGGTTTTGAAGATGAACCTCAGCTCTCTTGTAGTTGAGATTTTACTTGATTTTTTCCTTTGGTTACCGATTGAAAAAAAAAAAAATCTCTCACTCTCTGGACTGATTTACGAAACAGATACAGAGGCAGCCCCTTAACTCGATGGTGGTCTTTTTGAAGTACACAAGTCATGCAGAGTAAATCTCTTTGTTACTGTGTAACAGGACTTGATTCTGAGTTGCAAAGCTTGTTGTTCCTTTTTCATGTTCCCTTCTTGTGGCTCATTAAACAAATGATTCCTATCTCTAAACTTTTTCTTATCCATTCTGAAATTCTATAAAATAATTGATGGGAGCAGGCTATGGGTCTAATGAATTGTTCTTTTGGAGCTTTCTCACTTTCTGTTCCCAAAACTCTGCTTAGGGTCTTCATGCATATTGAAATAACTTTTTAAATCTTGAAAAAAAAAAGACATCAAAACCTTATATGAAAAATCCTGTTGTGAATCATAACAGACACAAAAAAGAGTTTAATCCAACTGTCTTTAGTAATGCCTAGAAGTACTGCTCTGCCTACATTAAAAATATTACATTATTCTTCATGGATATGGATTTGATAGAGGATTATCACAAAATTAAAGTCAATATCTTTAAAGCTATCTCCTGAAAATTTGTTTTCATTATTGATATATTTATGACACTATGTTAAGCCTAGTGACAGGGAAGTCTGGCACTGAAAATAAATATTTCCAAGAAAACTTTACAACCTTAAAAATCTTTCCTTTCCTGCTGGGTCAGCTGCTCCCCTTCCATTCACATGCAAAACAACTTTCCAACATTTTTGTTAGTAGTTTTTCCAAAGAGGAATCAGAAGAAACATAGATATATTCAGAGCTGAAATGCCTCAGTATGCCCATATTGGCACATCTACACTCCCTTTTTTGACAATCCTCTAGAATTGCAGTTGAGAAACAAAATATAGCTTGAAACTGAAATTTCCCCAACACTAGGGATATTCAGAATCAGGTTTTGACTTGAATGTATTTTGTCACTTATGTTAATGACACTTGATGAGATTTATATTTAAGATACATTAATTTTTTTTTGTGGGACATTTGGTTCAATTAGAAAAAAACCTCCAAATCTAAAGGCAGATATAGGCAAATCTAAAGGAAAATATTCATTTAACTGTTAAATCACCTTTTAATTATAAGCGGTAAGTACCTTTGAAAGAATTCTCGGCTAAGGCAACACAAATTCAACAACTCTTTTTCGTTCCTCATTTTGTTATTGACTAAATAATTGTAAGGTATGATTTGGTTGTTTTTAAGTCAGGAGAAGATATTTTATGTTGGAAATTGTCTCCAAGAAAAATTCCACCAAAAAACTGGGGATTTTTTGAAGAAAGAATGAATGAAAAATCAATAAATTGATAGATGACTGATGTCATCTATCTTGACTTCTATAAGGCCTTTGACATGATCCCACACAATATTCTGGCTGCTAAATTGGAGACATATGGGTTTGACAGATGAACTGTTAGATGAATAAGGAATTGGCTGGATGGTCACATCCAGAGAGTTAAGGTTAATGTCTCAATATCCAAGTGGAAACCAGTAACGAATGGTGTCCCTCAAGGGTCTGTACTGGGATCAATACTATTTAATATCTTCATCAGCAAAATAGTGGGACTGTGTGCATCCTCAGCAAGTTTGCAGATGACAGCAAGCTGAGTGGTGCAGCTGATTCACTAGATGAAAGGGTTGCCATCCAGAGGGACCTTGACAGCTCGAGGAGTGGGCCTGTGCAAACCTCATGAAGTTCAACAAGGCCAACTGCAAAGTCCTGCACCTGGGTCAGGGCAATCCTCAATATCAATAGACTGGGGGAGTCTGCCCCTCTACTCCGCTCTCATCAGATCCCACCTGGAGTACTGCATTCAGCTCTGGGGCCCACAGTACAAGAAAGTTATGGACCTGTTAGAGCAGGACCAGAGGAGGTCCATGAAAATGATCAGAGGGCGGGAACACGTCTCCTGTGAGGAAAGGCTGAGAGAATTTGGGTTGTTCAGCCTGCAGAAGAGAAGGGTCTGAGGAGACCTTACTGGGGCCTTTCAGTATATAAAGGGTGCTTATACGAAAGACGGAGAAAGACTTTTTATCAGAGCCTGTAGTGGCAAGACAAGGGGCAATGGTTTTAAACTGAAAGAGGGTAGAGTTAGGTTGGATATAAAAAAGAAATTTTTTATGATGAGGGTGGTGAGACACGGGAACAGGTTGCCCAGAGAAATTGTGGATGCCCTGTCATTGGAAGTGCTCAAGGCCAGGTTGGACAGGGCTTTGAGCAACCTGATCTAGTGAAAGATGTCCCTGCCCATGGCAGGGGGGTTGGAACTAGATGATCTTTAAAGGTCCCTTCCAACTCAAACCATTCTATGATTCTAAATTAAAAATGATGTAAACACTTACAGTCAGGCAAAGAATCAGTATCACTCATCCATCGATCAATCAATCAGTTGACAAAGCGGTGTAGGACAAGCTATATAAATGCATACAGATTCCCAAGGCTTTTTTTATGTTTTTGAAAGGCAATCAATACTTAGTGACTAAGCAAAATTTCCCTCCTAATTTCTTTGTCCTTTGACTTTAAAAAATTATAATAAGAAATTTTCAATAACAAAAAAGCAATATCTGCTGTTGGTCACCAGCTGTAATAATCTTTTCTTGAGAATACTAATTAATTTCAGCTAGTGAAAATGAGAAAATGATTTAAAACTGATTTAACCATAGTTAAAGGAAAGCGAAGCATATAAGTGTACCCTGAATTTGCAGATTCTAATTCAACACTACTGTCAGCATTCCCTGGAGTCATTATCTGTCCATTATAGCAAATTATATCGAAGATAGGATTTAAGATGCTAGGCACTTTCCATGCAAGCCAAAAAAAGAAGTCTTCTACCAAAACCCATGGGTTTAATTACAAAGCAGTTCTTCACAATTTACACCAAATGAGCTGATCGAAAACTATAAATCAGATTTATGGAAAGCTTCCAATAATTTTTTAAAGTTTTGATTAAGTTTATAAAAGGGAACTAGATTTTGGTCAGATAGATAATGAACTCCCCTTAATGTCTAAAAATGGCAATGTATGTGTAGAGGACAAATAGTAGTTGTAACTGGCTATTAAATGAACAGAGATTATTGTAATGTGTTTATTCTGCTGTGGACTCTGGTCTCAGTCAGCAGCAAATCCACCTTCTCTCAGTGCTTAAAGATGAAATTGGGTGTATTAAATCTTTGGATAAAATAAATATAAATGATAGTGAAATTGTATTTCTTGTTCTGGTAATTAAAGTAGAAAACATCTGATTCTTTCACGAAAAATTAAGGAGCAGAAGAATTTTGTTTGTCAATTATTATTTTTCAAATGAAGAGGCAGTTTCAAAGAACCAATTTAACTGAAATAATATCTATAATAAAAAGAATGTTTTTCAATTTTTAATTTCCTCCAGAAATGTTGATAGAAAGAACTATAGAGAAAATGATCTGTTAAGGTACTTCTATGAGATCCATTATAAAAAGTCATTTTTATTTTTCAAAATGCTGAAGTAAATATGATAAAGAGAAAATCAGTGAAAAGTTTGTCTTATTTAATTTGCTTGCAGGATACTGCAAGTAGTCCTTGTAGATCCTAAACATAGGATCCATTTTTTTTGTACTAGTTTTTGAAATCTCTCTGAAGAAAAGCAATGATTATCCCAAATTAATTTTGCCAATATGACAAACTTTAGATCAGAATTTTCCTCTCCAGAGATAAGTAAATGCCTTAGTTGAGTCCTAGTCTTGGTTTTTTTCCTATTGAGATTATCAACAGTGTGTCAGTTGTGAACTATCTTTTTAATGTTGATTCCTCTTTGCACAGAGACAAAAAATATTTAACCTTTGTGAAGAGACAGGTCATGCATTCAACTATGTGTTTCCATTTTTTAGCTTGCTTTTCCTTTTTAGGTGTATCTTTATCTTAATGGAAGCAAGACAATCCATGAGATATAAATCTCAATGTGCATGATGAGTTTAATCATAAGGTGCTGGTTTCCAAAGTGATGCATGAAGGTTAAAGAGATTTACTTTGGTTCATAAATATCTTTATAAATAATATCATATCCATAAAACATTCAGCAAGGTCTAAGCCACCTAAGCCAATGGAACCGTAGGGTTCTTCTTTAAGGTATTTGCAGAGCTTCTCACTATTTGTCTGGGTTTTCCTGCTTGTTGTACCAGCATGTTGTCTCAAAATACACCATTCATGAACTCTTTGGAGATGTTGCTTCATTCTGCCTACACACCCTGCATGACTGGGCCATAATTAGTCACTGATGCCTTTGGACACTATTGCCACGTACCCCCTATTGCCATTACTTACCACATAAACAAGGCTACCTATGAAGTCTCACGTATGTGATCCAGAAGTAATAGCCCATTACTTTACAATATTACCATGAAAAGAATATTAGATCACTGTAAAATTTTCTCATGTCCAAAATATGACTTAAACACATAAAACGTGAGCTTCACAATTTTTTGTGGAGTCATATCCGTGTAATATGTTTATGTTTTTGATTTTGATATTACAGACTAAAATGAAACAAGTGGTAACTAGCTATTACTGCCAGTTTATCTGTGTAAAAAAATAGACTTCATCAAAAGCATACACATAATCACAGATAAAAGGAGTGGGATAAAATTACTTGGAGTGGAGCGGGACACAGCAACAGAACTTATGCCTTAAGTATTATTATAGCTTATAGTAATTATTATAGTATAGTATAGTATTATAGTATTATATTATAGTATAGTATTATAGTATTACTATTATAGTGTAGTATATAGTGTAGTATATAGTGTAGTATATAGTGTAGTATAATACTATATAGCTATAGTATTACTATATTCCTGTAAATATAGATGTCTACATCTGAAGGAGTTACTTGATTTCTCTTCGAAGTGAATGAGAAGAAGGCTGCATTTTAATGATCATTCTTACTGGAGATTTTAATATTTGCTGTAGGATGAGATGAACTGAAATCTGGAAACATCCATTTCCTCTTTTGACCACAACAGGGAGACTAGTAGGCTTTTAAGGGATTTTCACTTCATTGTTTGCCAGAACTGGAGGAACTGTACCTTCAGGGCTTATGTCAATGGTCTACTTTGCAAGCAAATAACTTGAAGAGTAGTATCTAAGTAGAGAACAATTATTCTCTTGTGCTTGCATCTGGATCACCTAGGAAAAGGACAAAAGTTTAAAGGACAAGTTGTTTTTTAATCTGTGATAGAAATTTCAGTGAACATCAGTCTACTAACTAAAAGTTAAATATATTCACAAATATGTCTATATATATGTATATAATTAAGCATATACACATATATGCAGTTTACTTTTTCCTCTTTACTGACATTTTAAAGAGGAATTTTTGTCTTTTTAATCTAAAAATTTTTATTTCAAACATTACTTTTCTCACAAAGTTTAACCACAAAACTTGACAAAAGAACCCAAACTACATTTTCAAGAATATTATTGAAAAGGTCCTTCTTCCCTTCCAGGTTGACCATCATCCTTAATTGCCTTAATGTGGAGAACAGTTCTTTCCCAAACCTGATTTTTTTGGAAATAGGCACAGCTCACTGCAATGTTATGTGCAGCAAAAAGACATACACACTCATGGCAAGAAACTTTTTCCTGATGTGGGAAACTTCTGAATGAACAAGTTTCATTGATTTTCATGATTTAGGATCTTAATTTTTCTGTTTTTATTCTCCAGCTAGGAATAAAGAAAAAGCACTAAAAAAATCACTATACAGGTGTACTCTACAACTGCCAGTGTTACTGCTTATCAAAAATGAGGAAACCAAATTTCAAAGGAGATACCATCATCAGTTTTAGTAATGTGGTGCTCCTAAGACATGGGAATAGGTACAAAGTAGGAACAGTGACTAAATTAGCAGTATAGTCACTGAGGTGGAAAAGGAACATCAACTATCTTGGCTGATGTCTTGCTTGTTTGGATGAATGAGCTGCAGAAGTATTGACTCAAAGGAAGAATTCTGGAGTCATATAGTCCAAAGCCCAGCAAGGGCGTGGCACGGCAGTTTGTGCGGCAGTTTGCACGGAAGGGCGTGCAGGAAGGTTGCTGAAGCTCTGCCAGCTCAACTAGGGAGCAATCGTATCCACCCGACAGAAAGCCGTGGCCTGTCTAAGCTCTGCACCCACCACAACTGATGCAGGTTCCCAGACAGAGCTCCGGTGGGAACACGCTGCCGCCCAGGTGCCAGACTGCAGGATGTGCCCTGCTCTTACGCCAGTACCGGACGGCAGCAGTGAGCAGACCCGTGGGAGGTGTGCCCAGGTAGAGGAGCTCCTCCGCTTAGTGACAGAGCTCGGGGAGGAGGTGAGTAGGTTGAGGAGTATCAGGGAGTGCGAGAGAGAGATGGACTACTGGAATTGCACCCTACCTTCCCTGAGACAGGCCCAACAGGCAGACAGGATGCATGATATGGAGGATTCCCTGTCCTCTCTCTGCCTGGCTGAAGACAGTGACTTAAGGGATAGGGGGCAATGGCAATGAGTTCCTGCCGGGTGCAGCAGGCGCGTCTCCTCTGTGACTACCCCACCTTCCCAGGTGCCCTTGCATAACAGGTACGAGGCTCTGCAAATGGAACCGAACAATGATGAGGACGATGGTTCATCTAGTTTGGAGGTGTCGTCGAGGTTAAATAGGGCCTGCGTCAGAAGTGCTTCAATAAAGAAAAAAAGATGGGTCATTGTCATAGGAGACTCCCTTCTGAAGGGAACAGAGGCCCAATATGCAGACTGGACCCACTTCTTAGGGAAGTCTGCTGCCTCCCTGGGGTCCGGGTTAAAGATGTGAAGAGAAAGCTTCCTACCCTGGTACGGCCCTCAGGTTATTATCCATTATTGGTTTTCCAGGTAGGCAGCGATGAAGCTGCAACAAGAATTCTGAGGGCAATCAAGAGAGACTTCAGGGCCTTGGGATGACTGGTTAAGGGATCAGGAGCACAAGTAGTGTTCTCCTCTATCCTTGCAGTTGCAGGGAATGATGAGGGAAGAAACAGGAAGAGCCAGCAGATCAATACCTGGCTCCGAGCCTGGTGTCATCAGCAGAATTTTGGGTGTTTTGCTTATGGGTTGGTGTACACGACACCAGGCCTGCTGGCGACAGACGGGGTACACCTGTCTCACAGGGGGAAAAGGGTTTTTTCACAGGAGTTAGTAGGGTTCATTGAAAGAGCTTTAAACTAGATTTGAAGTGGGAAAGCGATAAAACCAGGCTCACTAGAGATAAGTCTGGGGAGGCGGCATGCCAAAGTTTGAGGGACAGTGTGCTAGCAAGGTCCTTTGGTCTGGCATCTCAATGGAGGTAGGGGATGGAGATCCATGCAGCAGCAAAGATGCAGGGGTTATGGATGTGTTAGAAACCATGGAAGGGCCTGAGAATGGTCACGTAGGAATCAGGGCTTCTCCCCCCAAAAAGGTGACAGGATCAATAGCCCAAGTGAAGTGCATCTACACCAATGCCCATAGCGTGGGCAACAAACAGGAGGAGCTGGAAGCCATTGTGACTCAGGAAAATAATGATATAGTTGCCATTATGGAGACATGGTGGGATGACTCGCACAACTGGAGTGCTGCAATGGATGGCTATAAACTCTTCAGAAGGGATAGGCAAGGAAGTAGAGGCAGTGGGGTAGTCCTGTATGTTGTGGAGTGTTTTGATTGTCTAGAACTTAATGATGGTGATGATAGGGCTGAGTGTTTATGGGTAAGAATCAGGAGGAAGGCCAACAAGGCAGATATCATGGTGAAAGTCTGTTATAGACCATCCAATCAGGATGAAAAGGCAGACAAAATATTCTATAAGCAGCTGGGAAAATTCTCACAATTGCTAGCCCTTGTTCTTGTGGGGGACTTCAACTTACCAGATGTCTGCTGGAAATAAAATACAGCAGACAGGAAACAGTCTAAGAGGTTCCTGGAGTGTGTGGAAGAGAAGTCCCTGACACAGTGGGTGAGTGAGCCAACTAGGGAAGGCATCCCACTAGAGAAGTACTTGTGGGTGATGTGACAGCTGGAGGCCATCTTGGGCATAGTGATCACAAAATGATAGAGTTTTTGATTCTTGGAGAAGTGAGGAAGGGGGTCAGCAGAACTGCTACTTTGAACTTCTGGAGGGCAGACTTTGGCCTCTTTAGGAGACTGGTTGACAGAATCCCTTGGGAAGCAGTCCTGAAGGGTAAAGGAGCCCAGGAAGGCTGGACATTCTTCAAGAAGGAAATCTTCAAGGCACAGGAGCAGGCCATCCCCATGTGCCGAAAGATGAGCCAGAGGGGAAGGAGACCGGCCTGGCTGAACAGAGAGCTTTGGCTCTGGAAAAAAAGGAGAGTTTATGACCTTTGGAAGAAGGGGCAGGCCACTCAGGAGGACTACAAGGATGTCATGAGGTTATGCAGGGAGAAAATTAGAAGGGCCAAAGCCCAACTAGAACTTAATCTGTCCACTGACGTAAAAGATAATGAAAAATGTTTCTATAAATAGATTAGCAACAAAAGGAGGGCTAAGGAGAATCTCCATCCTTTCTTGGATGTGGGGGCAAACATAGTGACAAAGGATGAGGAAAAGGATGAGGTACTTAATGCCTTCTTTGCCTCCATCTTTAATAGTAAGACCAGTTGTTCTGTGGGTACCCAGCCCCTGAGCTGGAAGACAATGAAGGGGAACAGAATGAAGCCCCCATAATCCAAAGGAAAATGTTTAGTGACCTGCTACGCCACTTAGACACACACAAGTCTATGGGTCTGGACAGTATCCACCCAAGGGTACTGAGGCAGCTGGTGGAAGTGCTCACCAGGCCACTGTCAATCCTTTATCAGCAGTCCTGGCTAACTGGGGAGGTCCCAGTTAACTGGAAGTTAGCAAATGTGATGCCCATCTACAAGAAGGGCTGGAAGGAGGATCCGGGGAACTACATGCCTGTCAGTCTGACCTCGGTGCTGGGGAAGGTTATGGAGCAGATCATCTTGAGTGACATGATGTGGCATGTACAGGACAACCAGGTGGTCAGGCCCAGTCAGCATGGGTTTATAAAAGGCAGGTCCTGCTTGACTAACCTGATCTCCCTCTATGACAAGGGGACCCACCTAGTAGATGAGGGAAAGGCTGTGGCTAAGTCTACCCAGGCTTTAGTAAAGCCTTTGACACCATTTCCCACAGCATTCTCCTGAAGAAACTGGCTGCTCATGGCTTGGATGGATATACTTGTCACTGGGTAAAACACTGGCTGGATGGCCAGGCCCAAAGAGTGGTGGTGAATGGAGTTAAATCCAGTTGGCGGCCGGTCACAAGCGGTGTTCCCCAGGGCTCTATGTTGGGGCCAGTTCTGTTTAATATCTTTATCAATGATCTGGATGAAGGGATCGAGTGCACCCTCAGTAAGTTTGCAGATGACACCAAGTTGGGCGGGAGTGTTGATCTGCTTGAGGGTAGGAAGGCTCTACAGAGGGACCTGGACAGGCTGGATCGATGGGCTGAGGCCAACTGTATAAGGTTTAACAAGGCCAAGTGTTGGGTCCTGCATTTGGGTCACAACAACCCCATGCAACGCTACAGGCTTGGGGAAGAGTGGCTGGAAAGCTGCCTGGTGGAAAAGGACTTGGGGGTGTTGGTGGTCAGCTGGCTGAATATGAGCCAGCAGTGTGTCCAGGTGGCCAAGAAGGCCAATGGCATCCTGACTTGTATCAGAAATAGTGTGGCCAGCAGGACTAGGGAAGTGATTGTCCCCCTGTACTCGGCACTGGTGTGGCCGCACCTTGAATACTGTGTTCAGTTTTGGGCCCGTCACTACAAGAGAGACATTGAGGGGCTGGAGCGTGTCCAGAGAAGGGCAATGAAGGTGGTGAAGGGTCTGGAGCACAAGGCTGATGAGGAGCGGCTGAGGGAACTGGGGTTGTTGAGCCTGGAGAAAAGGAGGCTGAGGGGAGACCTTACCGCTCTCTACAACTACCTGAAAGGAGGTGGTAGCAAGGTGGCTGTCGGTCTCTTCTCCGCGATTAACAAGCCATAGGACAAGAGGAAATGGCCTCAATTTGCAACAGAGGAGGTTTAGATTGGATATCAGGAAAAATGTCTTCACTGAAAGGGTTGTCAAGCATTGGAACAGGCTGCCCAGGGAAGAGGCTGAGTTACCATCCCTAGAGGTATTTAAAAGACGTGTAGATGTGGTATGTAGGGACGTGGTTTAGTGGTGGACTTGGCAGTGCTAGGTTAACGGTTAGACTTGATGATCTTAAAGGTCTTTTCCAACCTAAATGATTCTATGATTCTAATTGTGAGATTGAATAGGATTTTTCTCAATGAGAAAAATCAGTCTCTGATACAACTCTCAGAGTTCTCAACTTTAATAAGGTTTTTAGAAGGCATTAATAAGGGATGACTTCTGTCTAAAAAGTAATTTGTTTAATAAGATAATGATATTACACTTTTCCTATTTCTATATATACAGAAATAGCATCAATATACTTGATATCTGAAGTTCTTCAAAGATATTTAATGTCATCATTTTATGTAGAAAAATAAATTGGTGTAAATCAAGATTTGGTAACCAGAATGGTAATGTTGGGGGTTGGACTAGATGACTTTCAAAAGTCCCTTTCCAACCCAAACCATTCTATGATTCTATGATTCTATGTTTAAAACTAACAACCTCTACTACCTGGATAAAAGAGTTCAAAACTTCAAGGAAATCATAAAAATGCCACAGGTCTTCTTATTATTCTGGTCTTTGATTTTAGCTGAACTCAGTGCTGAACATGCTTGCAAGCTTTGATCAGTCAATGACTTTGAGAGAGGAATACATAAATTTTGTCTATTTTTAAGTACAAACTTGGTATCTACAAAGTCAGTTCAAGGAAAATGGACTCTGTTCTTGCTTAATCATCTAAGAAAATTGTTTGGATAAACCTCTGCAGTTGCAGACTTTTATATGATTAGAGCTAGCAGGTGTTTTAATGGATCAGTCATTATAACATATTGGTCCATATGGACCATAGATAACAAAGTGCCATCTGTGTTTTAAATGGCGTAAATGGCTGTTGGCACACACTTTGTTTAATTGTGAAAATATTTTGCAAATATAAAATGGAATTTACATGGAATTAGGTGTTATATTTTGAAAGTTCAGTTCTCCAACTCCCCTAGTTAACTGTATAGTCATTTCAGAGCTGTAGCTGTCTCTGTTTTGCAACAATAAAATTCCCCAGAGCTTGGTACACCATAAATTTTTACAAATGAGCACATAAGCATTCATTTCCTGCTTAGGTTTAGCTTTGACTCACAAAGATGACGTTCCCTTGCCTGTGTCATTTGAGGAAGCAGACCTCGTCAGCATCCTCTGAACGTGTTTTATGTGTATTACAGAGACTGAACTCCACAGTGAAGCCTGACTGCTCTTTTGACGTAATAAAGTGAAACATCAGCAACAGAAGCTCCTGGGTGCAGCTGGTAATGTTCCACTTCCCTATGACACTTCAGTGGCTAAAATATGTACAAAAAATGTGGAAGGAAAGAGCTGAGGTTTTTTTCTTCCTAAATGGAAGTTCAAATGTTTGGTCTTCTCAGACCAGACCCCAACATGATCAGCCTTCCACTTTTGACTTCTGATTTCATTTCCATCCCTATGTTCCTTTAGAAACCTGCCCCTTTGTTGCTTGCTCAGTGCCTGACTGAAGTGAAAGGGATTCAACATTGCAGTGAGGACGAATAAATTAATCTCCACAAGGTGCTCAACAGAGTAATGATGGATGTTAGGAAAGAAACTGAAATAGGCAACATTAACCAGGGCTTCCAATTTAATTGTAAAGTTTGGTTAATCTTTAACAATCTGCTCCTTTCTGGAAGAGGTGCTCTTTTTTCTGTTATTTTAACTTTTACCTCTGTGTAGCCATATTATACTATATACCTATATACTCTAGGTAGTATACTATAGGTATATTATAGGTATAATATATATAGGTGTATATATATTATTATATATAGGTATATTATATATTATATTATATATTATATAGCTATATAATATATTATATATATTATATAGGAATATTATAGAGGTATATTATATACCTCTATAATATATAGGTATATTATATATTATATAGGTATATTATGTAGGTATGTTATATATTATAATATATATAGGTATATTATAATATATATAGGTATAGTATAATATATGTAGGTATAGTATAACATACTATAGGTGTATTATTCTACATATCAACAAACTACTGTATATATATGGAGGGGGGGAGAGACAGTGAGTTAGTTGGTGACAACTAATAGAATTAAATCGTATGTTTCTTCAGCATTATGTAGCACAGTGAAGTCTGGTTGAATGGTTGTTGGAATTAAATTTATCTAGAACAAGTAAGCTTCTATAAAACATAAGGAATAACCTTTATCCTAATAAAACCTGAACATTAATAGTTCAATCATGAATAAATTTAAGATGAACTGCTCAATGAAAATCCTCATATTCTGTCACTTTGGTGATATTTCTCCCATCTCCCATTTTGCTCCAATTTTAACTTATCTATGCTATAGCTTGATTTTGACTCGTATTTTTTGAGCATAACTTAGCTATCTCCCTGGCACAGGGGCTGAGAATTGAACAACTGGAGAGTCACTTAGGGCAGGATCCATTTTGTCTAACTTTAGACATGCACTGTATAGCTGTCTTAAATTAAGTTCTTCATTTAGACTCCCTTTACAGTCAGGGAGAGAAAGTTTCTGGTTGCAATTCATCTTATCCTAACTGGATGTCTGATAAGGGTGGGATACGTCTTTATATTTATCTATTTCTTTCCATGGACTACAAACTGACCATGCAGTGATTTCAGAAATACCCAATTGGACTGTCAATATCTAAACCTTGGGGATGTGAATCTGACCATCTATGCCATTTCCTAAGGATAGCTTGAAGACTAGACTTGCCCATCTTTGATATCACGACCCTCTGTGTGCAGCCTTAGTCACTTCCAGACCTGATGGACACAGTGCCAGAGAAACAGTCATGTTCACAAAAGTTCTGTGGGATGTGGAGTGCACCCTGTTTACAGCATCTCCAGAGGGTGCTCTTTCAGGGTATTATGGCAATAGCACTTATCCCAGAGGAACGGAGACAATGGCTCTGCTTGTGCTTTCTTTTATTTTGTTTTTCCACCAGGGAGACTATTCACAATACCTCCAAAGCTGTTCACTATTAGGGCTTTGAAGGGAGGGTACTTTTTTTAAAAGATAGTTTATCTAGGAGCAAGAGCAACATCAGGGAAGAAGGCATGATGTGAAAGAACACCACAGAATACTGTGCAAGCAGAGAGACTTTTCTGTTTTCTGCCCCCTTACATGCATGATATGGAGTGACTCTTCCAAAGTGGAACAAGGAAAAGATACAATGGAGATTAGATGACAAATGTGATCTGGAATAAAGTTCTTCCAGTCTCTCCTATTGAAGCAATTGAATTTTTGGTGAAATAATGAACTATGACTTTAGCTTGAGAGATAAAGCATGTCAGGCAGCATTATTGTATTCCTTGATAGCTGCAGAACACTTCGCTATTCTGTGGAAAAAAGAGCTGTTTCTCTTGCACCCAATCAGTCTGTGTCATCATTTGAAATCATAGCTCTAACTCCTGAGTATTTTATCTACTAATGATTCACCCATAAGAAAATAAGTTATAATAGAAAAGATTCTTTGTCCCTAAAAATCCTGTTTCTCATCTGTAGCTACCTATTTTACTATTAGAAAACACTTAACTAGCTTACATATCTAACTTTAAGAGAGGGGCTGTGATGAATATACAATGTAAATTTATCTTTGGAGTGCAGGGCTGCCATTAGCTCTAGTGTCTCTCCACAGAGTCTACTGACTTTGTGAATCTCACCTTTAAGTGACAACTGTACTCTATTTGGGCATGGGTAACTAATTTAAAATTGGAAAATCTTCTCTACAGAAGGAAGCTTAAAATTATGTTCTGCAAAATCTCAAGATCCTTTATGCATTTAGACCTTTAGTGCAAGGTCCTGATTTTGAGGAGACATTAGAATGGCCTTTGAATGTCTGTCATTTCTGCATCTGAGAATAACTATAGAAAGAAAATAAAATAGAAAATAAATAAATAGATAAAAGCATACACATCCATTGTGTGAGACTGTGGATGAAGATATTTGGACATCCTAGGCCATTATTATTTCTTTAGATCTGGTGGAGCTCTGTTTAAATGAGACCAGTAGGGTCTGCAAATCCAGCCATGAAGAAAGGCAGAACTTTCAAAAATATCTGGCAAGTGCATCCATGTTTCTTGTCCCTAAAAGAAACAGAGCAACAGACAGCAGAATGTTGACACATCTCTATAATTTCATTGTATAACTTTAAACTCTCGATGGGTAAATTAAAAACGCTGGCTTGTTCAAAGGATTTATAATGACACACATTTATAAGGACCACTGATCATTCCTCCTACTATGAAATGATGACTTTCAGGATGCATCTAACTTGTTGTGAACCTGGGAACCTTTGCAGCTAATATTCAGCTGCTAAGCAGTCAAATTATCAGATAGTGTAGTGATTGAAAAAAAAAACCTAGAGAACGGCCAATACATGCTCACTGAGGACTTAAGAGCATTAGAAGAACTAAGTTGAATAAGTGTGGGGGTTTTTGTATTTAGCTTTTAAACATGCCAAGTTCCCTGCTTACGGTTGATCGAACCTCTTCAAAATAAGACAAAATTTTAAATACAGCAGAGGTGAGAAGATAAGATTCCTATTTTCCTATATTTGTCACTAACTGTGGACTAAAGTTATTATTTACAACAATTTAAATCTGCTTTCAGTTTTAGTCCAGTCAGTGTTCAGAAACGAGCTACTGTAGACTGGCTTCAGTATCATTGCAAAATAAGTATTTCCTGGCGTGTAACTGAATTTTTTCTCTGTATTCCTCTGTCCAGCTGTAGAAAATAGCTCTAGAAGATTGAAAACAAAGGGTTCCTGCTAAAGGGGACTGAGAAAACTGCGATTTTCCCAGGTCTAAAGTGAAGAATTCAGATCTCCTGAACCCCTACCAAGCAGCAGTAAAGCCTCACTGATACCAACTACATTTTCTTCCAAACTGAGATCAGTCCCTTTTTCAATGAACTGAACATATAAGTCTGCATGCAATGATCTGAGTTTTGTCATAAAGAGAAATGTCAAACAGCTGTAGAAGCCATTTTAAGTTAATTCTTTTACTACTCAATACTTAATTAGAAAGGAAAGACAAGTCTTCAAGCAGTATCTGTCTCTACCATGTAGGCTATATCATGCACCCCACTGTGCATACACACATACAAATACAGATGTTCATGAACACTTGCATTCACTTGAAATAGCGTGTTTGCAACTGTTAGTGATTTCTCTAAGGCTGTTGTGGCATCTTAAATCTTTTCCTATGCCTTGTAGCAGAGCTGATTTGCGACGTCTTAGGCAAAATTGCATTTTGTGACTGTGACAGAAGAAGTGTGAAGGGTTTTATGGAGATAGATGTGATGATGAGTCACAAGAAGGATCAGTGGGGTTCTGGAGGATGAAGATGTGGGTTTGAAGGAAGCTCCAGGGATGTGAAGGGAGGCTTAGGGATGAGACCAAGAAGGGTCGATGAAGATTTGAAGAGCAGTGAACGATTTCAGGAAGTTATTCCTGGGAGAAAACTACCTCCCCCCCTTTTTTACCTTTCATTAACCTCCCCTTGACAACTGACAGACTGTGAGGTTGCAGTGGGATTGCAGCATGCTCTTCCACTGCCAGTCTCCTCCTCCCCAAAAAGCACCTTCTATCTCACACATTCCCTTATAGAATCATAGAATCATAGAATGGTTTGGGCTAGAAGGGACCTTTAAAGATCACCTGGCTCCAACCCACCTGCCATGGGCCGGGGCACTTTTCACTTGATCAAGTTGCCAAAGCTTCAGCTAACCTGACCCTGAACAATTCCGACAATGGGGCATCCACAACTTCTCTGGGCAACTTGTTTCAGTGTCTCACCACCCTCATTGTAAAAAATGTCTTTTTCAAATCTAATCTAACTTTACCTTCTTTCATTGTTTTGTCACTACAGGCCCTGGTAAAAAGTCTCTCTGCCTTTCCTATAAAAGGTCCCACATAAAGGGACCTCTGGACCCACTCTAATAGGTCCATGTCTTTCCTGTACTGGGGGACCCACTGCTGGATGCGGTACTCTGGGTGGGGTCTCACAAGAGCGGAGTAGGGGGGGACCATCACCTCTCTCGACCTTCTGGCCACCCTTCTAGTTATGCAGCCCGGGAGACTATTGGCCATGATTGTCTTCCTGGGACTCTTGGGCACCCATTACTCCAGTGAAGAGTGGGAGGGGATCTGTCTGGTCCTGCATTAGGGCAATGGAATGGGGAGAGGGGTTGTAGGCAGAGCCTGGAGCAGCCCTGGGAAGCTGGGCTCGGGGCAGATGAAGGTATGGGAAAGACAATGGCAGTGCTGAGTGGGACCCTTCCCCCTTCTGCACTACCTTCCACCACTCAGAAACAGATTTATCTCAGTGGCAAGAGCAGCGAGGCTGTTGTGTCTCCTGTGCAGGCAGGAGACAGAGGTTAGCATTTCAGATGGTGCAGCTTGCTCAAATAACCAGGCCATGTAACCCCTAGTATAGGAAAGGTACCACAATTATTTTGTTGTTCCAGTAGACCACTTTCCAAGGTAAATCCTTACTTTGCCAGCTATAAAAGCCACTTCTCAAGAATTCTGTTAGGATAAAATACAAGCCATAGAAACAGGTATCCAGTCACTTGATCTACTGTAATGCAGCAGAAAGAGAAGGAGACATTTGGCTCAGAGTTCAAATTCTATTTTTTTCTCCATAATCTCTACCTCCAAACAGTTCAGGAGGCTGAAAACATGCTTGGACCTGATGAACTTGAAAATCTACTATGGTTTGGCTGTTATTCACTGGGATTTGATCAATTGCATAATAAGACAACAAATCCCCCATGAAGTTTCACTGTGTTCAGGGTCACAGCCTGGAACTGGTGGCAAACATTGCTCCAGGCTCCTGGTCTGACCTGGTGAAATAGGTGAGCTCAGCCCGGTAACTGTCCTCTAAGGTGAATCTTGCCAACAATAAAATCTGGGCAAAGGGGAAAGATGGTTGTGTTAGCTTATTCCCATTGCGCCTCAAAGTGTAAGACATGGAAAACTTAGAATGTGGAATAACAGGAAACAAGTAAGGGGCCAGAAAGTCACTCCTGTAGCTCAGCCAAAGTTAAAAACAAAAACAAAAGTCAACATCTAGAACTATTTCATGTCTAATTCTTTTAGATGACAGAAGGCGAGCTCCATGCCCAGTAAGTCACATACCAAAACATTCACATGTCCAGCTTTACATCATGGGATGAAGATATGGATGTGTAGCCAGATATGTGGACAATTTGGTAGTGGTAGCTTCAGCAGCTCCCACCGGTTCATTTGCTTTCACAAGAGCCAGATTACTCAGCAGTTGCTCAGCCAGCACGAACCCATGGCTGGTTATGTGATGTCTTCATCATTCAGTGCTGCTCTGGGACACCTTGTAAACTGCTCAGGAGCCATAGGATGACAAATCAGACAGCTGATGGGTTTCTCTTAAAAAGGTCTCAAAATATCTGTTGTAACACCCATGTTTCAAATTCTATCTATCCTCTGATGTCTTTAAGCCTCAGTCCACCTTCTTTTCTGACCATGCTTCTTCGGCCACTGAAAACCACAATACAGCTATCCGATATTGAAAATTGAAGTTGTGGAAGCAGAATTGAAATGAACAGCTTAAATAAAAAAAAAACAAAACCCAAAAGCAAAACCAAAAAACCCAAAGGCAGAAGATCCAGTGTGAAATGCCCTATTCATTATTGTCTACTTCATCCTAAGGGTTTCCATTTCTTATTTGAATCAAATTTTGATTCAAATTCTGCCGAAGGTGTCAATGAAGACTCATTTCTCTCTTCATGAAAAGTGCAGAGGCTAAGGTCTCTGATACACAGACACCCTCAACGGAGGGCTTGAAAAACCATGAGGTTTTTAAAGTCTTTCAAATCACTTTAGGACACTAAAAATAGTGACCAAGAAAGCTCTGAGATGAACTCATTCTTAGGTATATATTACTCAAGGAATGGTGGGCCAAGTGCAACAGTGTGGAATAAGAAAATGTATACACAAAGCATACACATACGTTGTTTTATGCCACACCATTGTGCTTAATCCTCCGTTCACTAAACCACACTGTAAAAATAAATTTGCATAAAATGAAATATATTCTGGAAAGAAATAGGAAGCTCCTCCTGACTGACAGCGGCTTGCAATGCCAGGGCTTGTTCTATATTCATACTTACAAAATGCAGATTATATTTCTCTCATGCTGGCAAGCCAGTAACTAAGCTTCACTGCTTTTGGCATTCACTAGATTTTTGTCATACCTCCCTAATATGCCTTAAGGGTACTTGTTGATACCAAGAATTGAAACAAAGCTTATGCTTTTGGTTGCCAAGTCACTTCAGCCAGATGGAAACATAAATCTGGAGCCAGAAAATATTATTACTGTTATTTTAATTTCGAATGTACAATGGTGGCTTTGTCTTTACCATGTAAATGTTTCTTCTTATCATGGAAAAGTCTAACATAAGAAAAGATGTATCTCATTAAGGCTTCCTTTGTTTCTGTCCTAACAAGTTGGCTTGAATATGTTGCGAGGTCTATAACTTAGTTCTGGTAAATAAATGTACTGTGTTCCTTTATGGAATTTACTTCCTCTTCAGCTGAGGAAGAAATAACAATGAGTAATGGTTGTAAGATGAAGCCAGGCATATCACAGCAGAGCAGTGCACATTTATTTAACAGAGGAGGTTGAACATCCCTGGTAGTTCATCTTGGTGCCTTTAAATCAAGACTGGATGTCTTTCTGGAAGATCTATTCTCATGCAACTTGAGGGGTTTTTAGTATAACATAGTTATATCTGGACAGGATATTATTGCTGTATTGTACAAAAGTTGTTAGGAGTTGTAACCACCTCAGTTGGCTTTATAAATCTATGAAATTCTAAAGTCAATAGCAAAGGTCTTAATTTGCTGGGATTGTGCTCAGGACATCTTTAAAATAGCAGTACATTTTGTATTTTTGTAATAAATAATATATTTTCTTCATAATTTGTCTGGGAAGATTTAGTGAAAGGAGAAAAGTGACATGAAAGAGAGAGCAAAGTATCACTGCAACACTAAACTTCTTCAGTAAAAGGAAGTGTTTCCCTGTGTGAAATATAGCAGATACCGAGGTACTCTTCTGAACATCAACACTTTTTTTGGCATTTACTCCTGAAATGAAAATGATCTTCAAAAGATAACAGCTAAATTAGACACCCTGTATTATCTGATGGAAGCTACCTCGATTTAACAGGTCATCTGAGGCTACACAGTGTCACCCGAGGATGATGAAGCCTTTCGCAGCTTTTCTTACATCACTGTAGTCAATGCAACCCCATACTGTTATACCAGAAACTCCTTATTCTCTCCAGGAGACAGTAATCAAATTAAGGTGACACTTCCAGACATCCTGACTTTAGTATCTGTTTCAGCTGTTCTACAACAAACAGCAGCAAAATAATCAGGTCCATCAAACTTTCCCAAATGGTGGCACAGGCCAGACTTCTGTCAAAGACTGAAGAGCAGTGATTTTCAAGAGAGGTACCATATTTTCTTCAAATGTGGAACTGCCCATGAAACAAAAAAATGATGGGCCCACACTGTAGGAAACATCAGCCTTCTGATTTAAACTTAGCAATTTTATCTTCTGTTCAGCCCAGAGAGACTGGAGAGAAGAAGCATCAGTTGGCCAGAACAAAACCTAAGAGGAAAGGAGAGAGTGGAGGAGAAATCAGTGATGCTTTTAGGTATGATTTGCCCCATACCAAATGACAGCAGAACCAGAGTCTTTTCTTAATGCATGTGCAGCTGAAGGGATGGCTGTGCTGCTCGGGACATGTGGGGTCGGTGGCTTCAGTGAAGCGCTGGATCCCCAGAGCTGCCTGACTCACGGGCCAGCTCTCTCACCAGGCTGTCCAAACACCTGCATCCCACCGGCTGGTGTCCGAGCCAGGAGCCAGATGGTCTGGGAGTCTGGAAACACGAGGACTGACACTTCCAGGGCAATCTGCATACATGCAGCCTTTCCAGGGCTGATCCGGAGCTGCGAGTCCTCCAGCCTGTGCAGCCCTGATGGAGCCTGGCCAGTGCCACCGTTAAAAGGCACTGCTGTTACAGACCAGATTGTCCCTTACTGTCAGCAGCTGTCAGGATACCTAGGGAGCGTATTTTGCTTCGGGATCACAAGTGTACCAATATTGCTGAAAGAAGGCAGTGTGGAATGTCTTTTTTTACTGCTGTATCTGTGTTTATGGCTGTCTCTCCCCATGCAGGATAAGTTTTCTCTTTTGCAAAAATCTCTCTTCCCCAAAACTCCAGCGTTACTGTGCGATGAAAAAACCTGTGCCTTCGAGCACTGCAGATTTTACCAGAGATTAAAAGCACCATCTAGTGGCATCAGGGTGAGTGTACAGGGAACAGAGAAATTCTGGCTCATTTGCAGTCGATGAAGTGAGTCACAGACAGTAGAGGCGCCAGGGCCTTCCTTTGGTGTTTGTCTCCATGACACCTTATCGAAAGGTGCTTGCTGTATGAAAGACAAGCTTGCAGGCTGCACCGAGCACACCCTGCTTCGTTACAGCTTCAGCATCTCCCTGTGCCCCATGCTACTCCATTGCCTACTCACAAACAAGACGGTGGCAGTTTTACTCTGTTCTCCCAGAAACTGCTGGCAAATCCTTCAGAGCAGGACTTAGATACTGCAGAGAATTCAACAGGAGAGGTTTCAAGCCACAGGACATGTTCTGCTCAATTCCTTTTTTCCCTCAAGACTTCCATCATTCATATTTGGCTTCCGAACAGCATATGTTGGTGGCAAGATATATCTTTGGGCACAGCAGTCAGCTTTGGTCTGCACCTTTCCTCCAGCTGGTAGCCTGAATGACCAAACTCCTTTACTTTTATCCCAACAGACATATGGATTCACCTGTCTTACTGGAGACTCACTTTCCATAAACATGTATCTCTCCTGTCAAGAGGTCCCACTGTTCTACTGTGTAGGATATCCCATCTCTCTAAGCTGTAATGGTGCTAAAATGATGCAGGCCTAAAGCACTGAGAGATTAACTACTAGAATGATGGATGGGGCATGTGGGAACTGAACACTTGGGTAGTAAACTAATGAGTTGGATGCTTAACATCTAAGGATTAAACAAGAGTCTGCACAAGACAGCTGATGCATTGCAGGAAATCCGAGGAAGTCCAAATACGGCACTTCAGTTATTTATAAAGACTGACAAGACCATGCTATCAGTGAGTGGAGCTGGTCCAGGTAATTCACCTTTTCAAAAAGGTCATATTGACATGCAGAAGAAAAGAGTGGTCTGTGAGCATTTAGTGAAGGGAAGGGAGAAGGACAGAAACCAAAGCCCAGGCCTTAAATACCTGAGTTTATGCATGCTGCTTTGTCGTGCTTGAAGGAATGTGCATTAAAATTTCTCTTTCCGCATCAAGCCCATCAAGCAGGGTCCCCCACTCACATAACTGATCTGCTTCCCTGGCTTTATCCACTTCCCTATGTATTGTATTATGCATTTTCCTTATCACCTTCTATCATCAGCCTTGCTTCCAGCTGACTGGAAACACCAAGGGTCAGCTTCAAATTTTGGGATCATTAATAAACTCACAAGTTCTCATGAACTGCACTTTCAATCTCTGTTCTCTGATGCAGCTTCAAGTACTATATGTTGCACAGGAGAAACACAAAAGGGCTTTTGTTCAGTGCTGGTGTCCTACACTGAGAGTAGTCATGAAGTCCATCTCCTAACAAAGATATCGGCTATGGGGTAATTCCAGTTTTGTCCTAGTAATTTTCAGTCTCAGTAAGGGCTCCAGCATCTTTTCTCACCTGAGATGATAACACAGAACAGTCTGGAGTTAACCTGATTTCAGTGGCATGGACTTCATTTCTTCAGCAAAATGGCAAAACCTCATGGAAATCACTGATCCCACCAGTTCAGGGAACTTCTGCTGGGAAAATTGCTTCTTTTCTGTAATCCATGTCCAGATACTGGACTAAGGAATTAATAAGGATAGTGATGCCCCTTTAGGCCTGGCTAACCTATGAACTTTGGTTCTTGCCTGTTGGATGCATCAGCAGTAGGTCAGAGCCCTCATAGAGATGGGATTTGAGATTATGATAATAAAATCAACTGAAAAAAGTGAAATATGTTAAGGACATAAATAGTCCTTATTTTTCATATAAAATGCAGGAGGAAGATATCTTACTCACCTGCTAAATACAAATGAAATACTAAGACTTGTCTTAAATCTAAAAATATATATATATAAAAACTTATCTCCATATCACTGTCACATAATTACAACAGCACATACATGACAGTTTGACACATCAAGTTAATTGAACAGCTACTGGGTATATATTTCTGAAAGGTTGCATTTCCCCTAACCTAGAGAAAAGCCTTACATTCTTCTTCTGTAATACTCCATATCTGGTAGGCAGGTTTTGTTCGGTTAAAAATATGTTTTAGCTAGCTAAATCTAAGCAGCAGTCTAAAAACAATGAAAAAAAGCAGGCAAGGTATCCTTTAATGTACTGAGATACACACACTCTTTGGTCATATTAGGTTGGCCAAATGGCATCTCTTAAGTTTCTTGTAACTCTTCTGGGGTGAAAAAGCATAAACAACAACATGAGTAACAATAATTAATGATCGTGGTCTCTAAGCTCAGCTGGAAGTGTGAACTGGGGGCTCACACTGAGGCGAAATGTGTGTGAAGCAGCAGCTCCTGCCTTCTGCTGAGTTACAAAATCGGCTTGAGCCAAGGAATAAAAGGAGGTTGAAGGCATAAGGGTGGGGTGCTTACGGAGGAGGAAGGGAAGGGACACAAGAAAGCATTTTGATGGCAGGAGTGGAAGGGCAGTCCAAAGTCAGTAAGGTCAGTAATGTTCTCGATATGATATATTTTCCTGGCTATTCACCTGGAAAAGATTGGTTATGTCTGGGCTAAACCATTTTCAATTGTGCAGGAAAGCAGTGCCCTTGATCCCAAACCTGCTAATATAATTCAAGAGCGGGTACAAGAAGCAAGCACTTTATGCAGGAAAACAACCTGTTCTGAATCTGTGTTTATCTTTAAGCTGCTGAAGTTGATAGCAGTTAAGTACATGCTTAATTGGAAAGGTACACACATGCTTAGAAGCATACACAGATTTAAGATTTTTGCTTTATTTTTTTTCCTGAATCCAAGTTTTTGCTTTAATTAATACTGTTATAACATCACATATTTGTATAACTTCACAAAGCAAAGATGAACCCAGCATAAAGAGAATAGAGAGGCAGAAAAATCAGAACAAAATATGAAGATCATTAGCTCATGCTGACTTCATCTGTGTAATTTTATTATCTACTTACATAAAATGAGATTAATCCTTATTCTGGGGGTTTTCTATTCTTGGGATGTTTGCCTTATTAATTTTTTCTTTGCTTTTTCCTTCTGCTTTCACATTTTAGTGAAACAAATGCAAGTTCTGATACAGAGCAATCTGATTTCTTATGCCTTTGAAACCCTAAACTGTGCTGACAAGACAGGTTAATGTTGATTTGTCAATAGTTCATATTTGATGCACTGGAGAAAATGCAGATATAAGATAAAAATGTGATGGCTTTAGAGAGGGATTGAACTTAATCTGTTCTTTCTGGGCATACAAACATTAGAAGTTTCAAAGTGCTCTCTCAAAAGCATTTCTCCAGACGACACATAATCTTTAGGGGAGTTAAAATCAAAAGAAATATTGGAAGGTAAAAAGAAAAACAGAATTAAAATACCCCAATCACAGGCCACAGAATAATGTGAAGGGAGCAGGCATCCTTCCACAAGGAACATCACTTCAGGAGTGTGTGGATCCTCTCTGGGATGTGCTAGCATCAGGGATATTTAAATGACGCACAAAAAAGTTTTCAGACAGACAGACTGGCTAACCATGCAGGACAGAGTAGAAAAGATCCTTTGCATCCTAAATGAACAAAATGCAGAATTAACAGAGGGAAAAGAGCCTTTAACTGCTCCTCCCATCGTCACTGTCCAGCACCATGTATATTCCAACATCACATCACATGCTTGTCATTGAAACCACAGAAACCTTCCCCATGCTACACCTCTCCCATTTTGTCTGGAGCTGGGTCTATCCTGGTGAAGATCATGAGTAATCTATTTAGCCGCTCTTTACAAAAAAATTGTAAACCACAGCCACAGGTTCCTTTAAGTTTTGCTTTCTTAGGTAATGCCTTGGGCACGTTGATTTGATCTCTCAATATGTCATATCTCTCCATCATCTATAGAGAATTCCCATGCGTTTAGCAGTCCAGCATAACTAATTGTACTGTACTGTACAGTACATTCATATTAGAAAATTAAACAGGATTGTGGCCTTGTACAGTTCTGGGTTAGCAATGGCCAGGGACCGTTTCCAACTTGCATGCAGCTTCATTTTTTTCTGAGTATAAGAGAGTGTCATCGTATGAACATGGCAGACTACCCATGGACTCTGTGGATGAAGAATGGGCCCTGCCACTGTTTAGTTTATTATTATATTATTAACCACAAGGTCAAATTTTTGTTTGGAAAGACGAAGAGTATGTGGACATAACTATGTTAGGTTTCACAACCAGAGGTCAAGGACCAGGGATTTCTTCCTCAAAAGGATCACTTGAAAGCCTGTGGTCCAACAGATAAATTGACTGATCAGTCAACTATGCATTTTATGTGCAGCTTCATTAAGAAAAGAACAGCAAATGCTTTGTCCTATCAGCACACAATGTAAGATGCAGACTCTCAGAGGGTTTAGGCACTTAACTTCTCTACAGCTGTTGGGTTCCATCTGCAGAAACCTGAATGCTAAATACCTGATGAGTATTTGGTACTTGCATATTTAGGGGAGGAATCTGGGCAGAAAAGCCCAGTTTCAAGAAGGAGCCACCACAGAAGTTGAATACTATTTTATTGGGAAGGAGCTATCTGACTTGGCTTCATTACAGATTCACACATTCAATCACACCAACATCACTTTTCAAATACCATCTCTTACAAATGGATGTTGTTAACTTTCCCCGACAGTAAAGGCACAGCATGTGATTTTCATCCATCAGAGGAAGCTTAATAAATCAACCAGTACATTACAGCTTCACGCCAAGTTAGCACCTTCATCATGGAATGAAATTAGCAAAGCAAATACACTGGCTAATTGTGAAATATGCTAATTACCAGCTCAACCCGTGAAATAAGGCATGAGTGATGTGTGACGAGCTTTGTACAGAGTCGTGAACACTTGGAAATGCGACACTTAAATAAAGTCTAAAACTGCTTATGCAGAGAGAAAGGAGAACAGACAGGGCTAGGGAACAGGCATGGTGGAAAAATATTTTCATAAGAAGTTTGAAACCTTTTCACTTCTGCTACTCTCAGGGGATTAAAGGCTGGGAGTAGGGAAATGCACTGATAACAGGCTACCGATCATTTTCCATCTATTTCACACCAATCTAAATCTACTCAAGGTCATTACCAAAGAGAACTGAGCTAGCAGTTTGGGATAAATTCACAAGTTGGCACGATTTGACTTGAAGTCAACAGAGTTGTGGTTTTCCATCAGTAGAGAATTTGTCTTTTTATTTGATGAATTCAGACTCTTTTGCTCACAAACTAGGCACTGACAGTTGGTCTTTGTAAATGTCTTCATTATTGAGAATGAGAAGATGATTCATGGGAGCATACCCCAGCCTAGGGGTTTCTCTGCCAGTCACCTCGGCTGTTATGTAGACTCTTACTTGTGTTTCTACACAAATTTTCTACTAGTGTTTCTGTATTGATCTTCTAAATTAGGTAGTGTTTTCTCCATTTAACCCCCCCCTCCCTATTTTTTCATCCTGCTAGGGGGAAAAAAAGGCATTGAGAGAAGGATAAAGTCTTACTATATTTCAGCAACAAGGGAAAGCAGCACAGATGCAGAGAATGAGTTCTCTTTTAATAGAGTTGCCCATTTAATGCCCAACTGTTATCTCTTCAACTCTTTCCGTGGAGTCTAACAAGGTCTACTCAAAGGCAGCCTTGGATAAGAGGTGCAGGAACTAAGCCTTCAGAGACTTTCAAAAGCAGTGCCCATATCTGAAAATGGTCTGATATTTTCATTTGTAAAAATGGCATTAACCCAACAGTTTATTCCATAATAAACAAACAAAAAATAAACAAACTCTATATCTTTAAAAGTTCTTTTCTGAAAATTGCTAACTGGAGCATTCCCAGCCCTCCATTAGATTGGCATAAATTCTATAGGTTTTTTTTCAAATTCTGCTGTAAAACAAGTGATAGAATGAAATGTCTCCCAGATTAAACATTTGCAGAAGTGCTCAGAGAAACTCAAGACTGAAACTGAAGAGAGTTTGACTTTTTATATCTCACTGGGTTGAAAAAAAATTACAATTCACTAAAACAAAAATGGGACATTATTTCATTATTTAGTATTAACAGTAGAATGATCTGCAGCTGACCATATGTTAGTAAAATGGGAATTGTGTTGACCTTTTCTACCTTTCCAGGTTATGTGGCCCCTAAAATTTGTTGACAAAGATACAGACCTTGTCTAGCTCATGCAAGCTTTTTATAGTAAGCTCACTTGAGAAAAATGAGTAACTCCACGATCACTTTAATTAAACACAGCTCAGCACTGTTGCCAGAACGTCCTATCCCCTGGCTCTTTACTCTCGCACCCTCCTTCATGCCAGCATGGGTGCCTGTGTGGCCACACTGTGAGTTGGATCAGGGAACCGATCCAGCTGAAAACCATCAGAGTGAATTTCTAAAGATACGGAATTTCATTTGTTGCATGCATGGGTGAGTCTTACAGAAGATCTGCCTAGTTCAACACCATCTCCAGCAGTGGCTTACAGCACATACTTTGGGAAGAAGATAAGAGCACGCAACGGCAGAATGAACTGTCTCCATGATACTTTCCTCCTCTCTAGGCAGTTTGTAGCTCAGGGACTATGTACATCTGATATATTGTACACTGCAGTCAAACTGCAGAAGATCTTTGTCTCCAGACGCCACAGAACAAGTTAATGGGTGCCCAGGGTGAGTGGATAGTAGCTTGAAAAGGGTTAACATACAGTTTTTTAATAACTTCTTGCAGCACAAAAACCCCAAATGTACATTCACCCCTTTTTTCTAATTATCAGCTACTTGTTAAAAACATAACCTCAGCAAAAGCAGATGAGGATTGATGTGTTTCTATAAATTTGACATAACTCTATCTACTTGTCCCTGTGTCTACACGTAATTTTTAAAAAAAAGTTATGAGTACTTTAAAATGAAAACTGAGTATTTGCAGTAGTACTTTGGTTTGTACCTGGTAGGTTTGTTTTGGCTCTGCTGAACAAAATATTAATCCTCATGTGGGTTTCTAGCTAGTTAAGGATCCCCTTTCAAGACAGACTGAGAGGCAGCATTCTGGCAGAGTTCAGATGCTGGCTTATCCCATGAGCTTGTTTCTGTTTTTTTTTATTTCTCCTCTTGAAGGATTAAATAGCCGAGCTGGTTTATCAAAAGCTTGTTGCTGGATCCTAGCAAGAGTGAGGAGATGAGAAAAATGCAGCCTGCAGGTAGTGCCTGTTCATTTTGCCTCTGACAGATCTGCAGAGAAGAAGGGGTGGGAAGGGATGGGTAAGACCACCAAGAGCACTTGTCTTCTCATTGTCACTCTGGAAGAAGGTGATGGAGACACTGGTGGCAGTAAGGCCATCCTGTGAGGCAAGGACAGGAGAACGAACACTATAAATCAGATGTACATAATATGGCCAAGATAAGCAATCTAGATCAGAGGTGCCAAAGGTGTATATAAGCAGAATATGGATGGCTCACAACAAGTAAATCCAGGTTAGGTAGAAGACCGTGGCATTTTGACAGTCATCTGTGGAAGACGAAGTATCTCTAGGTCATGGCTTATACTGCCTGCCAAACTCAGGGCCCCCTGCCTCAACACAAAGGCAAAGTTCCACCAGACATCTCATCAACAAGATTGAGCCAACGGCAGAAAGTGACATGTCTCACCCTTACATGAAAGGCAGGTCGGGTGTTACTTCAGTCATAGCCCAAAGAAAAGAAGATTTCAGACTCTAGTAAATTGTGGGATTACACTTTATTAACCTAATTTTCTTCTTACTTGCTGCTGGCCTGAATCAGTCACTAAAATCATGCCCACATAACGCTGATAAGTCTGACAGGAGAATCAGGCATGAGATTTTAGCATTTGGAATATTAGGTGTATAGGGGATGTGGGGGAGAAGTAAGATGATGTAAAGAAACAGTGTGTTTAGAGGAACTTACGTGTTCCTCAGTGAATTTCCCTTGACAGTTTGCAGAAATACAGTGAGTCAGCTGTCATCATATAATATATTAGTATAAAACAGTGTAAAAAGGGACAATATGCTTAGGCACTGATTAAAGAGAAAAGGGGAAAGAAAAAAAAAAACCCAACAAACCACACACAACCAAGCTCTTTGTTGGTGAAAGGGAATTGTGAGAAAGTTTGGAAATTTGCCTCCACTCCACTTCAGGAATTAGTTTTGAATTAGTTGGAAGTATTTTCATTCAGGCTGCAAACCAGCCCAAAGACCACCTGCTGTGAAATAAAGGAGCACAGACCAGCGGTTATTATAGCAATAGCCATAAGTTTATTGCTTATTGGTACTAAACTTAAATCTTAGTAATTTTGAATTACTGAGTTAGCTTAGATTTATGGAGATGAAGGATCATTTAGAACTGCAGTCATTCCAGAAGGGTATATTATCTAAACCAATTTTCTTATAGTGATGCAATTGCAATACCATAGTTACGGTTGTATCAGCGTTTCCATTATAAACTCCTATTTTCAGGGGTTTGTAATTTGACCATAAAAATTCACTCCTTGTTGAAACTTGGCATATAAGGTCTGAGATGAACAATTTTTTTAAAAAAAAATTTAAAGAAAAAAAATCTGATCTGTTCAGTCATTTCTAATGTTCGAGCTCTGCAAACAACAAAAACAACAAAGCAGAAGTTAGCTGTTTGACATCCTTCACTGTCCATTTACCATAACTTAGATGAGACCTTTCTTGGTAAGTGGAAGATGGTAAATGGCTCCTGTACTTTGATGGGGAGGAAAACAAGTCATACACATCATTGAAAACAGTTGGGGGAAGATTTGCACTTCTGTGTAGCTTTTCTAACGTGCACAGATGAGATTTCAAGTGTTCATAAAACAATTAAGACCAACTTCTTAAGAATCTCTAGATGCAAAAAGAGGTCTTAAGTTTTGGAAAGTTAAGTGGTTCACATGATGGCATGGGCCTTAAGAAAACACCTTCTCTGATTTGTATTTGCTCTTTTAAAAATTTTGCTCAGAAACATTATCAACATCTTTCCGCTAAAGAATTCCCACAAATGTAATTGACTTAAGATCTTAATATTTATCTAAATTAATTCAACATTGATTCAATTTGTTAATTTTAATTCTGATTTACTAATTAGCATTTCTTCATAAATCAGTTATGCTGATATATTAGCTCAACCTGCTTATTTCAAATGTACCCCTCTATCCACTAGAAGGCATACCTTACATTCAGATTAACGTATTTACAAACAGTGGAGTCTTATTCAGAACCATGTTTAAAAGTGCATTTTTTCCATCTGATCTTAGAATAATGTAGATAAGGTCTGACATTTCAACCAACAGAAAATATACTAGTTTTGGCTTTAGCATTAAATGAAACTAGCAATGATTATTTTGCCTCTGGCTGCTAATTATTACTGTACAGTACTTCAGAAATACTTAAAGCCATGGAGTGTGTAGACCTACAGCCAAGTTCGCAAAGTCACAGTCGGATGAAGTACTTGCAAAGCAATTGCTCTGGCAATGCCTTTTTTTAATCTCATGGTGCATTTAGCTGAAACTGAGATTCTGAAAAATTACCCCTATTTAAGCAGTTCTTTGAACTGTGAGATGGACTTGTATTTTTGTTTATTTCTCCTGTGGTTAATAGGCCATTGAAATGGAAGGCTTGGGTTAACCTCAGAAAGGACCCCAGATACTACTGTTGCTTGAGGGATAGATCCTATGCTCAAGGAACTCAATGACAAAATGCCTATTGATTGCAAAGAACTAAGATTAAACCAAAAACAATAATAATAAAAAACCCCGTTGTATTGTATTCCTAAAAATTTGAACCTTGATACAATTTTGAAAGTGGAAATGATGTGATTCTACATTAGACACACATTTTTCACATATCTAAAATAATATATGGTGATGTTTCTGATGAGGAATAGGAATGGGTGCCAGCCATAAGATTTGTACCTTAAGGTACAAATCTCTGCCTGATTTACGCAAATCAGTATTCATTAATGTAGAAAATAGTGAAAATTCTTTTTGTATTATTGAAATGAAATAATCTTTTTTTAAAGCCTCTAAAACTGCCTCTTATTTCTGTAATTATGAAGGACGTTGGTAAAATGTTGAAGTTGCGTAAAAAGCTAGGGCTAATGTCAGGATTTATTTCTGCTGGCATTTGGATGTTTAACCTCAAACATTTAAAGTTATATGCTAGACAAACAATTTACAGTGCTTACAGTTTACTATATACAGCCAGTATATCTCAAAACGAAGCTAAGATTTAAACCAAAATGAAGGTGTTGCAAGGAAAAGTATTTGGCTTACATGCAGCCCTGAAAAGTGCTGGTAAATTCTGTGATGTTTTGAAAGAGCTATTAGACAACGCCTCTGCTTACTGACACATGTTTTGTGACGGTTAAAGGTGTGTGCATTTTCAATACAGTTACTCAAAAGAATTTTTTTCTGTAGACTTAAACATGTGATTTCAGTCAACCAAACTTGGTAATCTTGGCCTAACGCTAAGCTGTTGAAATATCATATTGTTATCATTATGAGCCTGTATTATTTGCTTTAGCATAATTAAACACTCCTGTGATTGTATTTATATTGGTGTCCTTGAGACTGGGCGACTATCAAAGGTCAGCTCTTGCCATGATGTTGTTTTTCTTAAAATAGAAAAGATCAACACTGGATAAGACCAAGGAACTATCAGCCTTGCTATTTTACAAAATGACCCTTCAGATGTGGAGAATGAATTTTACATCCCATGAAGTTCTGTAGGAGAAAAAAATAAAGTAGAAATTCAAAACAAAGTTGATCTTATTCTGGGTATATTTTGATGATGACATGAATGGAGCTTCAGCAGTGGACTTTGCCCCCAGTCTGTTATGTGACAGCTCCGTGGAAACCCAAGAGCAATTGTCCCCAGCAGGTGGAATTGGCCTGCACTATCCTAACTCCATATAAAATGTATTGAATATTTAAGACTTCATGGGGTTTCTTTATGCTCTCTCTGATGGCAGTGAGACAGAGGTGAATGACTCAAAATCAAAACTGGAAGAAAAGAGCCTCTAAACCATGATAATTTTAAATTTTCACACTTTTTTTCCAATTCTAGTATAAGATGAGAGAGTGAAATAGCAAACATTTTCACTAGACAAACTAAACCAAAATAGATACTATTTTGGATCAGGTCAAAAACAATGTTTGTTTTCATAATTTTAAAACATTTTGTTTCAGAACCAGGTTTTTTTTACACATTCTTAAGTGGCAAATTAACTCACAGTTTGGAATGCTCTTGAGATAGAAAAATCCTTGAAAACGATACTTTCTCACACACTGAAAGATTTGCTTCTGAAAAAATTGGCATATTCTAATACTCTGCTGACAGGAAAAAAATAAAAAGCTTCAGTTGTGAAATTCCTGAAGAATATCACTAAAAATATATAGCTATTAGGAAAGGTGGGGGGAAAGGTATGGATCCCAGGGGATATTTTTCATGTTGCTTGTACCTAGTTTTGGTTTTGCCACTGTCAGTGAGAGGACATTTTGCTTTTTCAGGAGTTAACTTAGCTCTTGTTTTCAGGTATTCCATCTTCATTTCTAAAACTGCTTGCTGCCTACTTCCCACATGGAAGATATATTCACACATGTTTCTTGTTTCCTCAGCAAAACAGGGATCTGAATTCTTATGGGATCTCATCTTATAGATCCGATGTCTTTATTCTTGCTTTCTACATTGGACAAGAACAATGGTTTGTATTGTATTTTCTTTCCTTTTAGTGTTCCTCTGCTCAAAGTCATTACTATGGATTAAAATCTGGGTTAAAAAAAGGTATGAGAGTATTGGCAAAGACAACTATGTTTATCAAAGTCAAACATATTTATCAATTAGAGAGCTGGTAAACTTCTAGTACTTATTTCATGACAAGCAAAAGATTGCATTGATTACGTAGAGAAATAAGGCATTCTTATAAGGAGAGTCATGGATTTACATTAAAGAATGAACATACACTAGCAAATAGAATGGGCCATGGACCTTTCACTGGAGGGAGATGGCATTGTGGAGTGCTAGCTGGCATCAGCCAAAGCTGTGTTGAGGAACCGGCTAACAAATGGTGGGAAGACTGTGGGATCCAGCTCAAGTCTATGCCTTGGAGCTGGTTTGTTTATCTGTATAGATGCAGTCTGGGAAATTGGGTTCTGTTCTTTTCTCAGATTTTGTAATTTAGAAAGAAATAAAACCTTAGTAAACACACTTCACCTGCTCATGTCTGTTTCCCCATTTATTAATGGGCATAAAAATGCTGACCTCTTTTGCAAAGATCCTTGAGATCTGCTGATGAAAATTGCTGTGTGTCAGCAAAGTTTTTTTATCAGCATTATGCGCATAATAATTTAGAAGCACAATAAAATTAGATCACATAGTCGTTGCTAGGGAGTAAAATGAACACGAATTATTTTGGCACCAGTCACTACAAAGTGGAAGTATTGGTGTGATTAGGGCCAATAAAGTTGGAACAACTCCGGTTCTTCCAGCCAAAAATGTGGCTTGCTGGCAAGTAGAAAACTAACCAGACCTCTGCCAGATACTGCATGCACAGCTATATAGATTATGTGCCATTGCTGTTCCATCTGTAAAACGGGCCCACAAATCTAATACTTCATGACTGGACTGAGGTTAGAAGGGAATTCATTAGGAAGAAAAAAAAAAAAAAAAGGAATGACCTGTATCTCGAACAAGAACTATTCTTTTTGTCAGATTATATTAATTCCTTTTCCTTTTTATTTATACAAATCTACTAAAGTGCAAACTACTAGCATTAGTTTATTTATTACTATAGGGATCAGAAACCCTTGTTCTGATCCAGAACTCTACTGAGACATGGATAGAAAATGCCCCAAAGACAGAGAATCAGCTAGACTGTGTTCAATCATCTAAGGAGCTGAAACAAGGCATTCTCAGGGATTGATATATCCAGGGAGCAATATATGCCTTAGATAACTATTTTAGGAAAGCATCAAATATTTCTGTAGAAATATTCTCTTTCTATCTATTCCTGCTAACTAGAGAAGGTGTCTAAAAGACCATGGACATAAAGACAGAATCTTCTGGCATTTCCCCCTTCACCCACTGAGACCTAGGGTCTAAAGTTAAAAAATCCTCTAAAAGTCATGCTGAAGGAAAGTTTAGAGGGACTGGAGGAAACTGGAAAAAGACAATTACAGAAAATAAGGAGGGAGTAACATGGTTTCAAGAAAACCAGCTTGGATATTCTTGGTCAACTTTGCAGAAAGAGACTGGCAGAA
The DNA here is from genome assembly GCF_034638445.1 of Ciconia boyciana. NCBI lineage: Eukaryota > Metazoa > Chordata > Aves > Ciconiiformes > Ciconiidae > Ciconia > Ciconia boyciana. Next base: position 5,615,093 of record NC_132936.1, on the reverse strand, counting down.
GAAGGATGACTCTGGGAAGCTGGTTCTGAGATATGACTAAAGAGGATAATATCAAGCACCAAATTCATTTAATGGGTAGTTGAGGAGGCAGTTCTGAAAGGTCCAATATGGAACAGTAGAAAATGAACTTTACTTATGAAACCAAGTGTGATATAACTTTACACTGAGTGGTCAGATATATTAATAACATGTTTCAGTTTGTTCACTTATTATTCTTTGAATAAAGATCTGAATTTGGAATGCTAAGTACCCCAGCAATCTGAACTAGAGAGAAACCAAACCTTCCCCATAGCTGTAATTTAGCAGAGTAAGTTTAGGATTTTTCCAAGAACAGACACATACCAACCTTCAAAAAAACCTCGGATGTGATTATTATCTTTCTCCTTTGTTCACCTGCTAAGTTCAGAGAGCAGTGGAACCGGTCCTGTATGAAAACATAAGACACTTGAATTAAGAGGGAACACAACCTAGAAAATACAGTATAAGAAATGGGCATCTCAGCTATCCCATTCTCTAAAAACACAGTTCAACTCCTCATTGATCTTGTGCTCACATGCCATGATACCCACTGTCTTAAGAAATCCTCCCCTTTTCCATACTGGATCCATCTCAAAGACAGATCTTTAATCTTCACTTCTTTCAGAAAATATTAAACTTTATAGCCCAGACTTTGAATATAGTCTTGTTTTGAATAAATGCTGAGGTCAGATACCATCCTTAGTGGCTGTAAAGATAGGACAGCACTGGCTGTCTTGAATTGTTATGGCCAGGTACCCTTACCTTGCCTAAATCATTGTCTACATTAAGCATAACCAAATAGACCAAAAGGCAAAACTAATGAACACACAACAAATGGAAAGTGAAGATAATGTTGCTCTCTTTTTTGAGTTAATAAATAAATAAAATCTGCTTATCATCTATGGCAAGTTGGATTTTCTTGTTCAGCTCAGTCAATTTCACCAGTTTATTTTTGTTCTCTTTCAGTGTACTTTTATCCATAACTATAAATTAAATTTTCTTTCAAAGATCTCTCAGTGTTATGAGTTACTTGTTAATCTTCCCCTAATTCAGTGTCCTTCAGTCCTGTCCACTGATTCTGCCAATCTGAGCTGAAACATTTTGTTACTAGAACCAGTATATATGTCCCTGTTTGGTTTTTTTCCTTTCCTGAAATCAATATCCAACCAAAAGCACTGCAGTCATAGAATCATAGAATCATAGAATCATAGAATCATAGAATCATAGAATCATAGAATCATAGAATCATAGACTGGTTTGGGTTGGAAGGGACCTTTACAGGTCATCTAGTCCAACCCCCCTGCAGTGAGCAGATCAGGTTGATCTTCAACTAGATCAGGTTGCTGAGAGCCCCGTCCAACCTGTCCTTGAATGTTTCCAGGGATGGGGCATCCACCACCTCTCTGGGCAACCTGGGCCAGTGTTTCACAACCCTCATTGTAAAAAATTTCTTCCTTATATCTAGTTTGAATCTTCTCTCTTTTAGTTTAAAACCATTACACCTTGTCCTATCGCAACAGGCCCTGATAAAAAGTTTGTCCCCATCTTTCTTATAAGCCCCCTTTAAGTATTGGAAGGCTGCAATAAGGTGTCCCCAGAGCCTTCTATTCTCCAGGCTGAACAACCCCAGCTCTCTCAGCCTTTCTTCATATGAGAGGTGTTCCATCCCTCTGATCATTTTTGTGGCCCTCCTCTGGAACTGCTCCAACAGGTCCATGTCTTTCCTGTGCTGAGGGCTCCAGAGCTGGATGCAGTACTCCAGGTGGGGTCTCACCAGAGCAGAGTAGAGGGGCAGAATCCCCTCCCTCGACCTGCTGGCCACACTTCTTTTGTTGCAGCCCAGGGTATGGTTGGCTTTCTGGGCTGCGAGTGCAACATTGCTGGCTCATGTCCAGCTTTTCATTCACCAGTACCCCCAAGTCCTTCTCTGCAGGGCTGCTCTCAATGCCTTCATCCCCTAGCCTATATTGATAGTGGGAGTTGCCCTGACCCAGGTGCAGGACCCTGCACTTGGCCTTGTTGAACCTCATGAAGTTCACATGGGCCCACTTCTCAAGCTTGTCCAGGTCCCTCTGAATGGCATCCCATCCCTCAGGCCTGTCAACTGCACCACTCAGCTTGGTGTCATCTGCAAACTCGCTGAGTGTGCACTCGATCCCACTGTCTATGTCATTGATGAAGACATTAAACAGTACTGGTTCCAGTACGGACCCCTGAGGGACACCACTTGTCACCGATCTCCATCTGGACATTGAGCCATTGACCACTACCCTCTGGATGCGACCATCCAACCAATTCCTCATCCACTGAACAGTCCACCCATCAAATCCATATCTCTTCAATTTAGAGAGAAGGATGTTGTGGGGGACCTTGTCAAAGGCCTTACAGAAGTCCAGATAGACAACATCCATAGCTCTTCCCTTGCCCACTGATGTAGTCACTCCATCACAGAAGGCCACTAGGTTGGTCAGGCAAGATATCCCCTTGGCAAAGTCATGCTGGCTGTGTCAAATCACCTCCCTGTCCTCCATGTGCCTTAGTATAGCTTCTAGGAGGATCTGTTCCATGATCTTCCCAGGCACAGAGGTGAGGCTGACAGGTCAGTAGTTCCCAGGGTCCTCCTTTCTACCCTTTTTAAAAATGGGTGCAATGTTTCCCTTTTTGCAGTCACCGGGGACTTCACCTGACTGTCATGACTTTTCAAATATCATGGAGAGTGGCTTGGCAACTACATCAGCCAATTCCTTCAGGACTCTGGGATGCATCTTATTACATCCCATAGACTTATGTATGTTCAGGTTCCTCAGGTGGTTACAAACCTGATCTTCTCTTACAGTGGGTGAGACTTTGCTCCCCTAGTCCATCCACTCAAGAGGTGTGGGAAGAGAGGTTGCCTGTGAAGACTGAGGCAAAGAAGTTGTTGAGTACCTCAACCTTCTCCTTGTCTGATGTTACCATTTTGCCAGGCTTGCTCATCGTGGGGGGTACACTTTCTTTGACCTTCCTTTTCTGGCTGACATACCTGTAGAAGTCCTTCTTATTATTCTTTGTATCCCTTGCCAAGTTCAGCTCCAGCTGCAACTTGGCCTTCCTCACCCCATCCCTACACAACCGGGCAGTGTCCCTATACTCTTCCCAGGATACCTGTCCCTGCTTCCGCTGCCCGTGCATTTCCTTCTTGTCCTTTAGTTTCACCAGCAGGTCTTGACTCCGCCATGTCGGTTTCTTGTGTTCCCTTCCTGATTTCTTACACCTGGGTATTGAGAGCTCTTGCACTCTATGAAAAGTGTCCTTAAAGATCTGCCAGCTCTTTTCTGCTTCCTTGTCCCTGAGGGCGGTTTCCCAGGGGGTCCTATTGACTAACTGCTTGAAGAGCTGGAAGTTTGCTTTCCTAAAATTCAGGGTCCTGACTTTACTCTTTACCTGACCCATATCCCTCAGGACTGTGAACTCCACCAGTGCATGAACACTGCAGCCTAGGCTGCCTCCAGTCTTGATGTCACCGATTAGCTCACTGGCTTTGGTGATCAACTGGTCCAGTATCACAACCCCTCTGGTAGGGCTGTCTATTACCTGGCTTAAGAAGTTATCCTCAATGCATTCCAGGAGGCTCCTGGATTGCCTATAGCTCACCGTGCTAGTTTTCCAGCAGATGTCGGGGAAGTTGAAGTCCCCCAGCAGGACGAGAGCCTGTGAGCACGATGCCTCCTGTAGCTGGAGCAAGAAGGCTTCGTCAATAGGCTCCCCTTGATCAGGCGGCCTGTAGTAGACACCAACTACAAGGATACCTTTGTTGCCTCGGTCTCTGATTCTTACCTATAAGCTTGCAACCTGCTTGTGGCTATTTTTCAGAGACAGCTTTTCACACTCTATCCATTTCTTGATGTAGAGGGCAACACCTCCACCACTCCTTCCTCACCTGACCCTTCTGAACAGCCTATAGCCATCGATGGACACACTCCAGACATAGGATTCATCCCACCAAATTTCAGTAATGGCAAATAGGTTGTAGCTTTCTAGCAGCTTGATGGCTTCCAACTCCTCCTGTTTTTTGCTCATGCTGCATGCATTGGTGTAGAGGTACTTCAGCTGGGCTGTTGGCTGTGTCACCTTCTTAGAGGAACACCCCTTAATTCCTTTGAGGTATTTCACTGGTGTTTCCTTCTTGGCTCCTATTACCTTAGGAGCTCCTGGTTCATCTCTGTAAGACTTCAAGTGTGCTGCAGTGTAACCAGCATGTCTCCGAGCAACAGGCTGAGGGCCCTTGTTAGCACCCCATCCTTCTAACCTTGGCGTGTCATCCCACAGCTTGTCACGGGCAAGCTTGATGTTATCCCCCTCCCCCTTCAAGTCTAATTTAAAGCTCTGTCAATAAGTCCCGCTAGCTTGTGAGCAAAGATCCTCTTCTCCCTCAGTCCCTTGGTTTGAGATTCACTTCACTCTGATTCTCTGTTTTTTTCCACCATAAATTTAGATTCAGAATTCCCTGCCCAGTAGGAGAGGGAGGAAAGATGCGTGCTGGTCATTTGCATATTTTAACAGACGGAGCTGCTTTTACTGTGCAGCTGTCGATGCAGAAGAAATATTCTTTGGGGTAAAACACTAGGCTAGGCAAAAAAGTCTGTGAAGACTTCCATCTCTTCCACTCCTGCTTTTCCACCAATGGGGACAGAAGATATTGTCATGGTATAAGATTATCTCCTGTAGTCAGAAGGACAGATATCCCTGGTGGCTTCTGGAAAGCTCAGCTCCCCCAGACACTAAAATCCTTTCTATTTTAACAACTCCAAGAACAGACGAATATGCTTTGCAACTGCTTGGATTTTGCTAATCAAACAGATTGGATTAAATTTTGCACTAGACCCATAAAGTAGAAAGTTTCTAGCTCAATGGTCAGTGATGGCATCTGCTGCAGCAAAACTCGATGTATTCTTTCTGGGAGAAATCAAGGCTTAGGATCACATTAAATTCGGCTTCTTTTCGAAACCAAGCATTTGTTATCATAAACAATAACAGAGAGTGATAAAGAAACGAACAGAAATGATGAATTTGTTACTGAAGATGGTAGAATGGTAGGATTAATCTACATATTTTTAATTGACTAAAAATCAGATATACAGGAATGTATTACCTAATTCAAAGCACTTAATATTGGAGGTCTAAAAGTTAAGCTGAATATGTAGGCCATTTCTTTAGTCAATGGGAAAAAAAAGCCTTCTTGAGAGAGTTATTCATCATACCATAATACCTAATGTCTAATGTAGTATATTCCCCTGGAGCTGCCCCATTTTATTAAAGATGAGGAAATATCGATGATTAGCTTAAACTGAGCACACAAGTTTTAGAAGGCTAAACATGGATGTGAAAATTCAAGCTTGGCTGGATTTACTGAGCTGAAGTGATGATGATTCTTTTAGTCTTTTGGTAATGGTGTTTAAATATCTCTGGTTTTCAGAAAGCTTCCTTATCTTTAATTTTATATTTTTCAGGTTTCAGGTTCTGAGCACAGGGATTTGATATGCCTTTATCTATTCAATTAAACTGTGTCCAAAATTGCTATTAGGATGGAGGTAGTCTCTGGGTCAAATGTAGTAGCACAAAAAGATTGACAGAAAAAATGGGAACACAAGACACAGAGGGAAAGTAGCAATATTTTATATATGATGGACTGCGGGGAGATATCAAGGAGTCATCAACTACCTCTCTCTACATCCAGTCTTTCACTCTGACCACTGCTGCCATCCGTGTGACCCAGAGCATATTTACGAATCTAGGAAGTTTTAATTTAACTCTTATTTCAGTCCCCCTGATAAATTTGCAGAGCTATATTTTCCACCATGCTTATTGTTAGAACACAACCCAGTTACTTTATATGCTTCACTCCTCAATGCAAAATACCATGTCTTCTTCTTTTTTTTTTTATTTATTTTGTGTTTGTGAGTTGTGTCCAACAATACTGCCCACATATTTTAAAAGTGGCAACATAAGGAGTTATTTGCAAGAAGTCTTGAAGCACCATCAAGGACACCTGCTTGCAGGATTGTATTAAATTGAGATCAGCCAACATTACAGTGTATTTCAGCACTGCAATCAGCCAAAAATATGTCCCTAGCAGTGCTATTTTCATTATTCAGACCTTCACCCAAAATCTGTGTAACTGCCTCTTAAATTAATTTTCACACTTGCCTGTCTCTATAACTAGCTTCAGCAGTGTGCTGTATATTTTAACTACAAGGGAATATTGCAGGTAAAAGAGTTGTCCCTGAAGTCACTAGCATCCTCCTTAAATTCAATCCACAGTCTCTCAGTCCCACGCTTGCAGTGGGGGGCACTTGTCATCTTTTTCAAGCTGTGCCCTAGATTCTGCACCCCCTCCCCTTCCCACCATACAGGTACATGTGAGTGTATGTTCTTTTCCTACTGAATTTTTTATTCAATAAATAAATAAAACTTTCCTGAAGTTGCTGAGGTCTCAAAGGTGCAGGAACTTGTAATATAAAAAGAAAAGAAAAGAAGAGAAAAGAAGAGAAAAAAAGAGAAAAAAAAGAAGAGACGAGACGAGACGAGACGAGACGAGACGAGAAGAGAAGAGAAGAGAAGAGAAGAGAAGAGAAGAGAAGAGAAGAGAAGAGAAGAGAAGAGAAAAGTAGGGAAGAGAAGAGAAGAGAAGAGAAGAGAAGAGAAGAGAAGAGAAGAGAAGAGAAGGGAAGAGAAGAGAAGAGAAGAGAAGAGAAGAGAAGAGAAGAGAAGAGAAGAGAAGAGAAGAGAAGAGAAGAAAAGAAAAGAAAAGAAAAGAAAAGAAAAGAAAAGAAAAGAAAAGAAAAGAAAAGAAAAGAAAAGAAAAGAAAAGAGAAAAAAGAAGAGAAAAAAAAAAAGAGTTCAAAGACAACCAGGCAAGGTAGAAAGTAAAAGACCAGTTCAGTGGGATATAACAGGAGAATGGAGTTGTTCTAGACTAACACCAGTGGAAGGGATGGGAAATATTAACAAAGTCCAAATAAATATCATATTGGTCTTGTGCATTTGGGCCAAAGTCATGTGCGTTTGCTGCAGAACCTAGAATGAGCACCAAAATGGTTAGGGGGTGCAGCAAACTTTCACTGATAGAGAAATACAGATTTTCCAGGAAGGCAATAATTAATGATACCATAATGAAAGTATCACTTTCCTCCTAGTAAGATGCAGTCGTGCTGGACTCTTCTTCCTCTTAGGTGATCTGTAGACTAGGCTTTACTAATACATAGATCAACATTAGCTTTTCCTAAAATCAGACTAAATCTTAGAGTTTTCTGAAGTGCTTTGTGCATCTTTTGCCTAGTCCCATATGTTGAAGCAATTGCATAACCTCCTCATTACATTGGACGTCATATTAAAACTTTTTGGACTCTATCTCAAACATAGTACTAATCTGTTTGTATCACAGCAGACATTTAAGTGTCTTAGAGGTAGAGAAAAATAATTTTTAGATTATTTTCACCAAATAGTTTTCAGCATTAAGCTTCAGGCTCTATCTGAATAAGAGACAACAAACAAAAGCAATTTATCCCTACCCTGCTTTGAGCATCCTTTCCTCTCCAACTTTCTGTCTGCAGCCTCAGTTGAAGACCTTTCAGCCTCTGTATGAAAACCTCAGTTTCCTTCACAAAATGCTTGTTCACTGAAGGCCAAATATTCCACCCCAAACTTTTTTGATTTTGGTGAAGGAGCAGCAGAGAATAGACAGGTTCCCATTCAGGTAATCTGGGATCCACAGCAATGATTTTTTGAAATATCAGAATGTCTCATAAATTAAAATTTGTGGTTTTATCCAAGAACTTTTATCCAAGAACTGGATAAAACTAGATTTATTTCCAGTTTTATTCAGTAGCAGTGCTACTGAAATGCTTTTTGTTCTGTCTCTAGACTGATAACAAACCAACATGTTTGTTGATAAGTTCTTGATTGTGGGCCAAAAGTAAGCATTTGAAATGTGTTTGTGAAATGTCTTAAACTGGTGTTGGTAGGCAACCAGTGTCAAGGATCTTCTTAAGGCTTGTTTTGGGTCCCTAAAGAATTCCAGTAATAGAATATTACCTGAATTAAATTATAAGTATTTTTTCTATAAATAGCTTACATTAGAAATAATTTTCGCTGAATTAAATTATAAATAATTTTCTTGGACAGCAGACCTGTCCAAGAAGGACAAGAACTCCATCTTGCCAATCTTTGATCCCAGGCATCTGAAAGCTGTGCCTGGACAGAAATCTTTTAGTGGTGTTTCTCATATCTTCCTTAGGATGTCAAATGCAGGCAGCTTGGTGAACCCCTGCAACATGGTTCAGAAGGATGGTTTAAATTTCGTGATTTACAATGGCCCAGTTCAGGAGATTTTGCTTCTTTTACCCACCTGTTGTAGCTTTAGGTACTACACATCACCTCATGGGTTTCTCCTCATGCTGCTTTATTGATTAAAATGGTAGGGTCCTTGGGATATGAGCTTTTTGGACAATGATGAATACAGTGGGGCTTGAGTTCATGTCCTCTAGATGTTTCCATAGCATGAATAATAAGTAATAGCGGGCTAATGGTGTACAGGGCTTACCCTAGATTTCTGCAAAATGGGAATTTTGCCTTCTGGAAAAACCCCATGCTGAAGTCAAAGGAACCTCTGCAACCTGAAGCTGCTACCACACTTCCAGCTCACACTAAATTATCTTTTCCACCCTCCATATGACAATTTCCCAGATGAGATTTCAAAGGCCATTGCCTTTGCCAGATACTTAATTTTTTTGAATGATTATTTTGCATCCATCTTAATTCTACTCAACTCATGGGGGAACAGAAAAAAAAAAAAAAAGAGAGAGCGAGACAGAGAAAGAAGTTAAAAAAAAGACAAACAAACCCATCAAAATGATAATTGCTAAGTTATCATTTGCTTGCTCTTTTCCAGTCTAGCTGCTGCGGCAGCTCCTCTCTCGTCTTCCACTCTGCCTTAGCTCCCAAACGGTATCAATTATCCACAAATCTCACAGGGCTTGCACCATCTGAATAACAATTCATTAACCTTCACTTTCCTCCTGCTGATTAACTCACCCCCGCCACCTCCCTGATGTAGGAGACAGCGTGTCGGAAATTCAGCCAAAATTTTTAATTATGCAAATAATACAATACCCGGAGATAATTATTTAGCCCAGGACTCAGGCTGCATAGTCTATGGTCTGCTCTGCTCTCATAGGCTTTTCAACTCTATTCTCTTCTTTACATCATTTTAGTTGTGTCAAGGAGAATGAAGGATTTTCAGTTTCACTCAGTGCAGGTGATCACTCAGAGAAGCTGTGCACAGACGTGCCATGGTTTGGGGAAGAATAGGTTGCTGCAAAGCTGGCCAGGGAACACAAAGAGCCAGTTTTCAATGTCTATCTTTCAGTTCGCCGACTTCCAAGCAGCCTCCAGATAAACCCTGTGTGGATCCAAAATCTTTCATTGCAGGGCTGAATTTTGGATTTTGCATCTGATAGGACCCCATCTGCGTAGCCCAAGTTTTTTTCATTGCTCGTGTCTGGTATGGAATTGGTGAGCACTGCCTACTTTTTTCAGTCAAAACCCTTTCTTATTCCAGTTAAATTTAATATGTCATAAATGAATAATTGGAAAGCAAGTTTAAACCTTCAAACTTTTATTTTTGGCAGAGATAACTTAAAAAAACAAACAAATTTATGACCAGAATTTTGTTTTATACAGATACACATAACTTTCACCCGGAGCTAACTCAGGAATGGCAGGATGGATTTGTTTCAAACTCTCTAGCATGTTTTTTGACAGACACATATGGGATTGTTTCCATTATGCAAAGGGTAAGATTCTGGGCACATGAGATTTTGAACTTGGGTCTGCAATCAATTTGCCTTATGGCTCTGACCAAGTCACATAAATATGTCTACACATCAGTACAAGTGGTCTACGTACTTACCTTTGTAGCTCTGGCTGGTCTGTTGAGTTTCTTTACCTGTAAAATAGAGGTGATATTGCTTTATAAAGAGTTTTCAAATCTCTGAACTGAAACTTTCTTAGAATTACAGATCACATTGACAATATAAAATTTTACCATCTGCTACATTCATCTGACATCATTCCTGTACACTGGAAAAAAATAATTGATTCTGCTTGATAATCAGCTTCAAATATAGTAGCATAAGCAAACCTTTGTGAGATTAAACGGTGCAAAACTCAGGAAAGATTGGATTCCTCTGGCAATATTTTATATGTCCTAATTTAACAGTGTTTAAATTTCATTCTTGGAAGCAGATCATGGTTATGTATTCAATATCTCCAATTTCTGCTAGAAATTTTATAAAATTTTGAAATTTCAAACACATTCACATTGATTTCACTGTCCAGGATGTAAAAGAGAGCAAACCTACATCATTATGATGGTTTGGTGGGAAATTTCAAAATCTCTTCAAAACAAGAAATAACAATATTAGGCCATTATATGATCTTGTAATTCATGATTTCTTAGATATTTCAGAGTAGCTAAATATAATTATCTCAGTTTGGTAAGTGAGAAAGTGAAGATATAGACAAGATAAGGCCCTGCTCTTAAATAATTTTTTAAGCATAAGTTGGAATTGTTAAATCCACGAAAGGACTATGGAGAATGTTTTCTCAGCTGCTTCCTAATGGAAGAGGAGTCCACTTTTCCTTGGCTCCCTGGTTGTTCTTCAGGAACACCTCCTTTTCTTTCAGTGAGCATAAATGACTCAAATCATGATGCTGGAAAGTTCAGCACCTAAAATCCCAGCATTTCAGAGCAAATGCACTCCCTGACCTCTCTTGTCAGTCGGACTCAATCCACTAGGAAGCTGAAACAGGTCTGGATGACACAAAGTGTATAAATGTTCATATCATCAAGGGCTGCTACCACAGATTCATCCTTCCTCTCTCTCACATTTCTTACTCTCATAGGCAGTCCCTTGCTCAGGCTGCTGACTTCTACACATCTCATCCTTAGGTACCTAGCTGTTCTCCTACCTGGTATAGGAAACCAAAGTGAGAGTATCCACCCAGCAGCAGGAGTAAGATGTGACAATACCAAGTCCAAACTCAACCTATAGACCAAATGCCGTAAGTTATTTAAGAACCTAGTGCTTAATTAAATGCCATATTTCACAGAGATGTTGAGCACCTTTAAGCCATTATTATCTACAACAGAGGAGTCAGATGGTCTTATTTTCTAGAAACAGGTCACATACTTAATTGTTTGTGTATGGTGCTTCATAACTCATTTTAGGGACTCAAGTTTTAATAGTTTGCCCTATGCAACTGGAAGAAATCACACTGAAAAGCAGAATCAGTACTGAAGTGAAGATAAAGGCAGTCTTAGCTCTCTGGCCCACGTTCAGTGTCTTGCTTCTTTATATCAATGCTACATATGAGTAACTCTTTGCCTTCCTAGGGGTTTCTTCTGTCCTTTTCAGTGGCCAGAAAATGACAGACACAACATTACACAGAAATCAGGTTAGGAAGTTAAATGAAGAATAATATTTGATCCGAATGAAACATTTGGGACACAACATCAGCCCTATGCAAGGATTATTAATGCAAGGAATATTATTAATGACTTTCCCAAAGGTTAGAGAAGTGCCCACTAAATATTTTCTGTGAAGTCAATAAGTGAGAGAAGGTGTAAATACCTAGCTTTAAAATGTATCCAGGACATCACTCTTGCTAAATCTTCAGTCACTGTGAACAACGAAGGTTTGATTTTTTCACTGACTTACAGACATCCTAATAACTATTGATTGCATAATGCCACCAGGGGACATGGGTTTGGTATCAGTAGGGATTCACAGGCAAAACTCTTCCTAATGGAGATCATGTCTTGTACTATTTTGAAGGTCTCCACACCTCCGGTTGCACATTAGTCCTTCAAGTTTTCCTACTTAAGCATAAAAATATGCAGAAGTCTTCCATGCTAGTACTTCGTTCTTAGCACCTAATGAGATATTGATGATTAGTTCAGGTCTTCTTGGGTGCAACCATGTTCACTCAAATAAATTTAAATGATCCATGATATTCCCATGCCATTTTTTGGAAGATATACAACACTGATTATGTGGCTTGCCTTTTCATTTGTACAAACCAATACTCATCTTAGGACTTTTCAGATTTAGAGCTGGAATAAGGTTTCCAGGTAAGACTTACTGACCCTGTTTCTCTATCCAGCTGGACTGACCTTCAAAACCAAAGTTGGAGAAGGGCTCAGTTAATGTATGTCTACAGACTTGTAACTTGATTTTTATATAAGTGCTAAGCTAACTCTGTTTAATTGATTTTCCACATTGTACACTGAGAAATAGGATTTTTATGGCTCTTGAATAATTCAGAACTTTGATTCCTAAGGCAAAAAAAATGGGCAAGGAATAAAAGCATAATTATCATTGTAGCAGAGGTCAAAAGGACAAGCTGGCCATAAGTTCATAATGTGCTTGTGCTCTTGGACTCATTGTGGACTGTGGAATATTACCTTGTTGAAATCTTATTACTTAAGGAAAAAAAAAAAAAGCACACAGGCAGTTAGCTGCAAAAGAAATGGAGGAAGTGTTAATTTTTAAGCAAGTTTGACAAAGATTGAGTTTCATATGACAAATACTGTCAGCAAGACAGGATTCTGTCAGTGGAAGAAGTTTAAACATTAACAATTTCTGTCAGGCTGTTGACACAACCACGGCAGACATTTCCCAAGATGCTGAGATGACTGCTGGCATTTGTCAACAATCCTGTCACAGCGACAGCAATAAGACCATGTCTGGAAATGTGACAGTTTTGGCTTTGTGTTCCCCTGAGCATTGGCCCAGGTGTTCAGAGAAAGTGTGGGAAAAACCCGTATTTCTGCATTGTCATTCGAATGCAGAAAAAACACAGGAGGAAAATGAGCTGTCACTCCAATTCCCATGATGCCTTGCTGCTTAGCATAACTCTACTCTGCGGCCCAGGGTCCACTGGTCCATACTCTGACAGATAATTAAGAAAGCAGCAGCTTTTTCTAGACGGCTCTTCCTCATGATTTGCATTTTAGCCAGAGGCGACCAGTTATAAAAAAAACATGATGGAAAGATGGTAAGAAGCCAATTAGATGGATGGATGGCTGACTGACAGCTCTCTGGTATTACTACTCCAGATTTCATTGTATGTAGCCTAGCAGTTTTCAACAAGAACCAACTTTTGCAGGTTTGTAGAGCTGTTAAATGAAGGACTATATATAGAATGCAATGGTTTTGCACAAATCTTTTACGTTTTCCTGATATAAACATTTATTACTTCTATTCTAGTTTAAGTGCAATAATCTTTCTTAATTAAACACAATTTACGTAACTGCATTCAGAAATTCTGGAAGACTTTGTATTAAAATATCTCTGTCAATACAGCAATGATTAAAAAGTGAGCTGTAAGTTAAACTGTGACACTTTACAACACGGCAGAGGTGAGGCCAGTTACTAATTAATGTTTCTAAGGAACAAGTCTGATTTTTAATGTAATTAAATGACACTGATTCATTTGAAAGAATAAAGTATTTGTTTGAAAGAAATAAGGTATTTGAAAGGATAAAGAGAAATCTGAAATTTCTCATTGTGCTGGGAGAATCTGTTCTCAGTGGATATTTCCTTTCTTCTGGGGATTTTTTTTTTTTCTGTTGTTTTTCCCAGAGAGAGAAGATTGTTTTGCACAGGACCTAACAGTTTTAAATATGAAATAGCTTGTAAATTGCTACTTTCCAGCTCATCTGTTCAGCTCCAACAGCTGGTAGCCAATCAGAAATATTCTTCTGTGCTAGTGCCTTGTGGCTGTATCTCACTATAAAATTTAAACATTAGCAGGGCTTTTGTTTCACTTTTGTGTTGTTTGTGGATTTTTTTTTTTATGAATACCAAATTTAACAAAGCGCGGCAGCAATTGCAGTTCCAAAGCTGCAACTGCCATCCGATGAGTAATAGTCTTCGCCAACATAAAAAGTCCCTCAGCTTTCTTTGGGTTCTGCAAGTTTATCCAATGATGGCAATTATCTCTTGATGAATGGTTGGTTGTTTTAGCAAAGTTTCCCATAAACCAGTGCTTCAAGGAATATGACTTTGTGGATATGAGTCATCCGAATTGTTGGGAGCATGGATAACTGAAAATGTCACTTCTTTCTTTTTCCTGCTGCAATATAACTAAACCAAAACAAACCCATTGGTATCTCCTTGTTCAAACCTGTCTAGGATTGGGTTTTTTCCAGATAAAAAGATAAGACAAAAATATAAAGAAAATTCATAACATGTTAAAGGCCAGGTTATACTAATCCATGTTAAATAGCAGTCTGTGGGTTTTCCAGTGGAACAAAATAGACTATTCATACTAATAGAGTAAGTGAATTTATTCTATAGTGAATTGCTCAGAGCTTGCAAAAGTGTTAGAAGACTAAGAAATCTTCTTCCAGTCTTCTGTTTCACTTCATTCTTCACTACATCCCCATTTTTCATAGTCTAGGGAAAACCTGAACCATGGGCTGCAGGACATGTTGTGAACCTCCTGGGGAAAAAATTGGACTTCTAATGTGACAGCTTGTAGATCTTCCCAAAAGTCAGGTCACCACTGCAAGGTCCTTCACCTCCTTTTTATCATCCAGCTACACTAACTCTTCTCCCACAAAATCCACTATTACATCTACCACAACAAATGGCCCTTAAGACTCTTCATCACTTTTTTCACTCTACCCGAAATTTTGTACTGTAATTAAGACTTCTCTTTTATTCTGAAAACCCTTAGTCTCAGACTTTTTTTCAGTAGTAATACTGAAAAACTGCCACCTCCATATTAGCGATAATCCTAGTATACCATAGATTTAGCCCAAAAGTATCTTTGCTGGCAAGCACTGAAGGCTAAATACAACACAATGCATAAAAGCTGTGGTACTACATAAATTTTGCCAACTAAACTCCTTGAAGGGGAAACATGCTGACCTGTGATGGGACTTGGAAAATTATTACAATTCTGAAAAAGCATTACTATAAGTATTGTGATGTAGTGCTCAGGAAGTCCTGTATGGCTGAGGAAAATCTCATGCTACTTTTGCTGACCTGAGTTTAAAACCTTGGGAGAATCCTCCATGAGAAAAATCAGAATATAGGCTTAAATTTATATTCATAACCTTTGACTTGAACTTGCCATGTTTCTTCCAAGTAGTAGCAAAGTTACAAAGCTGCTGTTCATATGATCATCTCTAAACTGAAATTACCATCTGCCATTGGGATGGCAAGGAGAACTTAGGACAAAGTATTTCCAAATAAACTGAAAAGTCTGCTAATCCCGTGTCTTCCAGATCATTTAAATATACTTTTCCCCATTAGATTTATTATTTCAAAATATTATCCGTGAATTTGGTCTAGTACCTGTTCATGAAATTTCCTGTTATTTAAGCTCACTTTATTCCTCTAGGTCTTCAAACCACTCATAACAAAATAAAAAATAATGAAACCATCATTTTTAGGGGCAGAATATTTTAATGGCATGGAGATCTAATTCAACCAAAACATATTTTTAGCTTGTCCCACAAATCATTTTATATATATATGTACATATATATATATATATATATATGTAAAAATATACACAAATATGCACACACATACAGTCAAAGGCAGGTTTCTGCAAATAAACTCCAAAATTAAAGATCACAGAAAATTATACAGATTTCAAGAGAGACAAGGTCAGGAAGGAAGATGAGAAGATGGGAAAGAGGGAAGGAGGGAAGTTAATGTAAATTTTTACTGTAACTTTCTTCCAAAGTTTATTTATTTACTTATTTATTTAAAATCTAAAATGTGGATTCATTTCAATCACTCCTTTATTTGCAAACAATGTGAGAAATGTTTATGGATTTTATTTTGAGGTATCTAAGAGTGAGGTAACACTGATCTAGAAAATCCACAGTGAAAATTGAGTTCATTTGACTCACCACTACTAGAGAAGAAAGAAATAAACAGTCATGGCATACTTTTTAACTTTTTCATCTGAAAACACCCTAAAAAGACTGGACAAAGTAAACATTGCATACATTGTTTGCTTGAGCTATTTGGTTTGTTACAGTTGGGTTTCTGAGGATGGGAGGACAGGGTATTAACTGTTAACACAGGCTTCCATGAGGGATGGAAGAAGGGGTGGTAAAGTGTGTTTCATTAAAACTTCAGTGATGGTTTTAGTGTGCCAGGCTGTGGTGATCAGATCTGGAATGTGACTATGAAACCTGGAACTACTCCTGTTAGAAAGATTCAGGGACATTTAGGGTGGAAAACATCTAATCTACCTCTGCCTACCTAAAAATTAGGCATTTAGTCGAAGCTTGATTATTCTGATGTCAGGTTGAGAGAGCTGCTCTGGGGATGATCTATCCTTTCCTAAGGCCAAGTGTCTTGACACTTTAGTTATTTATCTTTATAAGCTATAGGAGGAAGCGGAATCTCTAGTTTAAAGTAGTGACTCACTTTTTAGGTGGTTTGTGTTGGACAAAATGGATCCCAAACTCCCTCCATACATGGCTGTGCTTTGGGATTTAGAACTTACTCAGTTCTTTGGCTTTATCCAAGACTGGAGACCAGGATATCGTTTGATTCTGACACAGTGGCTTGCATGATAAATCACTTTCTTTGAGAAGAATCCAGAAATTTCCTATAGCTCTTTTGTCTAATAGTCAATTTTGTCCAGCTCCCAAGATGAGCAATATAATAGCCCTGGCAGTGTTTTAAGCCTACCTTTCTTTGTTCTTTCAATGTAAGTTGCTAGATGTGAACTGCTGTTTTATTATTATATAGTGAAAATTATTCTTTTTGGCTGTTTGATGTCCTATTTTCCCCACAGAGGTGATGAAAAATTTTATATGAGATAAAGGCGGAAGATACTGAAAGTAAGAACTACTTTATTATTCACCACTATTTATTATTTCTAGTGCAATAAAACACTAACATAACAATAACACAGACTCTAATATAGCCAGAATACTTTAGGAGAAACATTTTGCCCGTGGTCTTAAAGCCAACACAAGCATAATTTAATATTAGATGATATGATGGATGTACTGAACATGACAAAACAGCAGGCTCTTCAATCCAAACCAACACAGACGTGACAGATGAAAACAACTCTTAAAGTGGAGCTTAAAAGCAGAGCAATCTTTGTGTAGAAATACTGCAGCAGGTCTTAAGGTTTGTCTAAAGACCAAGAAAAAAATCCTTGCATTTCCCTAGTGGCCTGGAGAGCAGGTTCAAAAAGCATAGGGCACAGCAGCAAAAAGTCTGATCACACGGGGGTTTAAAACAGAAAAGGAGAAACACAAGTATTCCCTAATTGGAAGACCGGAGAGAACAAGGGTGAGTGTAGCTTTCTAAAATTCAGAAGAAGGAAAAATGAGGAAGATGAGGCATTCGCTGAAATGTCAAGATAAAATCGATACAGCATTTTCTGGGAAATCAATGCAGAGAGTAGAAGACATTCAGGATAACAGAGAAGCAAATGCTTTCTCTGGAGTGGATGAAAACTCCAACAGTGGCACTGAAAACAGGTGGTGTTTTCATAATTAAAACTCAAGGGAAACCTGCCTAAAGGGAGCCGTAATAATGAAATAGGGGAAAAAAATACCCATGGAGAACAGCATCTCATTAGGAGAGATAAATTTCACATACAAACAACATTGAGTTAAATGATAAATTGTTTTCCTTAATGGTACTCTGGTGTGAGACAGGTTCAGAGGTTCTGCTTATTTTGCTGCAAGCTGGTGATTAATGACTGCGAAGGTTTTCACACATGTGTGAAAGACAGGACTGGAAAATGAAGATGCAAGCTGTCTCTCCAAAGGGACACTTTGTAAAACCAGTGTCTGGACAGAAATAGGAAAGCCTTTGAGAAGTTAGAAAGCCCTTATAATAACTGGCTGTGGAATGACCCAGTTTAGTTATTTTCTGTTTGGTTTCTAGTTAATACTGTTTTCCCCTTGTAACTGATGCACACTAAAACCTCAAGAATAAGACCCTGAGGCAATTCTGAAATCATCTGCAGTGCATTTTCTCAGAGATAAAAAACATCAGCAACTCCAGTCCCTCTGACTCAGCTTGGTGTTCAGGTACCATGGAGTCAAATGTGGTACAGACAAGCAGACCGTTGCCGGAAACCCTCCAGGAAATCTGAAATGTCTGGGTGATTCCACGCTTGATTTTTCATAACCTTATCAATACTGTTCCTCAAATGGGGATGTTTAAAGATGGAGAGAAACTGCTTATGTCAAGGGGTGGCTTGTAGTGCAGAGGAAAACTAGTTTGCTCTGAATAAAACTCTTCTGCTACGAACGGAGTTTTCAGAGGAGCAGTGCAGTGCAGGGATTTCTGATAAGGGATTTTTGGGATAAATGTCTGCAGCAGATCTGATGTTCTCCAGTGTCTACGTGCCTAGTAGGCACAGCTGGGATTCAAGAGCTGTTACAGTTGACTACCTGCTGCATGTCCAGAAGTACCAAATAGGCCAATAAATCCTCAATTCTGTAAACAAACAAAGCCACTATTCCAGTAAGTTCCTGGGTGGGAAGCAAAGATACACCATAAAGACCATTTTAAATTGTTCAGAGGTAAAAAAAATTGGCTATTGTCACTTATGGTGACTTGGAATATTTAGTCAAACATGTCTGTTCAATGACAACATGTTTAAAAAGAGCAATTATAAAGTCATACTTCCAAACATAAAGGCTCTGAAGACTCGTTCATCATCTGCAAGCAAAAAAATTTAGAAGGGGTAAGAATTAATAATGTTCTTATGTGTGTAAGAGAGGGTTAATTATGAATAGCAGTGAATTTGTCTCCAAGCACATCACTGAAGAGATCAATACTTTATTGAGTTCAGATCTCTAGACATTAAAAAAGGATGTTGGGAAACTGAAAAACATGCGGAAAGCTACTGTCAGCACTGAAAATCTTACGCTGGAAAACTTAAGGAGTTCCACCTCCAAGACTAAACAGTGACAACCCTGGGTTTATACTTCACATGCACAGAATATCAGGAATCGTAAGACTCTTCCATCTCATAGAGAAAAGCTCATGATATACTGCCTGGAATTAAAAGTCAGGCAAATCAACATTAGAAAAAAACATATATTTTTTTCATTCAGGGTGATGAATAAGAAGAAAAATAACCTATACAATTATAAATGATCTTTTATGGAATTTTACCAAGACCTATATTAGGCATCATAAGAATAGGGTATTGCTATAAAAATTATATCTCACTTGATGTGATTAAGCTGATATAGATGTCTAGAAGAGATAAGGCCTTCCTGTGATCTCAGATCGTTTCTGTAGCAAAGATCTTTTCTGAAGGCAGCATATGGGGACCTAGTGTTTCTCTTGTGTATGGAATTACAGAGGTAAAGAATCTCAGTACACATTCCTCTGCTCTGCCAGGTTTGACAAAATTCACTTTATTTTGGGAGGCAGTGTGGCAAATATGAAACACAATTGAGCAACGCCCCATGAATTCAAGGGGGACAGACATGTAATCTTTTGCAATTAAAATTGCACGAGGAATATAGATAGGTGAAATAGTAATTAACAAATTGGAACCTTGCCAGAAAAGTGGGACAACCTTGTTGTCTTTGTTTTGTATCTCAAACTTTTCTATTTCAAGAAAAAACAGTTAGGTTGTCTCTCCAGAGGCCTTATGCACCATCCTCATCCAAGGGACTGCTTTGCAAATTTATACATTTAGGACTGCTGCCTTAAACACTACATCTCACAGCCAGAAAGGAACCTAAATTCAGCTATGCCCAGCAGTGCAGTAGCTATTGCCCAGCCAGAACTGAAAGTCCATGTCTCCTGTCCAGAGAGCAAGACAAGTTGTGTACCTTACAAAAGGATTTTTTGAGCAGGATTATTTTAGTCAACTAACCTGAAATGCCAACTAAAACAATGTGTCCTACATAATCACTTTTTTGCAGCTCTGGGATAAATATCGCTGTGAACCTGGAGTTCACTGCTGGAATTTTTTTCTAGATTTCTATTATGGACAACTGAGTCATTGGGTGGCAACTTTTCTACACAGACGTCCACCCTTGACAGGAAGTGGAGGTAAATGGTCCTATCCTAGTCTGTGGCTGGAAGAGCTGTTGGTTTAACCTGCTCTCCATGTTGAGAGGAGCACAGAACCCAGGTTTTGTCTATCCTGCAGGAGCTCTCCAACTTCTAGGCGACATCTGAAAATGAGCCTCTACCAACATTGCTCTTGTCTTTGGTTTTAAATGGAAAAGAGGACAGCTGTGCTTTCTTGAGCAAGTCAACGCTGCCAATCAAGGCACCCCTGTTGGATCACTTTCCTCCCTTCTAGGTGTGCCAGCCCTTTGGGTCCTGAACAACCCACAGATGTGGCATCAGTAGCAGAATTCTCTGTAGGCAAAATGTTTTGGAGTTTTGCACATCTCTCTGTTGGTGTTAGAGATGTACATTCTGCCACAAAGGAAATGTCTGTATTTGGTTCCCTTTGGCTGCAGCTGTGCTACTAAAGCACAGCCAGGCCCTGGGTCAAGCACTGCCATGACGTAAATTGTACTGTTAATTGCTAGAATGGTTCCTGGACTCACAGGTCGGTTTTGGTCCAGGCCAACCAGCGACAACCACATAGCCTCTGGTGATTTGCACATAGGGATCATGCCTAGTAGGAAATTCATGTGCAGTCATTGGTTGTGGAGGATGAGAAAGCTGATCTGTGTAGATGTGAACTCTCTTGTCTTGGATCAGGGAAAAGTTACTGACTTGTTTTATAGTAATAAAATTGTAATATAGTAATAAATGGTTATTAAATTACTAGCATAATAATAAAAGGTTAAACTTATTTTATTACTATTATAGTCAGACCAAATGTCCCCATAGTTTGGAAGCCTGTCTCTGGGTAGTGACTGGTGAAGAGTCATGAGAAAGACAGCAAGAAGAGGGCTGGTACAGGCACGTATTTCTCCAGTATATGCTCCAGACCCCAGCAGATGATGGCCTGGGGCATTCTTGAGCCAGTGGCTGTGCTGATGTACTGAAAATCCTTCCTTGCTTCTGGGGTCAGAGCACTGCAGAGTCATTCAGCTTCTGGAAATTCACCTGTCCATGAAATAACATTGAGTTGGCCAAATTAGCAGCCAAGTACTATGTGATAGCCAAGCAATACTTAAGCTGTGGAGAAAGCAGAGAAGGGAGATGTCCTGCAGTCCAACAGAAATGTGATGTGATAAGGATATGTTTATCTTGCAGGAGCAGCTAATATCCAGAATCAGCATTGGAGATCATGTGGTCAATGTACACACAATAAAAAGCTGGTTTTGTCTGAGGAAGCTTAAAGTAAGTAACAATAATATGAAGAAAAATAACATAAACAAATAATATTCTTTTCCATTTTACAGGCAGGGATCAGAGGCACAGAGAGATTAAATGATTTGCCCCAGCTTGAACAGAGGGGGTGTGTGTCCTGACCGGGAATTTCTCTCCTTTGCTTTTGCCCTAAGATTATCCTTAATCAGATTCGTAAGATTCAGACTGCTTCACGTATTGACCACTGACACATAATAATTTGTAAGGAGCCCTGCAAGTAAAGCCTATCTCCTAATGTCTGAGTGGGCAGAGGGATTGAAGGTCTGTAGGAATTTGTAGGAAGGATTTAAAAACTCATAGAATGAGGAGAGCTATTTGAACTAGACCCCAAATGCATTTTAAAGCTTAGGAGAACAAGATATATTTGCAAATGCATATTAGCTACAAAATGCAACGACAGCAACCCCCCCCCGAATCAGTCATCATATACTCATTTTAACAGACCTGCCAAAACTCCTAATTAAGGTCTCCCTTAGGACTCTTGTTTTCTATCTCATTATCCTGATAAAGTGGACACCAATGAGTCTCTTAATGAGGAGTAAACTGTAGGCTTTAGTTGAATTTGCATCTCACATTTGCTATTGATGAGACTTTCCTGAAATATGCCACATATGCTTGCCAGTTTCTAACTCAGAATTCAAAATACTGTATGAAAAATGTGGTAATAGACTTCCACTGCTTTGCCTAGCAATTGTCCAAAAATAAGAGATTAAAATTGTCTGTTTTGATAAATACAACATTTTCCCATCCACAGTCCAATAGTGTGTGTCATATTGCTATGTATCTGGCTTAAAAGGGACAGCTGCTCCAGGGATCTGGAAACACTCTCTTTAGTTTTTAACAGAAGGAAAAACTGAGATGGAAGCAGATGTTTGTGACTGTATCATGCGTGAGATAAGGCCTTTGGAGACTTTTTTTTTTCCCGACAGCAAGTGTTTAAAGTCTCATCTTCCTTAAAGGAATTTCATGCCTGACCCAAGAAATATGCTTTGTGTAAATTCACATGATAGAGTTTCTTGCTGATGGTTTTAGTCAACATTGGGGCTAAGTCATTAGGCTGTTCTGAAACCTGGTTACTGCCTGCGCTTACCAGAGAGATGATCCACTGCCAGGTGGGAGTTTGCTCCTCTGTACCTCCTCCATTGCCATGCTGTTAGTTGTAAGGTAGCACCACTAAAGTTTATGTCCACACAAAGGCCAGGAGTCTTCTAGGTCCTAGGAGGCAGAAGGGTTACCTGCTAGAAATCGGGCAAAAAAAAGTTTGCTCAGCATTCCTAAAATCTGAAAGTCCTCAATTAGTGTCTCAGTCAATTTATCCAGAGTGTTCAACAGACCTTAATTAGCACCCTCTACATGAAATTTTTATCTGTCTTGCAGAGATCTTCTGTGAACCAAGAAGCTCATATCTTTCTGAGGACTTCCTTGCTCTTCAACATAGACAAGGATCAACACTGACACTCCCAGCAGCTTCTCCACCACACTTGCTCAGCTCTTATTTCTCGTCTTCTTGCCTTAATCTATTCATGGACATCTGACAGCAGATTGGTGAGACAATTTAACCTTAAGAAGAGATGCCAAACCTTTCCCTCATATATAGTGGAAAATGCACATATATAAGTACATATCTTTGTTAGTATGCGCATTTGGAGACATTTTTGCATTAATGTTTAAATTGGGAAAGACTCAATATTTTGGTTGAATCTTGATGCCTAGGTTATCCAAACTCTCTTATACCTGTACTAGATTTTGTGTTTACAGAAAATCTGTTTGACAAAAACCGTGAAAATTGTAGACTTTGTGATATCAGAGAAAAACTTGTAAATACCGCAAGCACACCTCAGGGTTCGGGAACTAAGAAGAAAAAATACCCGATGTTTACTGTTGATTTAGAGATCTTATTTAAGACACTCTCGGGGGGGGGGTGTGCATGTGTGTGGCCTGACGCACAGGTTTTTTAATGGTTGGGAGACAAAAATTTATTAACAAGTAATTTCCATCACTTTTGCATGCCATCATCTATCAAATCTGAGCTGTGAAGCATATCTATGAACAATCTTGTTACAGAGACAAGATCACTGTTCCTAGTTAGGTTCAGATAGGAAATATGACACAAATTGTAACCACAATAAAAACAGTGAGACATGTGAAAGCAAATCACAGATGTCAGGCAAAGCCAGAGGAAATGTACAACGAAGACTACAGTCTGAGAGGCAGTATTTCCCAACTTTGGCATCGTTGCCCATAAAACCATGTTAGAGAGAGATTTTTTTAGAAACATTGCTTCTTTTGCCCATCCAACAACAGCAGCCATGACCAGAATTTTACTCTCTATCTGCTGTGATGCGAAACCAGTTTTCACCTCACAGCAGGGCTTTCTGTCCAAAAAGGTTCCACCATACACACAAGAGCAGTAGGGGCCATAGGTGATGCCCAGTTTTAGTCATCTTCCAGGCAGCTCTTAGAGGCATTTTCAAAGCCCTGCTCAGTATCTTGTTTTAGAGTGGGGTTACAGACAGCAGCTGGACGGAAGAGTGGCTTTGACACACGCATTTTCATGACAATTTCATGACAAGAAACAAGAGAAGTCACATTCATTCAGCAAACTATAAATGTTTGGGAATTTCTTTTAATTAAGTAAAAATGGATACATTGGTAAATGATTGTTCACTGTCTTGGTGCAAGAGTGAGGTGGATCAAATGAAACAACAGGTCAGAGATTTAAAACAAACTAGAGAATTTCTCTCATCATAGAACATGCACTCAACACATGGAATTCCTTTTTTCTAGAGACTGCTATCAGATATCGCAAGTGCTAAAACTTTAGATAGGTTCAAGTGTTGCTTATACAACTTTGCAGTGAAGAAGTTCATTGAGTTAGATACAAAGCATGATTTCAGGCTCAGGAAACCCCTGAGCTGTAAGGTATTGCAGGCTGGAAGAGAATTCTGAAGAAATATTGTTTTATGCTTTTCCATAAACATTAATTTTTGGCTCCTATTGGAGACAGGATACTGGTCTGATCCAGTACTGTGCTTTTCTGTTCTTAAATATCAAAATGTTTCACTTAGCATTGCAATGTGCAACATTTTGTCTTCCCAGTCCTAATCTCCCAAATAAGATTTTTTTACACAAAATTTAAAAACAGGAAGGAAAAAAATCATGCAACTTCTTTCTTTCTCATTGATTCAAGCTGACTTTTCTTTTTATTTTCTTTTTCAACATGAAATTGAAAAATCTGTTATTTGCAGTCAAAGCTAAGATTTGCTTTACTTAGTCATTGAATAATTTGGACATGAATTTAAGCAGGTTTGCGTAATGACAGTCTGTTGTGCTCCTTAATTTGGGAATTAGGGAGCTTGGAGGAACCCTACTGTTTACCAGCTTCAGTAAAAAATAAATTTTAAATTCATTTCAATGAGTTCTGTTTCTTCTCTTCCCTGTGGACAAGTACACCTCGTATTATGTGATACACTAGTTATACTGGCCACCTTAACTGATGGATAACAGCTGAGATTAGTTTTAATAGATGTAGCAGGGACACCGATTTTCAGGTAAAAGCAGATTTTCCTGTTTGACTTCGGAAACTGGACAGAATTTAACCTTGGTTAAAAGTTCTCAAGACTAAATCATGTCTGGTTTGAGATCTCTTGTACCCCAGAGAGCATACTTCTGCACATGAGATGTCAGCTGACTGTCAGACACAGCTTACAGTCCTGAGATTTGTTTGTTTGGGGACAGTGATAGAGAAATTATTTTAAGTGAAGGGCTTGACAGCTTGGAATTTGCTTCTGCCCTTGGTATAATGTAAGCTGAACTTTCTAATAGCCAGGGCATTTCTGCAAAGCTTGTGTCTACATGAAAACATTCCCTGTGAATCTACTATAAAAGTATAACATTTTGAAGTTTAAGCATTAACAATTAAGCAGTTAATTGCACTGATTCAGATTTTCATGATTTCTTTCTTAGTTTGGCAAGACCTACCATATACATGGTATTCCAGCCCTTCCACTTTTGACTCTAACTGTAAGAGTTTAATTCAGGCGTGATTTCTCTCCACAGGGAATCTCCAGAATAGCCAACCAGATTACCACTTGTATGTGACTGGCTATAAACATTCACAAACACCTGATGAGATTCACAGTAATGTTAAAATGCCCAAGCTCAAAAAAGTCCATGGGGTTTATGCACCTAGGTGCTTTCAAAAAAATCCTAATCTTGCTCTAATCAATGCACTAAGTGAGAGGTGTAGCATCCTTGTCTGTGACCTCTGCTTGAAGGCTTGTCCTGGTTTCAGCTGAGATAGAGTTAATTTTCTTTATAGTAGCTGGTATGGGGCTATGTTTTGGATTTGTGCTGAAAACAGTGTTGATAATACAGAGATGTTTTAGTTGTTGCTGCACCAGTCAAGGACTTTTCAGCTTCCCGTGCTCTGCCAGGTGCAGAAGAAGCTGGGAGGGGACACAGCCAGGATAGTTGACCCAAACTGACCAAAGGGCTATTCCATACCACATGACGTCATGCTCAGCATATAAAGCTGGGGAAGAAGAAGGAAGGGGGGACATTTGGAGTGATGGCGTTTGTCTTCCCAAGTAACCATTACGCGTGATGGAGCCCTGCTTTCCTGGAGATGGCTGAACACCTGCCTGCCCATGGGAAGTAGTGAATGCATTCCTTGCTTTGCTTTGTTTGCGTGCGCGGCTTTTGCTTTACCTATTAAACTGTCTTTATCTCAACCCTCGAATTTTCTTACTTTTGCTCTTCCGATTCTCTCCCCCATCCCACCAGGGGGGAGTGAGCGAGCGGCTGCGTGGTGCTTAGTTCCTGGCTGGGGCTAAACCATGACAAGGCTTCTGTGCAAATAGGACCCAACTGTCAATGGTCAATGCAATTGTGACCAACATCTTCCTTCTGAACATTTTTGCACCAGCAGGACTGAGGTGTCTGAAGTTAATGGGCAGTCAGCCTATTCACGTCAAGGAATTTATAGTCACAACACTGAGGTCAGAAAAAAATGCTTTTGAGTCACAGGGTGACACTGGGAAATTAGTTGGATGAGCTCATCCCTACCTTACATTGCAGGAAGTCATTTACAGCAGTACTTACTCCGAGTGGGATGGATCTGGCTACATTGCCATCACTTATGCATTGTAGATATCTAAATCTGAGCTAGACTGTTTTAAATCTATCCAAATCCATCTCAGAAAGATCAGCACAGCCAAGGTGGATACTCTT
Organism: Ciconia boyciana; assembly: GCF_034638445.1. NCBI lineage: Eukaryota > Metazoa > Chordata > Aves > Ciconiiformes > Ciconiidae > Ciconia > Ciconia boyciana. Next base: position 5,588,439 of record NC_132936.1, on the reverse strand, counting down.
TTCTAAAGGAGGTCAGAAGATGTGTGCTCCACAAGAGCATATTTGTCCCCATTTAAAGAGGATGTGACTGTCTCAGAAATAGACCCCTTCAGTTAGTGATGAATCCCACACTGAATATCTTTACCTGTTCTCTGCATTTACTTAATACTCAGATCTAAAAGTCAAAGATGGGTTGAGATCAGGGCCTACTCTGTAATGTTTGATGGCAAGAATGAGTGCAATGTACCTGTATACTCAGGTTTTACTTTAAACACGGATTTTCAAGTGCTCACCTGAAAAACAAAGCTTTGTTCATCTGTTATTTGTACAAATAGAGATTATGACATAATGACAAAGATAACCTGCATATGACAGAGATAACCAATATCAGATGAGTATCATGTCTATAACAATAAAATTTAGAACACCAGATGTGTTTCCAAGTCACATTTTGTGGGGGATTAGTCTCTGTGCAATTACATCTATTAATTTTAAAAGAAGCAAAAACACTTTGTAAAACAATTAAAAGGAGCAGAGGCTGCTGTTTTCCCTTCTGCGGGTATCTAATAAATCCTGTGTAGAGCCAGGAGCTCCCAGTCACCCACTCACCAGTTTTACAAGGCACAAGGCACATGATACTTGCTAAAGAGACCAAGTTACTACTGTATATTTTAGTATGGGAGGAAAATCTGTCTCCAATGGTTTTGGACACCTTGTTACATCCCATTCCAAAATCTGTCAAGCATGTAATGACAGCTAGGGCACAGAGGAATACTTCTCCAGTTTAAGAACAAGAAGGCCCACAAGGAAAATTTGCTGATTTGCTAAACCCCTTACATTTCCAGACACAGCTGTAGGATACTGAGCATATTACTTTAAACTATCACAAATATCAGGACTTTTGCTTCTATGGGTTATTGAGTCAGGCAGTTCATATCTGAAGAGTTCCCCTGTAACTTGGACACTGCCAATAGAGTAATCTTGAAATCTTGTATTGACTGATGGAGCTGCATTTGGATTCATCCAAATACAAGTTGCCTAGAGGTTTCAGTGGAACATCTTTTACAGACTTCAACCCAAAGCGCTAACCCCTTGGGTTTGCTATCAGTGTACTGACACATCTTACTTCAGAGAAGCAAGTAACATGTAGGTTTGTGTGTATTTTTATTAGGGTAAATGGTAGCAGTAAAGATAGCCAGTCCTAGAGAGACATCCATGCTGGCGTTGCAATTAATTCTCACTGTTCAGTGAGAAAATGTACACAAGAGGAAGGTGATTATCTTTTGCTTAAATTTTGTAGTAGATGTAGTACCTAAAATGTATTCCCCAGCTTAGTACCAATGAGACAATAAGAAAATGTGATGGCATAGACTTTAGTACCAGACACCTATGTACTCTCAGAGCCTTTGGTACACTCATATGACTTATGCTAAAGCCAGAAGTACCATGTCTTCAGTCTAAGCCCATATGGGTAGATAAAAACTACCATGATGATGCCTGAAGTTAGATCTCATATGAAAATGTACAGGTAGCCTAAATGACTTCTAAAATCATGCTGGGTAGGAACAATGCAAGAACACAGCCTGCAGCCAGACTGTTTCAATCCCATCTCTACACCTTCCCTGCCAGAAATCTCCCTCCTGCCGTGTACCTGGAAATATGCAGAAAAGGCAGTTATTTCACTTGGCAAAAACTCAAATCAACACAGTTACAGTGAGCAAAACTTCGATCCTTCTCCCCAAGACTGTCTAGAATAGAGGTTCTTATGCTGTTTTCTTTGGGGAATAAAATCCTACCTCTACCCTGTAGGTATCCTTTCTCTCTTTGTAGTAGCATAGTCACTGGGATCAAATTTAAAATGTTCAAAACCCCAAATTCCTCTAAAGGTAGTGTGAAACTACACCTCATACATCATTGCAAAAGCAAGCAAGCTTTGAATTATTTCAGAATTGGCATGTTCCTTCACTCTCACTAAAAGTTAATTGTACAGGAGAGCTGGTAGTGTGGCTAAAATAGGGCGTTATAGAGATACTGGTTCTTTTCCTCCCTTTGCCATAGAATTACACCCAGACTCACCTTACCCAAAATCACCCACCAGTGAGTTAGGCATCCAATCTGAGTCCCTATGGCTCCCTAGATGATGAGCAGAGACAATAAAACCACACAGAGGATGTTTATTACTATTTTTACTATTATGCATATTAATAAACACATGTTTACTAATAAACACATTCTCATGTAGGTGGGATGTATTATGACCTGGGCGTGCCACCTATCTCTATTTACAACAGAAGGAGTCTAGATGACAAATTTAGGCTTTATTCATAGCTTTAGAGTGGACAGATTTCAATGTGATGAATCCCACTTTTCTTTTGACATGTGTGCAGTGACTACAATGTCAATGCCTCACCTCTTGGAAGCACTTTACACACACTTTGACCGAGGTGGATCACCCAAAACAACCACTGCATTTCTTGCAGCCTGTCCACTCGTCTAAAATGTTAAAAACCTGTCAAACAAACTTGTTTTGTACTTGTTTCGGCTGCTAAAACACTTAATTTCCCAGGTCCTGTCTGAACTGTACCACTGGAGCACTAGGTGGCAATGTTGTTACAACGAAAACTCCTACCAGCTCCGTAAGCCACGGCTACTTTGTGCCACCAGAGATCCCAGTGATGCTTCACAGGCAATGCAGAACCTTAGAGAGCTGTCACTGCTTCTTCAGTAGTTGCATGACATCATTTTGGTTGCCCAGGCTTGGTCTGAGTTAAAAGTTGTTGGTTGGTTTGTTTGCCTTTTCATTAAAAAGCAAAAGAAGATGATGACCTGACATTTAGCACAAGTTTGGTCTTCCCCATAAAATTTCTAGTGGGGGATATTGAATAGGATACACAAGAATGAGCTGACAGTCATACCAGAGTGGGGTTCAACCATCTGACATGGGGGCATGAGAACTCAAGTCTGATCCTAATAATATGGGTGGGATCATAAAAAGACTTCACTCGTACCTTCCCCTTTCCTTACATACTAATTCCAGTGAAATCAAAGACAAAATTCCTGCGTATAAAATCTAGGATGTGGGCAGCTTCTTTCAAGATTAGTGCTTTTAAAGAGAAAAGAGCCAATGCAAGTGTGCTACAGCTAGCAGTTCAATCTGTGTTTAATCAACTCCAGACAAATAATCAGTATTATCAGGTCATGATTCTCTGCACACTCTGAGTATTCATTTTAATCCACTTTAATACACATACTTTACGGTTATCATAAACTGTGTGAATTGCATCTATGTGTATCAATAGGATAAGGAACAGTTCTGGTCTGAGTTTACCCCATCACTACAAGAACCATAATGACAACTCAGGTTTTAATTTGTTTTTTTTTTAAGAAAATGCTGATAGCAGCTCTTGTGGCCAAAAGCAAAAACGTTCACAGTGCAGAAATCCTTCCCCACTTCCCAGGGAAGGGGAGTGGGCTACACTATCTCTCAGGGCTCCTTCCAGCTCTGCATTTTTACTAGTCTATGAACAGTCAGATTCCACAGTAGGTATTGAACTAAGCCATGGTGTGAGCATCTTGGACTTCACCAGAGTTACGCAGGGGTCAGCGTAGTCCCTTATGTGGCTTCTCAGTGATGCACAGTGATGGTCTGCCACGCTGCTCAGGAGGATCTGAAGATGCATCAGTGGTAGGGCCAAGGGTCTAAACAACCCACCTACCTATTTGCCCAGTCTGGAGCCTTTGCTGCTGATTGTGAGCAATATTATGTCAGAGTTACTTATTCTATCAGCTTTAGTTATCAGCTGAGTGGATATTGTTTTACTCCATATCTTACATGGAGGTCACCTGCCAGGTCAGTTTCTAAAAGAGATTCTCACAGTGTGCGTTTCCTCAGAGTATTAATTATACCACAAACCCACAGCAATATTGCAAAAGAGTGAGATACAATTTTATCTGACTGGAAGAACAGGAGAAAATTACAGGTCTTAATCACAGTGTGTACTAAGGAGACATTAGAATTACTCTCTGGATTTGTTTGGGGGGGTGAGGAAGAGATTCATCTTCATTATTTTGGTCCTAAAATGTCTTTGAAGTCTTATGTAGTTTATATATAAGTCTAAAAAAATAATAAGATGAATAGATGCACATCCATGGACTTATAAGAGTTTTGCATGAGTATGGGTACTCAAATGTGTGAGGGTGCTTCATGAGCTTATACTTGAAACTCTAAATTCAGACTTTCTTGAAGTTTTTCAGTGGGAAAAAAGATTAGGAAGGTTTCTGCTCCAAAAGGCAAGTACATTTTCCTTTGAACATCTCTCATTTATACAGATATTTTGTAATGAAAATGCTATTAGAATTTTTCCACAAGGATGGAAATTTAGCTACTTTGGGTGGAATTGGTTTTCCTTTTGAAACAGCTCATAGGTCTTGATTTCACAAATGATATAAATTTGTCAAGATGTGAGCTACCCCAAAAGGGTTCCTGCTTTTTCCCCTGTCTGTTCTGATGACCTTTTCCTTCCCCTCCCTAATGCTTGCACTCTGCTGCAGCGTGTCAGAGCAAGGACATTACCTGGTTGAATACAGTTTTCTTGTTTGTTGGGTGGTCTGGTGACCAGGAAAGATAATGTGACTGGAGGTGGGCAGAGCTAAGCAGCCTGCATTTAGTTTGGCTTGAGCAGGCAGTAAAACCACTTTCCTTATGCTGGAAAATTCTCTGTGCTGGATCAAATTCTTAATTTTTCAATGCCCCTTACAAAAAAAAAAAAAAAAAAAAAGCTACAGAGTAGTTACCAGCCTTGAAGAGTTTTGTGGTTTTAGATTTTGTTTGTTTGGTTTTCCCTTAATATGCCATTACAGGGTGGGGAGGGAGCAAAGAAAAGGTTTCATTAATACCATGAAAACATCAGATCCTGTTTCTCAGCCAGAGCCATCAATTTAGATTGGAATAAAAAGAGAGGGATGAAATGAGGGATTTTTGCTGGTTTTTAGCCATGTGATCATACATAGACTTTGACAGCACAGCGAAGTTGTGCTTGTATCTGAGGAAAAATCAGAAGCAGCTGAAAGACGGAAAGTTTAAAGAAGTGAAAAGATGTGCATTTCTGGCCTTATTCATGTCTCATTAGCTTCTGGCACAGTAAATTGCCTAGACCAGCAAAACCAGGTGTTCTTTCTCTTTTTTAATGCAAATTTTAGGAAAAAATTGTAATGTCAGTGAAAAAAAGTGGTACCCAAAGAATAGACTGGACTTAGCATTTTCAGAAGCATCAGATATGACAATTAAGAGTATGTGTCCACCATCCCCCTTTCCAAACAGATGTATCTTCCCATAATTCCCTTTAAGACAACCTATTGACAAGTTTTCAAAAGCATATTCTTGCCATTAGATTCTCCACATTTCAGTGCTCACTCAATAAATTAGAAATAAAGAATTCCCCCTGCCCAGGATGGGGATGTGAGAAAGTCTACAAATGAATTCGTTCAACACATACTGAGATCAGTGGGGTTTGGATGATCCCTTTTTCTCAGAACATGCCCTAGTGTGAATTTCCAAAGGTTGTTGGATGCTGAAACATGTGGCTGAAAATTCAAGTCTTTTTGAAACCTCCCTACACTTCCAGGCACCAAAATGTCTCTGATGTGGTCCCAAGGATCACAGTGAAACGACAGACAAATAAATATCCCAGCAACCTCCAAACCTTCCTTATTATTTCCAAAATGCGTGACTGCCAAACTCCCAGATGAAAAAAGTGGGGAAAGGTAATGTTGACTCTCTTTACTTGTGGAAGACACCATGACTCGAGAGGCATTTTAAAACTCAGAGGGCTTCCTTTACATAGCCCATTTGTGATTCCTGTGTGAATTACCTCTTACATTCTTAACTGAATTCCCTAGGAAGGACCCCAGTGAAGAAATTTAAGGTTGAAAATAGGCACATGAGTCCAGTCAGAAATCCTGGAGCTGGCTAAGTCATGCAGATCATTAGAGCAGGTGGAACAATCCCGAAAAATGCCAGCCTCTCTGGAAAGCCTCTAGCTGGAATGTGAAAGAGTTTTTTATTTTTCTTTTACTTTTTAAAAAAGGACTTCACCCCCCACACCCCCCCACCTTTGCACCTACTTCCCACTAATAATTTTCTCCCCAAAATATTTAATGAAATGCTTTGGTAGACAGTGGTGTTTACTAAAAGCCATGACCAAAAAAAAAGTTTTCATTTATTTAAACTAAAAGCTACCATTAGGAATATCTCTATCAGCATTTCAACACGGACACTTAAAAATACATATTGGAGTTGAAAAAAAAATCCCAAAACCTCTTTCTTCTCTCTTTAATGACATTTTCTTTTTTTGTTGAAATATCAGTTCATGAAAGTTTTTAAACTCAGTTGTGTCTGAACTGGAACGGTGACATGGGGACCTTCAGGCTGTACCCAGAACTGTCTGGTAGGAAGAACATGAAGGGAACTAAAGTTTGGTGCTCTGCTATGTGATATGATGCCTAAATTAAACATGTGTGTAGGAAGGAGAAAATGAAGGGTGGTCTAAATATGGCTCTTTGCAATGAAAAATAACCCACCCTCCGGCCCTTACAATCACAGAAGAAAGAAATTATATCAGGAAGAGCAAAACTAGCAATGCAGATTAAGGTGTTTGCAATTATGCCACGGAAATTGCATGCTAAAAGTTGTTGAGGTGTCCTTACACATCTTCAGCTGAAGTGGGGTATGAAGACAGGTGCTTTCATGACTTCCTCCCATAAGTCTTTTTTTCTCACATGCCTGCTCTGAAAGCTGTTTCAGCATTGCCTTGCACCTGAAGTGGCCAATTATGTTAGTGCTAGTTGAGAGTCAATGCTCCCCAGATGGGAAGTGTTTCATACCCCTACACAAACTGCATAATGAATGTGGGGCAAAGGAGTTGTCAGTGCTCTGGCATCCAGTGCAAACATCTTTCAAGCAAGCGGATTACATTGCTTAATACATATTATTGACTATCTGGTTCATTAATGTATAGTTTCAATATGTAGTTCCACTTACTGTAACTCCATTCTCAGGCAGGTAAAGGCAGCACATTACCATGAACGGCACCATTTTTGCTGTTTCTTACATCCAAGACAGTCTTTTCAGGCTGGCCTTGGCCTCCACGAAGCCCACTTCTCTTTGTTAGAACTGCAAAATTTGGCTGTAAAAAAGATGTTAATTCTGGCACAATAACATGGAAAGTTTTGTGCCACAGCGCAGCACAAAACAGTAATTAGATGAAGAAAAAATAAGTAACTCCCTGTTTAGATGGTGATGCGTAGTCTTTCAAAGAGGCAGCTACACAGTCCATGACTTTCCCTAGACTCATTAAAACAAAAACTTCAGCCTTCCTCCCCTTTCAAAAACCATAAATTCTGCTAGGATTACAGGCCAAGTTGATTTAAAGTGGTTGCTCAATCAAAAGAATGTGTTGACTTTAAATTTCAGTGCTTTGTAATGTTCTGAAGCAAGCTGTAATCTGCTTTCATGGACAAAATGAGACTTTTCACACGTCCAATTTGGATTGTCAAGTTTTTTATTACTGGTATTATGGGATAATTGCCCTTTTCATTGGTTTGTTGATTGGTCTGGTTGGTTTTTTTCCTCTTATTTTTTTAAAGGAATCACTGATTGCTCCAAACAGAACTCGTTTGACGTCCTTTGGAGTTTCTGTCCCACCTGTGCACCAGTTTAGGTCATCATGTATAATTCAGTAATGAGGCTTACCCAGACCTCAGCAAGGCATAGAGGGCTAAGCCCTTCATTCTTTGGGCACTCAGGATTCCCATTGAAGCACTGAATGTCAGATTCAGCCCTCTATAGCAAACATATGTCAATACACAGATGGTCACAACAGCAGCATTTTCCCACATACATTCACTTGATATTTTTAAGCAAACCCTCTTCCATTTGTCCTCAGACCTGTTGTTCACCCAAGTATTCCAGGCAATTTAACCTGCAGGCAGAATTTTTTCCCTGAGGAAGACACACAGATACGACAGCAAAAGGAACCCAAAAAAATAAGCTGGGAAGAAGATTAGCAGGCCAGATGGACAGACAGACTGATAGTTTGATATGCAGAAATAGTTTGCTTGGAGCAAATTCAGGAGGATGTTCAGAGAACACAGATTACACAGCTTGTAAATGGGAAGAGTTCAAAGTGGGAACCTGGTATTCCAAGACAAGCTTGTGTAGGCTGGAAAATAAATGTATGTGTGACACTTAAAGGTCCTTTTTTCTCCAAAAAAAATTCCCTTTTCCCCCTGAAAAGTAAGAATTTTAGCTTGAAGGTAAATATAGATGAGATTGAGACACACTGAATAACAGGAACATCAACAGAAATATGAAGCACCCTCTGGAGGTATCTGCCTCCGCAGACCATGAAAGAAAATCCAGATGACTAACTGGGATGAAGGATTATCTTTTACAAGGTCCAGGTAAAACAATACCAAATCAACTGGTGGAGGACAGCTTTAGAAATCTTGGGATCCTGCAATTCACTGCAGAGAATCCTGCCTTGAAAGAAAAGCACTTGTGCTACTGAAGTCTTATGACAGTGTGGAGGAAAGCACAGGGTCAGAGATGTGAGACAATTTTAAATTAGGCTGTCTCTCCTGGGAATGGTACCAAGTGGGTCATCTGGCCTCAAGAAACAAAAATAAACAGCCATGATTCTGTTGTACAGAAACTAGAGCACTTTATCAACACCTGGCTGTGGATGAGCCTTCGTCATTGAAAAATATTGTTGAAATAATATGCAGAGAACTTAAACAGGCCCAGGACATGATTCATTCATTCAACTTCATTGAGTTCCAGTGCACAGGCCAGTCCAGTGGGCCTGTTTCACATACTGTTATGTACATATATATACACCAGACATTCTCCAGGCACAACATAGTCAAACACTATCCTTTCACCAAAGATTTTAATATCTAAAGAGTTGTATTCCTTCTCTGTAGCACTTGGGATGTTCATAGACTATTAGACGTCTTTGTCTGACTCAGTTTTATGGGTATAAATCAGAGCTGCCAGAAGAGACTATATTGGAGCAAGATATGTAAGAGGGATCCTTTAGCCGGATATTTTGGTAGCTTATTCCATTGACTAATCTAACCAGTAATAGATTATTACCTGTCAAAATTGAAAGGCTTAAAATAATTAACCTCTCCCCCATACTCTATCAAACCCCTGTTATTAAGTTCTGAGCAGTTCACTAACTGAGATTTCCCCTTCCAATACCCTGCTGACTCTCCTGCCCCTTCATTTAGATTTGTGTCAGCCTGTCGTGGTTTAACCCCAGTCGGCAACTAAGCACCACACAGCCACTCGCTCACCCTCCTCCCCTGCTGGAGGGATGGGGGAGAGAATCGGGGTGGGGAAGAGTAAAACCTGTGAGTTGAGATAAAGACAGCTTAATAGGACAGCAAAGGAAAATAAAATATAATAATAATAATAACAATGATTAAAAAAGTACAAAACAAGTGATGCACAATGTAATTGCTCACCACGTGCCGACCGATGCGCAGCCAGTCCCTGAGCAGCGATCGCCACTCCCCAGCCAACTCCCCCAGTTTCTATACTGAGCATGGCATCATATGGTATGGAATAGCCCTTTGGGCAGTTTGGATCAACTATCTTGGCTGTGCCCCCTCCCAGCTTCTTGTGCACCTGGCAGAGCAGGGGAAGCTGAAAAGTCCTTGACTAGTATAAGCACTACTTAGCAACAACTAAAACATCAGTGTGTTATCAACATTATTCTCATACTAAATCCAAAGCACAGCACTATACCAGCTACTAGGAAGAAAATTAGCTCTATCCCAGCCGAAACCAGGACAGTATCCACCCCTCATTCTATACCATCTATGTCATGCCCAGGTCATACACTTTCCAATGCATTCCAGTTAATCACCACCACTTCTCCTGTCTTTTGATATAGACACACAGACATCATTCCCTTAGTGTATGGGCCATCCCTCTAAAATGTCCGTTGGGTTCATTTAGCCCATGGCTTTGGGCTCCATCTGTCATAACAGTCTTTCAGGGCAGGAGAGATGGTGCGTGGTGTTGGATTGTTGCACGCTGAAGCCAGTTCTGGTTCCATCACCGCTGCACTTTGCTTGGTTTCATCAAAGTTCATTCTTCATTAATCTGGGTGATTCTTACTGTGATACCATTGATATGGCATATAGCAGGCATAGAAGTGATGACATACAGTATTATATAGCATATAACATCACACCATTCAGTTCATTGGTTATTTTCACCCAAAATCAAATCCCCTTGAGGTGCACATTGGACTTCCCCATCCTTCCACATCACCCACCAAGTGCACCCAGGTCCCTGAGCAAAAGCAATCCCACGAATGGGTTTGCCTTTGCCTGAGGCCGGAGTAACCCAGACTGTCTTCCCCAGCATATTTTTTGTGCACGGTACAGGGACTTTATCTCCCTCTACAGTACATAAAAGTTTTGGTTGGGCAGGGCGAGCTTGATTGGCAGATCCCCTAGAGCTGGCTAACCAGGCTTTTGCTAAAAGTGTATCCCAATGTTTGAATGTTCCAGCACCCATTGCTCTCAGTGTAGTCTTTAACAGTCCATTGTATTTTTCGATTTTCCCAGAGGCTGGTGCATGATAGGGGATGTGATATACCCACTCAATGTGGTGCTCTTTGGCCCAGGTGTCTTTGAGGTTGTTTCAAAAATGAGTCCCCTTGCCTGACTCAGTTCTTTCGGGGGTGCCATGTTGCCATAAGACTTGTTTTTCAAGGCCCAGGACAGTGTTCCAGGCAGTGGCATGGGATATGTTTCCAGCCAAGGGATATGTTTCCAGCCATCCGGTGGTTGCTTCCACCATTGTAAGCACATGGCGCTTGCCTTGGCGGGTTTGTGGGAGTGTGATATAATCGACCTGCCAGGCCTCCCCATGTTTATATTTCAGCCATTGTCATCCATACCAAAGAGGCTTTAACTGCTTGGCTTGTTTGATTGCAGCACATGTTTCACATTCATGGATAACATGCAATAGTGTCCATGATCAAGTCCACCCCTCTATCATGACCCCATCTATATGTTGCATCTCTTTTTTGATGGCCTGAGGTGTCATGGGCCCACGAAGCTATGAATAACTCACCCTTATTTTGCCAGTCCAGATCCACCTGAGCCACTTCAATCTGAGCAGCCTGATCCACCTGATGGTTGTTTTGATGTTCTTCAGTGGCCCAACTCCTGGCTATGTGAGCATCTACATGACTTACTTTTACAACCAGGTTCTGTACCCGGGCAGCAATACCTTGCCACAACACGGCAACCCAAATGGGTTTGCATCTGCACTGCCAGTTGGTCTGCTGCCATTGCTGCAACCAGCCCCACAGGGCATTTGCCACCATCCATGAGTCAGTATAGAGATGAGTCATCCATGAGTCAGTATAGAGAGAAGTACAGGCCATGTTCCTCGTTCAGCAATATCTGAAGCCAGCTGGATGGCCTTCACCTCTGCAAACTGACTCAATTCACCTTCTCCTTCAGCAGTTTCTGCAACTTGTCGTATCGGGCTCCCTACAGCAGCCTTCCACCTCTGATGCTTTCCCACAAGATGACAGGCCCCACCAGTGAACAGGGCATATTGCTTCTCATTTTCTGGTAGTTTATTATACAGTGGGGCCTATTCAGCATGCGTCACCTCCTCCTCTGGCGATATTCCGAAATCTTTGCCTTCTTGTCAGTCCATGATCACTTCCAAGATTCCTGGGCGATTGGGGTTTCCTTTTCAAGCCCATTGTGTGATCAGTGCGACCCACTTACTCCACATAGCATCAGTTGCATGACGTGTAGAGGGGACCCTCCCTTTGAACATCCAGCCCAGCACGGGCAGTCAGGGTGCCAAGAGGAGCCTTGCTTCAGTACCAACCACTTCTGAAGCAGCTCGAACCCCTTCATATGCTGCCAATACCTCTTCCTCAGTTGGAGTATAGCGGGCCTCGGATCCTCTGTACCCCGACTGCAAAACCCTAGGGGTCGACCTCAAGTCTCCCCTGTTGCCTTCTGCCAGAGGCTCCAGGTAGGGCCATTCTCCCCGGCTGCAGTGTAGACCACATTTTTTACATCTTGCCCTGCCCAGACTGGCCCAAGAGCTACTGCATGAACTATCTGCTGTTTAATTTGTTCAAAGGCTTGTCATTGCTCAGAGCCCCATTTGAAATTGTTCTTCTTCCGGGTCACTTCATAGAGAGGGCTTACAATCAGACTGTAATTTGGAATATGCATTCTCCAAAAACCCACAATGCCCAAGAAAGCTTGTGTTTCCTTTTTGCTAGTTGGTGGGGACATGGCTGTTATTTTGTTGATCACATCCATCGGCATCTGATCACGTCCATCTTGACATTTTATTCCTAAAAACTGGATCTCCTGTGCAGGTCCCTTGACCTTACTTTGTTTTATGGCAAAACCAGCTTTCAGGAGGATTTGGACTATTTTCTTCCCTTTCTTAAAAACAACTTCTGCTGTATTGCCCCACACGATGATGTCATCAATGTATTGCAGGTGTTCAGAGCCTATCCTGTTCCAGTGCAGCCTGGATCAGTCCATGGCAAATGGCAGGGCTGTGTTTCCACCCCTGGGGCAGTTGATTTCAGGTGTACTGAATGCCCCTCCAAGTGAAAGCAAACTGTGGCCTGCACTCTGCTGCCAAAGGGATTGAGAAAAACGCATTAGCAATATCAGTTGTGGCAAACCACTTGGCTGCCTTTGGCTCCAGTTTGTATTGAAGTTCCAGCATGGCAGCACTCAGCGGCGGCGTGACTTCCTTCAGGCCACGATAGCGTACTGTTAGTCTCCACTCTCCATTAGACTTTTGCACTGGCCATATGGGACTGTTAAAAGGTGAGCGAGTCTTGCCGATCACTCGTTGGCTCTCCAGTCGACAAGTCAGCATATGGATGGGAATCAGGGAGTCTTGGTCGGTGTGATATTGCCACCGGTGCACAGCTGTGGTGGCGATTGGCACCTGTTGTTCTTCAGCCCTCAGCAACCCCACAACAGAACGGTCCCCCAAGAGACCAGGCAAGGTGGACAGCTGTCTAATTTCCTCTGTCCCCAAGGCAGCTATACCAAAAGCCCACCAGTCCCCTTTTGGGTCCTTGAAATACCCTCTCCTGAGGTAGTCTATGCCAAGGATGCACAGGGACTCTGGGCCAGTCACAATGGGCTGTTTTTGCCACTCATTCCCAGTTAGGCTCACTTCAGCCTCCAATACAATTAGCTGTTGGGATCCCCCTGTCACTCCAGAAATACAGATGGGTTCTGCCCCTGTATGGCTTGATGGCATTAGGGTACACTGTGCACCGGTGTCCACTAGAGCTTTCTGGGTCTGATATGCCCAGGTCATTGAATTCACACAGTCCAGTAAACCCGATTGTCCCTTTCCTCCACCTGGCTGGAGGCAGGGCCTCCCTAGTCCTGGTCATAGTATTCGTTATTCACTTCTTGTAAATATGAGTCAGGAGTTCCTTCATTAAAATCAGGAGTAATATCAGCCCTTCTGGGGAACTGTCCACTGGAAACTGAAGCAGCAGTTTTCCTGGAAGAACCCCCTTTGGTGATTGTTTTTCCTTGCAACTCACGTACCTGCGCCTCTAGGGTTGAGGTAGGTTTTCCATCCCACTTCCTCATATCCTCTCTGTGGTCATGCAGGTAAAACAATAGGGTGCCCCGTGGTGTGTACCCTCTATATCCTCTCTCTTGAGCAGAAGAATGCTGACTCCTAATAGCTGAGATACTGGTCCGTACAGGTGGAGAGTAAGATCTACCCTCTTTCAGTTGCTGGACCTCCCAGGACAGTTGCCTGTCACAGGGGTTTGAGTAGCCACAGTGCCTGTCTCAGAGGTTGGAGTAGCCACAGTATTCTTAAATAGTTGTTTAACCCTAAGCAAGACCTGACACACATTCAGGAGACATAGCAATAGAAACATGCTGGTTTGAACATCCCAAGGATATTCAAAACTCTCAAGAGCTATTGTAATTAACCTGGAGGATAAGGGGAAGATGGAGGAAGGCATCTCCCCCATAGGTTGGCGCTCTGAGGAGAAAAAGTAAAAAGTGTAATTATTAATAATTTCCGATAGATGGCTCCCGAAGTACAGAGGTGACTGCAATGCTGAGTACAAATACCAGATTGATCTCACAACCAATAATTTTATCATACCATAAGCCAGTGTTACACAGTACAGCAAAGCGACAACCTTAACCCACCTCCCAGAGGTGATAAACAGCACATAAATACTAATAAACAGTATATATGGCAAGCAAGGTATTACATAACACAACCCTGAGAACAAATACAACAACGTTGAGAGCAAATAAATAAACATTGTGACCAGCAACTACTAAACTCATATAATGAATGCTTATAATAAATTGTTTTAACATGCTCTGGTCAGATCTGTTGTTACCTCAACCCTTTGAGCCCCACGTTGGGCACCAAAAAGGATTGTCGTGGTTTAACTCCAGTCAGCAACTAAGCACCACCGAGCCACTTGCTCGCTTACCCCCCCCCCCCACTGGTGGGATGGGAGAGAGAATCGGAGAAAAAAGAGTAAAACCTGTGGGTTGAGATAAAGACAGTTTAATAGGACAGCAAAGGAAGAGAAAATAAATAAATAATAATAAAAACATAATAATGATAAAAGAAAGAACAAAACAAGTGATGCACAATGCAACTGCTCATCCAGCACGTCCTGAGCAGTGATCGCCACTCGCTGTCCAGCTCCGCCAGTTTATATGCTGAGCATGACGTCATATGGGATGGAATAGCCCCTTGGCCAGTTGGGGTCAGCTGTCCCAGCTGTGCCCCCTCCCAGCTTCTTGTGCACCTGGCAGAGCAGGGGAAGCTGAAAAGTCCTTGACCAGTGTAAACATTACTTAGCAACAACTAAACCATCAGTGTGTTATCAACATTATTCTCATACTAAACCAAAAACACAGCACTATATCAGCTACTAGGAAGAAAATTAACTCTATCCCAGCTGAAACCAGGACACAGTCTCTTGTGACCATCAGACCTCTCAGTCCTTCACTGCATGTCCTCTGCTTTCTAGAGGCTTGAGTTCTTAAGGACCCCACACGTTTGCACCCTGCTTTGCTCTTCCTTTTACATCTCTTCTTTTATCTACATCTCCTCCTCAAACATGCTAATGTCTGATCTAATATAGGCTCATCACGCTTTGCTGCTGCTTCAGACTTGGCTCCTGTGGGCAGTGGGAATCATATCCCTGGTGTCAATCAGCATCACCCTATTGCCTTCAGTACAGCTATCTCCAGTTTACACCAGCTGAGGATCCAGCCTTCCGCTGCCAAAAGTACTAATGATTTTGCAGAAATATGGGTCTCTCTCTCCCTCTCTTTCTCTTTTTTCTCCCAGCATGAAAGATCTAATTACAAATTGCTGAAGGCTTGCTACAAATAAAACAAAAAAAAAGAAAAAAAATACCCTTTTGACTCTGCATTGTCTGTTACTAATTTACTGAAAGGAATTGGATCTATATTTTCACTCGAATAAATATTTCTTCTCATGAATACTGAGAACAACTATTCAGTGAAATGTCTCCATGGAGAGTTTTAAAACTTATTTTCACAGCTGTGAGTTTGTTCAGGCTGATATTACTGGATATCAGTACTATGAATGTTAGCAACATTACCATGGTATAACGTTAACAGAACCATCCAGCCTGGCTTTCTGCTCTCTGGAAATACCAATTATCTTACCTCCCAATAGCTTCAATCCAGTGGATGGGATGTGTGCCATATTTTTAGTTGTTATGATTATATTAAGGATGACAACACAGCAAAGGTTAAAGGCGACATTCATACTGGTAGGCTAAACAGTGTGAAGGCCTTTTCTCTGCCCCTGGGGCCAGCTGCAGCAGGGGCTATTTCTGATTTCTCCTTGGAGTCCCTGTTGAGGTGTGCCCAGAGGAAGCCAGCTGGGTCATCAGAGAGGGGTTTCTGCTTTGTGATGCTTGATGGACCCAAAACACCTGGCAACCAGAGAAGACAAAGGGACTATTGGGTGTGGGGGAACTGCTTACATTAGGTGATGTTGATGTCTGGAGTAAGGGGTTGAAGGAGAGTATTTTGGGGTCCTGGTCCCCTCCACAGTTTAATTTCAGGAAAGTAATATTCTGGATCTAGGCCTCAGCGATTTGTCCAAGGTATGGAAGCTTTAGGCAGATCCAGGAATGGAGCCAGTGCTGCCTGACTCCCGGCTCACTGCCATGAAGAAGACTACCTTCCCTCTACCCCAAGCACTGTGGTTATTACAGTCAGGGGCACTGGCAATATACTTTCCCAGAAAAAAAAAACAACAGCTTGAACTGTTCCCATAGCACTTCCAATCATCTGAGCCCTGGGCAACAGGCACCTCTGTGGGTACAGGGACAGACTGAGGCCAGGCTGCGATGTCAGCTCGTGGGTCGGGATCCAGGTCCGGACCAGCAGTGCCCATGGCCAGGCCCAGGCAGGGCTGTGGCATGGTGGGGCTGTAGCTCATGTGGGGTCCCAGCACAAGACCCCTACCTCAAAGCAGCTCCTGCAGGCAGAGGGATGAGCCCTGGCTGAGGCCCATACGTCAGACTAGTCGTACTGTCTGAAGTCATCAAAGGAAGGAGGACAGCCCTCACCTGTGCCATCTCCAACCTGGCCCCAAGTCTCAGCTGCCAGATTTCCTGGTCAGGGTTTGTCCCTTACAGTGTCTGTGGGCCTTATTGCCCTCCAAAGTTACATATTTTCCTTAAATGAATATAAAGGCAGAAAAGACTAATTATCTTTCCCTTTGGCAAACTTCACTTCTAGGCATTTAAAGTTAAGAGACATGAACCCAATCCTTAGCTTCAAATTCAAGCAGTTCTGACAAGAATAACAAAAGGAAGAATGACAGAAATTATGAGATTGCATGGGCCTAAATTCTGATCTTACTGAGGGAAAACTCAGCTTCAGAGGGTGTTCAGCAAGAATGAGACTCTTACGGGCTCAGGTACTGAAGAAGTTACAACAGCCCTAAAGCTGAGCTACTGCCAGAAGCCTCCAAACCAGCTGTCGCTCCATCACAGAATCACCCATGGCTGAGATTGGAAGGGACCTCTGGAAGTCATCCTGTCTAACCACCCTGCTCAAGCAGGGCCACCTAGAGCAGGTCACCTAGGACCAAGTCCAGATGGGTTTTGAATATCTCCAAGGATAGATACTCCACAACCTCTCTGGACAACCTGTGCCAGTGTTTGACTACCTTCTCAGAATAAAAAGTATTTTCATGTGTTTTAATTTGTGACCATTGCCTCTTGTCCTGTCACTGGGTACTACTAAAAGTCTAGGTCCCTTGTCATCAGCTGTGGACCTCGAAGCAATACAGATGTACCAGAAAGAGTGAAGGTGATGAGTGCTACTGAAGAGCAGTACGGATGATTTGGAAGTTATGCTGTGCTAATGTGGATATGGCCAAGAATGTCCCTGTCCCTTGCTTTTACCTGAAAATAATATTGCCTCCATAGTAACTTCTTTCCATAGCTGCAGTCTAATTAAAGTCTAATTAAACCAGTCTAATTAAAAGTCTAATTAAACCAGTGGTCTGGTGGTTACAGACTCATCAACCTGCACTGGAACATCTTCCTCCCCTAGTTATCATCCTCCATTACTTACACTGCACTTTTTGTAATCAGTTGGTACAGGAGCAAAAGCAGAAATCCTGCTCATACCACTAGAAATGCATCCACTCTTTTCCTGTAGATGTGAAATGACCATTTTCTGTCTTCTGAAAGGCCTATTTCCCTTTAATCTGTATAGTCACTTACCCCTGTAAGATCCCAACAAAAGGAACGTGTGGAATTGCACATACACTTTGCATAAGTACAAATGACAAAATACAGTAAAGGTAATGATAAAGGTGACTC